>NW_024609857.1:95573279-95656743 GCF_016920785.2 Ixodes scapularis
ACTAAAAATCGGAGTCCGGTGTGATGTTGCTTCCTGGATTTGTATCCTCCCTCGGGAAACTGGGCTGCGCTCGAGCAGAGGATGATCGGTGAGTCGGGTGGAGAAATAGTTTTTTTTCTTGGTGGGTCCGCCGGCACTTCGGGTCGCGGTAACAATGGCACTTTGCTTTGTAGCGTGTAGCGGAGGTCCGAGAGAGAGTTGATTCGCAGGAGACTGCAAAATTTGACGTCGGTGCACTGGCGCGGATCGCGCGGGGAACTTCAAATTCGGCATTTGGAAATTGTTTTTTTACTTCACAAATACTGAATTCCCAAGTTTCGAATTTTGAGGTTAACGTCCCGGCATTGTTTTTCATTGTTTCGGATAATAAACAATTATATGATTTTGATGTGTCAGTGCCCCTTTAACCCTGTCTTCCAGTGGTCCCGGTGCTAATGCCGACTAGGTTTGACCAGAGGAAAATTGGTGCCTTCCTTGCTGGGGGTAAGAGGTGGGGGGTGGGGGAGTGGTGTTTTTAGTTTCTTTGCCCGATCCCCCAAAGGTCATCCTGGTGAGATGCAACACCGCTTTGTGATAGTTACAAAATTCTAAAGGAGAAGCAAATTAGCTTAGAAGGGCAAAGAGAGGAATTATATTTTTGATCTTAATTTCTAGGCTAGGTGGCGCAAGCTACCACCCGTTAAAAAAGGCTACAACCGTTAGCATCCATCCATCCATAGCCATAAAGCGCATGATTGGATCCGAGTCCTCACTGAACGCTGACTCATCACTCTTTTTCGATGCATTGGATCTGAGTCCTTACCGATTGCTGACTCATCAATTGTTTTCAATGCGATCTGAGACGCAGCCCTCCTGTCCAATAGATGCTCGGAGTGTGTGATCCGGCAATGGCGGACAGGTGATGGCTTGGACTTATGGAACTATTTCCACCCATGATCTAGCAATCCTGTGGATCTAACGGTCCCAGTCTGTGGAGAACAGTAGTCTGTGCACTTTGTTTGGAGGGTGACAGACCGTATTTTGACCATTTACAGCTATATTGTTGCTTTTGGAACAGGTCCGTGCAATGTGTCGTAGTGGAACGCAAGGAGTTATAACACAGTCGTTCACATTTAAATGGAAATTATTGAATCAGCCTTGAAGGGACACTGACAGGTCAAAATCATGTTTTTTATTCTCCGAAACAATTGAAAACTATGCTTGGACATTACCCTCAAAATGTGGAATTTGGCAACTCTGCATTTTTTTAAGTAAAAAAAAAAAAAAGAAAAAAACAATTTCCCAAGGTCGAATTTGAAGATCCCTTTCGATCCACGCTAGGTGAGTTGTCCTGCAACTCAAGTTTCTTTAATGTCTCCGAACTGAACCGTCCAGACCCGAAGTGTTGTGTTCACCCATGACCGCGGTGATCAGGCTCTTGTCCATGCCTGACACCAAACCCAGTTGTTTTGACAGCTTAGCGATTCCCTTTTCGAAGTTTGAGGGGTCGTCGGGCGCCTAAAAAAGATAACTTTGTTTGTAGTGCATTCGCAATTGCATTAAAAAGCGTTTTACGAATGGCGTTATTAAATATAAAAATGACGTTTACAAAGCTTCTAAATTTCATGATTTTTTATTTCACGAAAAAAGGGGAGGAGGTCAAAAGAGGAAGAGAAAAACGCCAAAAATAAAAGGTGTGCGTGCGAGTGGGAAAGTTGTTTTTCGCGTTGGTGCTATTTTTTCGTGTCTATGACTCCAACTTGCATTGTTTTAGACAACGACAAAAAAATACAACCTTTGGGGTGTCTGTGCCCCTTTAGGAACATGGCAGGAGGCCAATGCCTCCAATATCCTAGAAGTGACATTGGGGAAACTGGTGGAAGGAAAAAAAAACCTGTTTCCTCCCCTCTTTTTTTTTTTTTTGTGATTATGATAATGGTGGTTACAAGCAGTCTGTACTTGTAAATCGGTTGTGCTTGACTTTGTACCATGCCTCGCACCTTTGCAGTTGAAGAGAGAGTGATCAATGAGGAGTACAAGATATGGAAGAAGAACACTCCTTTTCTCTATGACCTCGTCATGACCCACGCTCTGGAGTGGCCCAGCCTCACAGCCCAGTGGCTCCCAGACGTGACTCGGTGAGTTGATGCATCCACATGCTTGTTATGTGCTGTACACGAGCAGTGTTTTCATGGGGACTTCATTTCTGTGAATCCGGAGCAATTGCAACAAATGCATTGCAGGAATGAAGCCGCTAGTGCACAGAATCGTGGCTTTGAAGTGCATGTGGTTCCATGCGAATGCTTGGCACAAGAATGAAAGAAGCTCACACAGGCCCCAACTCTGTATGAATTTGAGTCCAAGAACACTTGAATATGCTTTAATGCACGTCTGTTGAAGAAACTGAAATTTCTGTCTGATTCAGATACAGATGTTCTTGAAATGCCCAGCTGTGCTGAGGTTTTGTTGTATTATTGAGGAATATTAAAGCTTGCTCTGACCAGGCATGGAAGTCTTCCTGGTGATAGGATTTCTACACGGTATGAGTACTTGAAAGGATAAAACATTGAGGACGGAAACGGGTCTTCTTTCATTGAGCAAGAGAACCTAGAATGGCAGAAAGCATAAATTTGCACCCCAAAGGTTTCAACGTTTTCGAAGAAGGAAAGGAGAAAATTGTTAAAAGGAAAGATAATTTACTATAAATATGAAAGTATAAAAAGCGCTGGCGTCAGGACCAGGTATCAAGAATCTACTTATCTTTGGTGCAAGGAATTCGACCTTTGTCATTGTCAATGATAACGCAGAAATGTTGTTGACAGTCCCAAAGGGAAATGTACTATAAATATAAAAGTTTAAAAAGCACTAGCGTCACGAGGAGCAGTCAGTAATCTAGTCATTTCTAGTCTTAGGAATTTGACATTTGTCAGTGATAATGAAGGTGAGGAAATGCTATTGCTTTACAGTCCCCCTGGCAAATGTCTGAATGATTTCTTTCCCAAATCTGTTGTTGTGCCTGCCCAGTATTCCAGTCATGCCACGTGCATCTGTGAACAACGATTGGGTGAATTGATTGAGTCTTTTCACCCAATCGTCGTTCCACAGCCGCACGTTGGATGACGGCACTCCTAATTTCTCTGATACTAGAATACTCGACAGGCACAACAATAGATTTGGGAGAGAAATCATTGTTCATTGGGGTTGTCAACATTTCCTCGCCTTCCATGTCACTGACAAATACAGAGGTTGAATTTTTAAGACCAGAAATGACTAGATTACTGACTCCTCATCGTGACGCTAGTGCTTTTTAAACTTTTATATTTATAGTACATTTCCCTTTGGGACTGTCATTTCTGCATTATCATTCACAATGACAAAGGTTGAATTTTTTGCACCAGAGATAAGTAGATTGATAGTCGTGACGCCAGCGCTTTTTGTACTTTCATATTTATAGGAAATTCCCCTTCCTTTTAACAACTCTCTCCTTTACTTCTTCGAGAACGCCGAGACCTTTGGAGGGTGGTTTTATGGTTTGTGCCATTCTATGTTCTGTTGCTCAATGAAAGAAGTCCTGTTTCCGTCCTCGTCCTCAATGTTTTGTTCTTTCAAGTAATCATATCAAGTCATTCAATAACACGCTAGTTTGTAATTATTACTGATTCTACAATACTCGTCTAACGATTACAAACAAAACTTTTTTTCCAGTCCTGAAGGAAGGGACTACAGCATTCACAGGTTGATTTTGGGGACACACACGTAAGTGCTGGTTCAGTTTTTCAACCTTAGTTTGCGGGAATGTGGCTTCTGGACAGTGCTGCGGGTTCAAAGAGGAGCCTGATGACACTTGCTTGTCTTGCAGATCTGATGAACAGAACCACCTGCTCATAGCAAGCGTACAATTGCCAAGTGAGGATGCTCAGTTTGATGCAACTCACTACGATAGCGAGAAAGGAGGTAAGCAATCTCGGCATCTGGTCTGCTTTAAAACTCTGGTTTCTTTAGTGCATTAGCCACTGTCACAAATAATTTGAATTCGGACTTATTAGCAATAATTATGCAAAAAGTAGTTTGGGTAGCTGATCGTGATGAAATATATACTCGTCTTAGAGCAAAAAAAATTTAAATTTAGTTGAGGTAAGGGGGTCGAATTCAGTGGCGCTACATTTTCTGCATCAGGGTAGAACCAGCGTGCACTGCTTCATTTGATTTATTCGTAACATATTCCGACGTGCACCACCCTACATCAAGGCTGCACTTTTTAATACTGGTGGTTTCAGGAAATTAAATGAGCCTATTTGCAAAAGCTTGGTGGCCTCGAATGCCACCTCAATCTTAAACATGCACACTTGACATATCATGCGAGTCTCATTGCATTATCACGAATCTAGACATCTTTAATCAATTTGGTCGGGGAATTTTAAAGTAATCAAGAAAAGAATTTAGAGTTGGAACCTTGGTGAATCTGTTTGACCTGTGTAGTTTAGAAGCTTTACTTATAACTGCTGCCGCTTATAACTGCCTGCTGTCTTCCCATTGTTCTGCAGAGTTTGGTGGTTTTGGGTCGGTCAGTGGGAAGATTGACATCGAAATCAAGATCAATCACGAGGGGGAAGTGAACAGAGCGCGCTTTATGCCGCAAAACCCGTGCATCATCGCCACGAAGACCCCCTCGAGCGATGTGTTAATCTTCGACTATACCAAACACCCCTCAAAGCCTGGTAAGCCTTCCCTGAAAGAACTGCTCTTCCTTCTTTCTGTCTTTTTTTACAGCGGAGCTGTTAGGGGCTAGTTTCCCCAGGATCTTGTCAGTCAGCAAACAAATTATGACACAGAACTCTGGGCAGCTACCGCCATCTATGAGCGACGGCGACAACCAGCTTGCTGGATGTCGCTCATAGACGTGGTTGCCGACTTGCCGTCGTCGCTCATAGACGTTGTTGCCGTCGTCTAAGCGACGGCGGCAACCTTTCGAACCTTTCCACTCTGGCTTGCCGACTTGCGGCCGGCCATTACTTCATTCCCACCATAGTACAGCTTTGCTGGTCTTCCTTCTTCACCAAAGTGGAAAGGCTGAAATTTTTTGATGTTGCTTTATGAGCCGTGGGGAAGGCATTGACGTAAGCTTGTAGCTTTAGGCAGGTACAGAGACTGGTGAGAACTCATTGAATTAAAGCACATTCTAAACACTGCTGTGGTGATGGGGTTCCCCGCCCAGGCAATTTTGTATAACACAGTAGCAGACATCGTGTAGATTGCTTCAATTAAGGGTTGGATTTGTACATTGTTCTGTGTGCGGCATCAGTGTTCTGCTGCCCCATCAGAAAGATCAGACACAAAGAAATTTCAAATCCTTTAGGAAGTCTCTTGACACATTTCCGTTTCCACACTTGCAGACCCCAGTGGTGAATGTAGTCCCGATCTCAGACTTCGCGGTCATCAGAAGGAAGGGTAAGGTCAGGTGCAACTTATTTGGGTAGGAAAGACAGAAGCTTTGCATTCATGATGGCGCATTATGCAAATGTCTTTCATTCCTTTTTTTAGATATGGCTTGTCTTGGAATCCAAATCTCAATGGCCACCTTTTGAGTGCCTCAGATGACCACGTAAGGCAGCGAAATTACGCTCATGCGGCTCAAATGTTTGAAAGTCTATCTCGTGGATCGCGGCTCACTACTTTGCTCGTTTTTTCTTTCTCTCTTCCAGACCATTTGTCTCTGGGACATCAACGCTACCCCAAAAGAGAATAAAGTGGTTGACGCTAAAACCATCTTCACAGGACACACCGCCGTTGTTGAAGTAAGGGAAGCAGAACTCCTCGTCGTTGTTTTTCTCCCAAACTTCCCGCTTTAAGCCGACTGTTGTGTCTTCCAGGATGTGGCATGGCATCTACTCCACGAGAGCCTTTTTGGGTCAGTAGCGGATGACCAGAAACTGATGATGTAAGTGTGCTTCAAATTTGCAATGGTAATACTACCGCAGTTCGCCTAGCAGTGTGACAGTAAAGTGCAGCACACTGTGGCCAGATTAACCTGGACCCTCGAATGTTTGTTGCGAAAGGCACCGAGTACCGGTCTTTTCCACCTTGCAGCTGGGACACCCGCTCCAACAACACAAACAAGCCTAGCCACACCGTCGATGCACACACGGCAGAGGTGAACTGCCTCTCTTTCAACCCCTACAGCGAGTTTATCCTGGCCACAGGGTCAGCCGACAAGGTGAGGAGTGTCGTCGTCTTTGGGCTTGCTCTCACGTTGTGAGGGATCTCCACAAAGTTCTTGCATTTGGAAGGGAGAGTCTGGCAAAATTCCTCTTTGCACCGTTTTTGGAATGTGGTATATGCACTATACTAGGTATCCACGCCAGGTTAGTTTCAATAAGGCCACTAGAAAGCGGGCACATTGCATGTAGACAATGTCCACTGTAGCAATCATTCCTCCTGTGGAAGCGTCCAGAAAGCAATGCAAGGAGTGGATGGCGAAGGATGTGACGAGTGTAACTTGAAGGGGCTGTATGCTCAAAGTAGGGAGAGACTACTGAAACAAAGTCCCACTGTTGCTGTGTCTCTTTACAGTATATGTATTTAGAAGACTGATCAGAAAAAAAAAAAAACTGTGTACTAGTAGGATTCGGGAAAAGTGAGTATCAAATACTCTGTGAGAAGCTATGCAGAGGGCAAGTTATCTGCTTCTTGCGCAGGGGTTGCGGTGACGTCAGAATGACACCGCATTCTGATTGGCTTGATCGAAAGGATAGTGGGTAGACCCTAATGCTAGATGTCTTGAGATCTACCCACTATTTTTTTCAATCGGCCAGTAAGAGCTTGGCGTTCTGACATCACCGCAACCCCTGTGCAAGGAGGAGACAAACTTGCGCTCTGCATAGATGAAACAGGAAGCAACCCTCGCTCAACAATAGACTTTATGCGAAATTGCTTGGTGGTCTGACAACACTGAGAGCATTGCCATTTTAATCTTGGCAAGCATTGTTGGTACCGAAGCACGGTGTAGGCATTGAAGACAACCGTACATGCAGTGTGCGATGATGCAGCAGTTGTGTTTTCTGCCTTCTGACAATGGAATGTGGGTTACAGTTTAGCAATTTACCGTGACTGTGTGATGAAACTCTCGGAGGCCTGTGCACGTTGGCAGCAACCTCGTCAAGCCAGTGGAGCAAGTCTTACGCCTTTGCTATGGAAGCATACACACTGCAGGTTGTCGCTAACGTGCACAGGGCTCTGACAATTTCGTCAGATAGTTATGGTGGGTTGTTTAAACCGTTTGTCTGCATTCCATGGTTGAAAGGCAGAAAGCACAGCTGCTGCGCTATTGCATACTGCCCATACGGTTGTCTCCGATGCCTTCACCGTGGTTTGCTTTATGACGATGCTCTCAGTGTTGTCAGACCCCGAGCAATTTCGCATAAGGTTATTGTTTTCATGTTATTGGCTTCCACCACACTTGTGGAGAACTACCATATTTATTCATATATAAGGTTTTTTTGTCGTTTTTTTTTTCACTTGGGGGTTGATTTTTTGATTGTAAGCAATGGATATTATCCATCAAGCTAACCTACTAGATGCTTTCCTTGATTGGCTGCTGCTCCTAGCACACTGGTGTGAACCAGTGAAAGTACAGGGTCTGATCGAGAAAAGTAAACCCTACTTTTCGGTCCGCATAAAAAAACTATGCATCGCAGAACGCTCAAACTCCGCCAGAATATAACCCTAGCGGTCCAAGCAAGATGCCAAAGTTTCAGAACACTAGCTTACCTGGATCAAAAGATAAAAGAAAAAAACAAGAAATCTCTTCGGAGAGGCTCCGACCACGGAGAGAGGGAGACGGAGGCTGTCTGCTTTGCGTTGCATCGCTTTGCGTTGCATCGGCGCCACCACCTATGCGGGTTGGCGGGTTATCACAGGCATCTGCCGGCCTTGGCGGCAAATTCGGAATTGTTCTCTATCATTTCTGAAGTTTTACTTACGCACTGCTTTTCACTGCAACGGAAATAAAGATTACACGCTCTAATTTGTGATACTTCGGTGCATTTGCTCAGGCATAACATTTCTTCATGCTAATTATTTTAGCAGATGTCGTCTGCTTTGCTCTTCGCAAACCCGAACGCCGCGGTGCACCTATTCTTCCCGTTCGGTAGCACCTTCGACACTTGGTGCTGCAGATTATGTGAAGTTTGGTATGGACGTGGTAGCTTTCTCTAGTGGCCAAGTCTGCTCACTGCCAATAAACCGTTTATAACCTATTTAAATTTTTTAAAGTTACAATATTTGGGCTCCGCCGCCAGAGGAGCCTCCTTTCGGTTCCAGATGAACTTCAGCTGGGCCAATATATTTTTGCTTTTTTAACTTCTGTACCGTTTTTTATGTTTGCATACTTGGTTATTTTTTCTTTTTTTCCTGTTTTTTGTTGGCAATGAAAATTAAAAAAGGGAGAGGCAGAAGATGCCAAGTCAGCGACTTTGTGACCCGGTTTACTCATTATGTCGAGTCTCGAACACGTTCAAATTTATTATTATTAATATTATTAAAGGAATTCAGTACTTTTGGTTTGCTGGTATTTAGATTAAATGCTGGACAATTAAGCTGCCCCGTCAAAGAACCAGGTTCACCATTTGCATGGTCCGGAGACACCAGATGAGAGAGACACGGGAGAGCGCCGAGCAGCAGTAGCTCAGTAGCCGACAACCGTAGTTGGCAGCCCTAAAAAGGGCCATCTGTCAGAGGTAAGCAAAATAAAAACTGGAAAAGACCGTGCACATGGCGGAAGCTATTCTTGCTTCCAGATGAAAGTATGTGGAGTGCGTCAGGGGCAGGCCCTGGAAGGCAACACCGTAGTCCTACGGTTCTGCTTCAACGTGACCTCCCAGCTGCCAGGTGCAACGTCCAAGTCTCGCCTCGTATTCGGCGAATGCCGCAGCTCTCATTTTGTCCGTAATGAGCAGAAACGCAGCCTCAATGCGTTGCTTGAGTATGTCAAGGGTGGAGATTCGGCCGGTGTAGACCTGTGACTTGATGAACCCCCATACAAAGAAATCGCAGATTGTTAGGTCAGGGGATCGCGGTGGCCATGGCATGCTGGGCGAGTCTCTTCCCATCCAGCGTCCAGGAAAGATGTCACTTAACCATTTCCTGACGGAGGTCTACCAGTGTGGGGGCGCTCTATCTAGCATGAATACGCAAATTTGTCGTTGCATGTGGAGGGCCTCGAGCTCGGGAAGAAACTCCTCCTTCAACATGCACAGATAACTTCTGCCCGTCATAGACTCATCGAAAAAAAAAAAAGGCCCAACAACACCCTCCCTCCAGATCCCGCTCCAGACAGTTACCTTGGGAGAGTACTGAGACTTCTCCATTGTCCAGTGCGGGTTGCCGTTGCTCCAGTACCGGCAGTCTGAGCGTTGACTTTCACCTCGACGGCCTCGTCTGAGAACAGAAGGAAGCCCAGATGGGAGGGGTTAGCCGCGATCCTTAGGATCTCTTCGCGGCAAAAATCGAGCCATCTTTCATAGTCTTCGGGCTTCAGCTCGTGGAGAACGTGAACCTTGTAGGCATGCAGGTTGTGTCAGCGAAGAATCCGGCGCACAGTGTAATCTGAAACTCTAAACAAACTCGCCGCTCTCTTCGTGGACAGGTGCGGGTCCGCTTTGAAAGCACCCTCGATCCCGTACGCGAGTTGCTCTTTCTCTGGCGTGCTGGCGAAGACGTGCTTCTTGTTCACAACGTTGCCCACTGCGCCAAAACGCTGGACCCACTTCCAGATGGTTCTCTTTGACGGCGGCCTGGAACGGTGCACTCGACGGTATCGGCGGCAAGCATCCTTAAAGCTTCTGCGCTTTAAATACCAAACCACGACGTCCACGCGTTGCTTTTGGGTTAATTGCCTGATCAGGCAGGAAAGTGCAGCGAAACACGGTAGAGATTAAAAGTAATCAACGGGAGAACCGGTGTTCGGGTTTGCGAAGAGCAAAGCAGATGACATCTGCTAAAATAATTAGCATGAGAAAATGTTATGCCTGAGCAAAGGCATTGAAGTATTACAAATTAGAGTGTGTAATCTTTATTTCTGTTGCAGTGAAAAGCAGTGCGTAAGTGAAACTTCAGAAATGATAGAGAACAATTCCGAAGTTGCTGCCAAGCCCGGCAGATGCCCGTGATAACCCGCCAACCCACATAGGTGGTGGCGCCACCTATGCGATGCAATGCAAAGCAGACGGCCTCCGTCTGCGTCTCTTCGTGGTCGGAGCCTCCCCGTAGAGATTTCTTGTTTTTTTCTTTTATCTTTTGATCCAGGTAAGCTCATGTTCTGAAACTTTGGTATCTTGCTGGGACCGCTAGGGTTACATTTTGGCGGAGTTTGAGCGTTCTGCGATGCATAGTCTTTTTACGCGGGCCGAAAAGTAGGGTTTACTTTTCTCAATCGGATCCTGTAGATGCGCATGCGAGTACAAAATGCTTAATATGGGTGCCGCTCTATATAGGCCAGGGGTCTCAATCTCGTTTCAGTTTAGGGACCAGATAACCCACCCTCAAAAGTGACTGGAGTGGGTTATAAAGTGTAAACTTGTGAAGTGGCCAAGCCTCTCAGCTGCACGTATGAGATTTCCTAGAGATGGGACCTCATGCACTCTGCTTTTCGTAAGCTCTCCCTTTTAGTGGTGATGTCCTTAGCTTTCATTTTTTTATGTGACTGTTTTAGGCCCATAACAAGACTTAAAATTGTAGCGCATCGCTGACATGCTTGCATTTTGTTTAAAGAAAAAGAGCGAGCACACTGTTGCTGCTTGTCAATGAATTCACACGGAAAGCACTATTCAAATTCAACATACGTCTGAGAAGAAGAAAACCTTCATACAGGAGTTTTTGCTTTCCTGACAATATTTATAGCAGCATTATAAAACAATCTATATTTTAATGGTTTTTCTTGACCGCTAGAAAGCAGAGTTGATAGCTTTATCTTTTTGGAAGTTGATCGTGCTGAGCAAGAGTTTGTGCAGTCAAGGTGCATCCTAAAGAGCTCGCACTTGTAGCATAGTAGTGAATAGTCTGACAGGCGAGCAAAATGAGTAAGAGCCGAGAAGCAAAAACGAAGACAAACTAATAGTCGGTCCAAAAGAAAATGGAATAGAGAAAAATATATAAGTATGTTATAAAAGAGCAGAGCTATGTTTCGAGCGTTAATGAACCGACGACAAGAAACCATAATTGATGATGGATATAGCACTAAAGACATTGGAACGGGGGTTTGCAGCCGCTTGAGTCTCGAGGGCCGCACCCCAGCAAGTCACATGCAGCCCGTGGGCCGCATGTTTGAGACCCCTGATACATATAAACCGACACGCTGTTTAGAAACAAGCCCGCGTTTGCCCACACCAGGTGTGGGCACTGCGCCTGCGAAGAAACCGGATTCGCGTGAAGTGAAACTTCTGCGCATGCACCGTGCCGTCGACAGCGCCACCGCAGCTGCGTGACGTCAGGGCCGCGTGTTGGTCTATAGACAAATCTTTCAGGGGCGTACTGGGTAAAAACATGGAATTTTTGACGCGTTATTATGGATGGCCCACATTATGGACTTTTTTGGGGGAATGGAAGTGCCAAAAGCTCGTTGAGTTGCACTTGTGCAGGTTTTTTCTCAATCCCCTTCTAGCATTTACATTTAGATGGTGGAAAGTAAAACATTATTAATGACGTTTATTATAATTGTTATGGTTGTTATAACTAGCCACAACTATTCCTATGTGAAGATGACCGATGTTTGCAGGTGTAACTGCCGGAAAAGTGCCTCGGCCAAGAATGCATCAATGAGGTTTTATCATATTCTCGCCATATTTGTGCATAAAATGTTGTATGCCCAATATTTACCATGTGCTTTAGCCAAGTGCATTGTTTGAGAAATTTTTTTCTCCCTCGCCCTTTGGCTGTGTGCAGACGGTGGCCCTGTGGGACCTGCGCAACCTGAAGTTGAAGCTGCACTCCTTTGAGTCGCACAAGGACGAGATCTTCCAGGTGCAGTGGTCGCCCCACAACGAGACCATCCTGGCCTCGAGCGGCACGGACCGGCGCCTCCACGTCTGGGACCTGAGCAAGATTGGCGAGGAGCAGTCCGCCGAGGACGCCGAGGACGGGCCCCCCGAACTCCTGGTGGGCACCTCTCTAACTTGAACCCTGTTCGAACCTTGTTTGCTTGTGTTAATGGCACCGTAGCGGGGCCGTGGGAAAGAGCGTCGGCAACAGAGCGCAGCTCTCAGATTGATGGCGTAGCTTGCCCAACCAATGGCACAAGTCAGAGAGGGAGGGGTTAAGGGGTGTGCTAGCTGCTCCCTTCTCTTTTCCATCCCTGCACTGCCTAAGAACGGGAGCTGCAAAGTATGGTAGGGTTCACTATGGGGATCCTACCCTACTCCGCAGTTTCTTTGCATAACAGCCGGGAGAGTGTATCGATCATGAACATAGGAGTGAGATTGAACTGTAGTATTCTGCAGGCGTGAAAGTCCATGTGAAATAAATCGCTGCATAAGAGTTGCTTCCACTTCGAATTATCCGGAGTCAACTGTAGCAGATTCTTTAGATTCATTGCCATGTGGATCTTTTGAGAAAAAGCTCTTACGTCTTGTCTTCACTCTGATTATCGTCCTGACAGTCGTCCTTCCCTTGTGTCTCTTTTCACCACGACAGTTCATCCATGGAGGACACACAGCAAAAATCTCGGACTTCTCGTGGAACCCCAACGAACCCTGGGTCATCTGTTCGGTTTCAGAAGACAACATAATGCAAGTCTGGCAGATGGTGAGTCTTCCCAAGATGTAGTCCTATCCCACAAATAGACCCAGATTAGTAGGTGTATGGCAGCAAAAACTATAGTTATTTCATGAAGGTGGGTGCCTTATTTGTTAAATAGACATCTGCCTCTTTGTTATCAACAACTGGTGTGCGCCTTCTTCCTGGTGCCTGTTAGCGGATGAGCTGAATTGTGGATCGTTGAATTCAATTTATCAGCGTTTTATTTTACGAGCGTTGTTTGGGACGAGATCGGGCGTTTGGCGATACATGGTTTATTTTTGCGGAGGGAAAAGCATGGTTCTCCTTTTTTTCCCATACACTTGTAAATTAGATTTATCTGCAGAGCCACCAAAATGAAATAATTTTCTGTTTTTTTGTTTTATCATGGTGCATTCACCACAGCTGAACTTCAACGCTTGCTTCCTTTTGTTTTCTTTGCAGGCCGAAAACATCTACAATGACGAGGAACAGGAGACACCCGCGACCGAACTCGAAGCTTCCGCCTCGTAGTTTGTCTCAAACTGGAGAGCTCACCACTGTCCTCACCCGGCTCGCACGACCATCTTGCGTAGATGCCCTTCTCATACTCGTGCCGGGTGTTTTGTAGCATTTTCCTTTCTTTCGAGTTTTGTATTTTATGTCAGGACACTCATAATCGAACTGATGGTTAACTTTCCAAAGTGGCGGTCAGATATCCTAAGGTTGAGGTAATTAGACCTAGAAATGTTGCGTTAACCAAGAGTGCGGCACCTTTTCTTGCTCATGTGTTTCAGGCAAAACAACATAACACATCAAAAGGTTCAGGTACAAGCTAAAAGCAAACTTGAATGTTCTGTGATTGTCTGTGGGAATATCATATTTCTTTTCTTGGTTTTATTTCTCACATGTACACGCATGTCAACTATAATAAAGCACTTTGTATCGTATGTGTTCCCTTTTTTTTTCTGCTATAATGATTATACATGCTCAATCTACTGTGTTGCCTACTGATACATTGGGCGATGATTATAAAAATCTGAATTGTGTTTTTGTCCTCGGACTGCGTGGTTTTGGGCAACGTGAATCCACTTGAGGGTCAGTGAGGAGAGATTCACCTTCCTCCCCAGCATTTTTGTGGTCAGCTAGGGCATTTGCTGATGAACTCTATTCATTGCAAGTTCGTTGCGTTGCTTCAAAGACAACACTACTATGCAATACTTTGTCTCACCTTGCCACAAACAGATCGGTGGGTACAGGAGCGAGTGGGTAGTTGTGACTGGTGTCCTCTAGAGTCGCTAGTGCCCTCGGCATAAGCGCTTGTGCAGCCCAGGCATGATCCAAAGCAAGGAGCTTGGAGTGGTACAGCCTGAACAAAACAATTGGTTTCTTGTATACAGATGGAATAATCTCGGTGATGGAAGTGCTGTGCCAAATTGTGCCATGAACAAAAGTCTGCTACATCTTATGCCAATTGCGCTAAGAATTGCGTCACACCCGTGTCGAGATAAACTTAAAGCAAAAACAAAATTTGGCAGACTTAAAACTGCTTACGTGTAGGAATCTCACGCAAGCAGTTTACATTCAAGCTATACGCAAGCAGCTCGCCGTGTCTTCCTTTTTCGCACGGCGCTCCAGAGGTGACAGCGTTCCCCCACTGCGCAGGCACGGCGAACCCCGCCGGCTTCTGTGAAGAAACGTTTTGTGTTGCTGTGCTTTTTGCGTTTGATATCAGGCGCGTGCTTGACGTATTGGTGTGACCATCTTTCAACCACAACGCCGCCGCTTTTTCACGTAATGGGCACGTAAGCGCCTTAAAAAAATGTTTTATTATTGGTCTATCCTTATATTCAAATTAGAAGGAAAGAAAAATTCTACAAATATGAATTTCGCAGCGCCTCTACTCGCCTTATAGTTTGTTTCGTCTTGGGTCAGAGAGAGCACAATTGAAGGCTCGAACACACATAATAAAAGCACAAGTCGCGGGACATTCGCTGTACTTGATAGGTTTAGCCAATGAAAGAACACATGCTATGATGTCGCGTTTTGGTGCGACGAATCAACCGGTCAGGGCCGTCGATGCGCTGGCAGGTTGACCACCGACGTCTGAATTTCCAGCCGATGTCGTCGATGTCATGACCTACCGTAAGTGTCCTGAGAAATCTGCAAAATAGTAGGATTGCCGATTGTGGCTACTGTGATAAAGCAGAACCAGGTATTTCTGATAGGATTACTTCATTATCATGTCTTGCATGCCTTCGTTTCGTTGCTGCAGAGTAGCGTGGCACTTGCGCCGCTCGCTGTTAACCTCCTCTCCCCAGTGAGCGCGCATCGAGCTTCCCCACAAACGGTAATAAGAAATATGCTTGAGTATCGAAGAGGAACCCTTGATCACTATCGTAAATGAACTGAATTAGAGATGCAATCACTTTTTCATTCTCAAGCGATGTGCTAACAGATGTTGGCATCTGCTCCAAAAGCGTCAGCGGCTGCTTCACACCAATATTTTGCCTTCTAAAGAACCTGCTACAAAAGTCAAAGAAATGCCACTTCCATCACTGTAATCTTGAAACATACTTCTGAATGGAGTCTTGCACCTTGAACACCGATTGAAGCTGTCCCTAGGCATAGTGAATTGCAAGTGTTGTACAAGTTACTCGAAAAAGAGTAATTGATTACAATTACAAGTTTTCTTGATTCAACATATTCAATTCGATTACTTGAAAAGTAAATAATCGGCCCTTGGAAAAGTAACCGTTACTTTTCCAATTCAGATTTACAAAACAACGGTTTGAAAATGGGTCTTACGTAATTTCCATCATATTTGATTAGATTCAAGGAAACACCGATTTTCAAATTACTCATCTCAATCCACCGATTTTGGTAAACCTTCCACCTGTCGGAGACTTCAATGATTCCTTGGTAGGCAGCTTGTAGAAACAAAGTATGTCATTAGAAAAGTGAAGGGAAAATAATAACAGTTACAACTTACCAGCAATTTTAGTACTTTCAGAAGCAACTTCAGTTTACTCTCGTGATTACTTATAAAAATATCCAAATGATCACAAAATTACCTCAAAAAGTAATCCATTACAGGTAATTTGATTACTTGTAAGGAATAGAGTACAAATCTTGGATAGCGTTTATGTGTAGGTTGACCGACACATAAGCGGTGCAGAAAGAAAAACCACGTTTGTTTTCGGAAGTTCTTCGTTTAACTTCTTTATTTTTGAATAAAACCGAAGCATATGCAGTGATGCGATTGGTGTGCCTGACTGCATTTAGAACTTTCGACTATCGCCGCATATAACGAACTGTTCGATTTGATATCTCTGTCAAACACTGGCAGTACTCGGAATATTCGCAATATCATCACGTTCGCAGTCTGCCGTTGAGTGCGCTTCTCACCGCTCTCTTGTGTACCGCAGTGAAACAACCGCGAAGTAAGCATGGCGATTCTGCCTATCTCGTTCTGAAGAAGAAAAAGGGAGAGAAATTTTGGGAGTGCGAATGTACCAACTCTACTTTGCGGTAAAAATTTTGAATAAAACTGCTGCTATTATTTATGATAGATGGCGACGTTCTGGCGCAGGGTACTTACAACAAACTTTATACGAACTCCTCCTATAGGTGTATTCTTAATTTGAACTATTATGTTTAATTACCGTCTTTAAACAGGTATTACGTGTTCGAGGTACAGTCCATGAAATGAACTAAAACTAAATTAGATGAATCTGCAGGAAGGAAGGTTGGGAATAACCTTAGCCAGTTCGGCTGGATTGTCTTCAAAAGGTGTATTTATCATTCACATGCCGATTTTTGTTATCATGAAGTTCTACGTATAAAACGTCGTTTATGTTTATAATCCAATGACTTTTTTTTTTTAAATCTGAACTAAGAATTTCAATTTTATTACAACCTTTAGAACTTTAATGAAACATCAATTTGTGTGCTGAAAATTATTCTAACATTATTTCAAAGGAATATACTGTTTGGTTTACATTTTATTTCACACCTATACAATAACTATTCACAGCACCATCTTGTTGCCATGCCTAGTGCTTGCTACAAAACAGCTATTTTTGTTTTTGAGAGAATCAAATCTGCGGTGCAGTTGATGCTAACGAAATGTTACACAGAAGTGAAAAGTTAAAGTAGGCGCGTCTTTTACTTTGATTGGCCAACACAAGAATCTTAACGTATGATATTCGTAGTGGTATGAGTAGAAATTAAGTGCGTGCAAATGCTCTAGAAATACTTTTTGCTGCTACAAAATGAAGTTTTGGCTGCTAAAAAAGGTGCTCTAAAATGACTCGGGCCAATCACATCACTGCATATGTCAAATATAGTAATATCGAAAAGCGTCCCGAACAAACGTGTGTACGAACAAAACATATTGAAAGATGGAACTAACTAATGAAACCACAGAAAGAGCAATAAATTAAAGGCTGGATTCTATGGGGCGAATGTGCTGCGAAAAATCTATGAATTTTTCCCGGTGGCTTTTGCTTTGCGCGTGGCATCAGCACTGAGGGTAGGTACAATGTTTATAGTATGTTTATTTTTATAAAATACACTATGCATTATTTTTTTTTTTTTTTACTTTCTTGCAACAATGCGTATGCGTTCACTATGCGTTCATCCGAAAACGGGCTCGACTTAGTTATACTTCCATCCTCCAGGTGGCGCCACGTGCAGTATCGTTTCGGTTAGTGACCGCGAGATTCGAGTGCCACGCCGGCGCCGCACGCGCACGCCTACGTTTCATTTGACCTAAGCTTCGAGCACAGGATACGCTACACGCGTGAGGTCAAGGCCCTAGAAGGCGCCAGTCCTGTGTGCAAGCTCTTGCTAGGGAAGCGGTCTTGGAAGCAGCTGTCTGGACCGAGGGCTGCTAATCTTTTCTGTATTCAGTTTCAGTGATGTGCATTAGTGATCTTCACATGCTTTGCGAGCACGACGGAACCATCTCATGACCTGTGGGAACCAATGAATATACAAAAGCACTATAATCTGCGGACTATAGAAGTAAAAAAATCTATACTTACGAAAAACAACGTGTGTCGGACCAACGCAGTATTGTTCAGAGCAGGGCCTCCCCTAGGGGTGGGCTACCTGGGCGGTCGTCTAGGGCGCCATCAAAAGCCCCCCCCCCCCCCCCCCCCCTCTTTTGATTTTTTTTTAGCTCCCATTTATTTGAACACGGCGCCCATTTTTGGAATGCGGTTTTCGTCTGACAAAACGCTCATGTTGAGCCCCTACTCACATGTTTACTAACAACGTGACGCCGTACCTATTAAATAAAAACGTCGAAAAAAAAAAGTGTGGGGGGGGGGGGGGGGGGAGGGGATGTTGCGGTCGGAGTTTGCCTAGGGCCCAGGGGGCTGTAGGGCCGGCTCTGGTTCAGGATCTTTTTAGAAGAGTCACGATATATATATATATTTTTTTTTTGCGACGGCCAAATTGTTTACATAACACAAATTAATTATTTAAATTACTAAATATTAATATGTGCGCACATCCTCAATACGGAAGTTGAAGTGAGAAACATCCCATGGTGTCATTTCTATCAAGGTGGTTAGGTGGCCCTTACTAGACCGATCTCACCAATCTTTCGGCGCATGCGTGACGCCACCATAAGTTCACAGGAGGCAGGCGACAGTGCACCAGACCGCTTATGCCCCCTCGTGCTCGACCATGGCTCTACACACGAAGAGCTCCAGCGAGGTTGCTGCATATGTAGAAAGACTAAAGTTCCTTCGATGCATTGGAGCAGCGGTGGCGTAGTGAAACGAATGGGCGAGATCGGTCCATTGATGCACTTCTTTTATAAGTGGCGTCAAATGCTCTACTGCACCAGGCGCATGCCTCGTGCGGCCCTTGGAAGCGAAAAGCGGCGGAGCAATCGTTCATGACTCGTGACGTGCGCGTTTCCACTACGATATGGTTGGCGGTACCTGTAAGAAACGCCAGGCGTGCATTTGATCCAAGGTACATTTTATCATTCGTGTGTCTAAAAAGTTAAAATTAAGAAAAAAAAACAAAAAAACAAACGCGCAAAGTTACAAAAAAAAAAAAAAAAAAAGGCCTATGGGACAAAAGAGTGGTAACATCGCAGTTCGCTAGGAGGTAGTCACATGGAACGAGTTTTCTTTAAAGCTTGACAAAATAAGGCACGCAAAGCTACCCTCATGGAGACAACACGATGAGATATGCTTCTCGAGAATTCTTTATGGGAGGGTTTGTGCCCAAATTCATATTTAAAAAATTAGGTAATTGGTCTGGTCTGCTTTGGCGAGTTAAAGGGGCCATAAAACGATTTTTCTACGTTCGCTTAATACTATGCTCATTATCACTCCCTAAAGTTAATAACCGAATAGACTTGCCTTAGTTTTTCTTTCCAAGCGATGACAGTCGGCAAATAAATTCGAGAAATGTGAGCATTGTTTATTTCCTCAACTCGGAGCCATAACAAGCGGCCACGAGGCCTAACTGGTGCCTATCCTATGCCGCCAACGTTAGTTATAGCCGCGCGCTGCGGTCGGCAAAGCAGAAAACGCGTGCTGAGCTGCAGGCATTGTTAGAGTTCGACTATTCTCATCACCGCAGTGGTTGGACACGAAACACAACCCGACTGTCCGCCGAGGCATTGAGTGTTACGAGCAGAAGTCAACTGCTCACGCAGCTCTCGTGTCCAATCCAGCTCTGCGAAGGCAAGACTGATAGAAATAGTCCCCTTTTATCCTCGCAATTTCACCGCGACCAAGAAGCTTCTGAACCAGTGGTGGTCTCTGCGAGTCTACTTGGGCCAGATACCGGTACTCCTGTGTAAAGTCATGAGCATTCCAACCCGATATCATTTCATGATCCCTGTAATAAATCCGTTGAGTGCGCTTCTCACTTTGCGTTAGTGCACTGCGGAGAAGCTTCACCCTCCTGAGCGGGATGGTACACAAGCGCGCGTCAAAAATAAAAAAAAGAAGATTAAAGAAAAAAAAAAAAGCTTTTTAAATATTGTGGGGCACAGACTGCGACGTCCTGACAAGTTGCATGCATCATTAGTCGTGCTTCTTTTTTTTTTTTTCTATTTGAGACATGGACGGTTACTTCAGTAAATTGGGTATAACCATATAGCTAAATAGTTTTTGAGTAATTTTGACTGAGCAGGGCTGCTCTATGTGTTTTTCGTTTGTTTAGTTCATACCTTTGTGTGGTTTCCGATCTGTTTGATGAAGTAACGTTTAAATTCAAAACTGAATAACTTTAGCAGTCGAATGAAATCACGAGGGTAATCTTAATTACGTAAGCTGGGTATTTTAAAGCTCCACTCAAACTGTGGACAAAAACAAAGGCCTGATCTTGTTTTAGTGGAGAAAAGTATGGCCATAGCCAAAATATTACATTGAAGGGACACCATAATCCCTACCAAACTCGTTGACAAAAATGCAATCACCAGCTTCTCAGCGGGCCGCCGGCAGGTCAGCTGTTGGAAACGCGTTGCGCTATGACGACACTTTCGCGCAGCTATTCCATTTCCCGTGCTTTGCGCTGGCGTTTCCGCCGACGATTGGTGCTTCTTTTCGCGTTCCTTGCTTTTCTGTTATGTTCTAGCAGTTGTTGGAAGCATCTGGTGGCGCTATCTACGGTGCCATTCGCTTGATAGTGCACTCCAAGCGCCACATCGAAACTCTGCTCTCCCCAATTTAGGCCTACGTACGTGATTCAGGTGTTGCTGGCTGCTGGTTTCTCCGCAAAATCCGAGAGCTTGAAAGATGAATCTATTCCGTCACTCTTTACGTACCGTCCGCCAGTGACCCCCGTCTCTCTCTGCGTGAAAATAAATTCCTGGCTATGCCACTGCCGTCCGTTCGCTATTTTAGTGGTTGGACTGTTGACAGTATACACGCTGCATACCACGCAGCGTGTACAATTTGGCAGCGCGTGCATGCCGCGCAGTTACATTGACTCAAACCGATTACATCTTTACCTAATGTCATGAGCGAGAATTATCCTCTTTTTCTCCGCTGACGGCCTCCGTTCCATGGCCCCTTTAAAAGTACAATAAAGAAGTACCCAAAACTGTCACAAGAGGAACATTCGACCTTGACCATTCCATTTAGCGCTCTCTGGGCGGCATCATTTTGTTCGACAGCAGCGCCTTCTCCATACATTCGGGAAATTCAGCGGGTTCCGCGGGGTAAAACGAGGGAGAGGGCACGCGCCCGACTCCGCTAGCAGACGACAAAACGGGAGGTTGCCATTCTCCATCTTTGGGCTGTATCGGCGGGCTGTACGAACATCGAACTCTCGCTCGTGGCTGCCGTTGTGAAGTGGTTCGCGTTCTTAGAATAGTTATGGCTACTCCAAAATCAGCCTAGAGCTCTCTGTTTTTCTACTTCGGTAAATGATCAACTGACATATCTTTTTTCCGTTACTTAAATAGCAGTTGAGTCAGCCGGCAGTACTACCCTCAACTACTGCGTGTATTGCGGCAGGAGAGCACGTTTTTATTTATTATTTCAGACATCCACTCATGGTCGCTAAAGGCCTACTCCAGTACGAACTTTGTATAGTAAAAAAGCTACAGCCACCGGATTCACTTTTCGCCGGAGAGACCGACCAGTCTGACACAGTTTTCCCTATTTTTTTTTTTAATTTTCACGCAGGTGACAGCGCAATTGGACCCTGTTAGTCTTTTTTTTATCTAGCATAGTATTACACGATAACTGCCATACCAAAATCTGCGCATCTGCGCTTGAAATTCCCAAAATGACGCAATTTTTAACAGAGTTTGTACGCCAGCCGGATGCTTTGGTACTGCCCACTCGGCGGAGCAGACGACATTCGGGCGAGAAGGGGAGGGCATTTTTTTCTCTTTTTACCCTCTCTGCTATGACCCTAATGGAACGGTCTATTTGTGTCGATTTTAGGGAGTATCGGATGAACTGCGTTCGGCGGTTATTTTAGCAATCAGAGTTCGGATGTGCCTTACCTCAACGGTAAGGCTACTCCCGCCCTACTATTATTTTTATAACGGTGCATCTCCGACACCCTCCCCCCACAATCCCTCTTTTAGAGCGCAGCTCCTAGGCGCCCGTTTCAGGGTTGAGCGGCGTCGCCGTGGGCGTCGGCGTAACCCCGCGCGTTGCATTATGGAAAATTTTCCCGCTAAATTTAGCAGGGAAATTGACGTGACGTGATCTCAACACCAAATCAGTTTCCCCGCTAAATTTACGGGGAAAACTCGCGAAATGTTCCCGCTAAATTTAGCGGAGAAAGTTTCACTAAATTTAGCGAGAAATTTAGCGAAAATTTTCCGCTAAATGGGAGGGCAGCAGGCGAGGAGGAGGGCAGGGGATGGAAGGGCATACCCTCCCCTCCTCCTCCTCAGGAGCTGCGCTCTAATTCCGCCTTACCAAAAATTAAAAACGTCTTCAATTTTTTTTTTGCTCTCTTTTGAGATTGTTTTTGCAGTAGGTGAGCTAGAGCAGTAGCGTTTCCGCAGCCCGCTAAGCACCCAGATAGCGCTCCGTAATCCGCCACAAGACCTTGAACTATGGAGAGAAGGCTGGCAGCGCGCATGCGCAGCTGCGCCTTTTTCTTCGGGGATACCGTAGAGGAGGAGAAAAACGATCTACTACAACTCCCTATTACCCTTTGAAGGTCTTTTGCGGGATACCAGGGCACTTGAGGCAAACAAGTTATTATAAATGCGCAGAGAAACCTAGCTCAGAATTTCTCAATTTTCCAAGTGCCCCTTCTCCACTCACGCTAAGCCTAATGGCTCGTTTAAGTCTTCTTATCTTTGGTTCATTTTTTTTTTTTTTTTTTGCAAATGAAAACTTGCATACACCCTGAGAAAGAACGGTGCTCCCTTAATTTTTAATGCTGTCTTGAGATGGTTCGTTTTCGGCACTTTTTATGCTATTGCTGGGCCTACTGGTTAAATTTCGTGGTGAAGTCTTGACTGCCAGATCACAACCCAGCCTGTCGAGTTATCTGCCTAACGTCCCCGAATGAAAGCCAACTTTTTTTTTTCTGAACAATGTCGGCCTGTAGATACGTTAGGTTCGGTGGAATGTCACGCTAAATCTTCGCAAGATCGAAGTTAGTTTTATGCAGCACTGCATGCAAGAACCGGCTTTCCCACGCCGCCACGTATCTCTCATGGTGAAGCTTCTAATGGTATATTCACACGACGAAGATTTCTTCCGCATAGAGAAGCGAACGTCATGGCGCTTCAAGGACACCTGCGCCACATCACGGATGGTTGCTCATCCCCATCGTTCCGGCAAGAAAAGAAGATGGCGTCAAACGACAAGTTCGATGGCGTCTGCAAAAAGCATGTGGCGAGCTTGAAGTCGTCGCGTTCTCGCACCAGCAGCGTCAAAGTTGACAGTGTCATATTGCTCTTGGGGTGTGCTCATACGACGTAGATTTTCTCCACGTTGAAGAATATATGTCACCGTGTTTTGAGGTTACGTGGGTCACGTCACCGACGCTTGCTAATCCCCGTACACTTGCAGGGAGCCGAGGACAAACTCTTTCTTTCCCTACAGATTTACCCGTCACTCCGGCGAGAAAGGAAGATGGCGTCGAATGGCGAGTTCAATTAGTTCGATGGTATACGTCAAAAGCATGGTGGATACTTGAAGTCGCTGCATTCTTACACCAACAACGTAAAAGTTGACAGTCGGACAATGCTCCCATTTACATCGATGAAAAAAAAAAGCCGTTTACAACTCCCTGTAACGCCGAATTAGAGCGCAGCTCTTGAGGACGAGCAGGGAAGGGTAATGAGGGGGGAGGTCATGTGATCACGTAACCGGGAAGGTCCAGTGACCCCCCCCCCCCCCTCCCCCCCCCCTCGAGGTCACTGAAGGTACCCGAGGTCCTCCCGAAGGAACCCGAGGTCCTCCAAAGGTCCTCCCAAAAGAATCCGAAGTCCTCCCGAGGTCCTTCCGAAGGAACCCGAGGTCCTCCCGATGTCCACGGGGGGGAGGGGGTTACGCCGACGCCGCTCAAGGCGCAACGGGCGCCTAAGAGCAGCGCTCTAAAAGTTAATCCCAATATAAGACTGTCATCCTCGTCGCTGTTGGTGCAAGAAGGCGACAACTTCAAACTTCCACCATGCTTTTTAAACACAACATCGAACCTTTCGTTCCATACCATATTATTTCTTTTTTCTCCGGAACCGTGGGACTATCCCCAGATCTTGTCAGAGTGGTACGGAGATTAGCAAGCATTCGTGACGTGGCGCACGTGACTTCGAAACGCGATTACGTCTGCTCCTTTCTGTGTAGAAAACCTTCTTTGCGCAAATAGACCGTAAGTGATTTGTTGTTAGATGTTTAGGCGGTGGAAAGTTACACTACCCCAAAAGGCGCCTGGTGTCTCTGACGTCGGCGAAAAATTTAGCACGCCGGTACGATGCTTATCCATATTGAAACGGGCGGCGGCGGGATTCATGTCGATGATTCCTGAGTTTTGCGGTGCAAGATTTCCCTCCGCGTTATTTTCCTGACGTGTCTAGGTTTGAATGAAAGAGTGCTAATGAACAAGCCCTAGCGTCGTTCAACAGTTGGAAGAACCATGGCCGGCTAGAGTGAACAGGCGCGATCTCTTGCGGCTTTTGCACAGGGAGTAGTCGCTCCTTGCGGCGGCAGCTCGAAGGCGTCGTTGTAACCCTACCCTTCTTACAGCGCTTTAATTCCTTCTGATAGGCACCTCCTCCTCATCGTGTTGTCCTCTTTGCTCCAGGGTTGAGTTGAAGAAGGTTTTAGAGTAATCAGACCCACAGATCATGAGGCCGACTCTCCATAGGCTGCCTGCAGGGACTGATGCGGAACAGCTCTTTTTTTTCGTCTCCTCAAGAAACGAGTTCGTATAGACAAACATTTTATCCTCGTAAGCCAAAACGAATTTCACTCGGCCCACTACAGTTATTTCAAATAAGTATATTGGCACACATTTTCAATCAAAATGGCCGGGGAGCAGTTGTTTAGGATGGCTCAGGCGATGATAGGCATGGTAATGTGGTCGCACCCCCACGTTAGAGTGTCACCGGGCTACCGGAGTGCTATTTGCGAAGCTCTGCATGTGGCATAAATGGCTATACTTCGTTTCAGCTGAAGTCCAGACGCAACCGATGCTACATGCGCGAGCTCCGGGCTTTCAGCTTCCCTGCCAAGCACGCGCGCTCGTGCAGCGCAGGCACTGTTCAGGGGCACATGCTCACGCTTGTAGCATCGCCTGCGTCTGGACCACGGGTCTGGTAACGAAGTATAATCCAACCCACTGCGCTCGTAGCGCTCTACGAGCGAAGTGGTTTGGATTAGATGTTTCTTTTATGAAGAAGGCGTTTCGTTCCCACGCCAAGCTCGACCGGCAGACTGGTCAACACGTCAGGCGTCACGTCAATACGTAATTTCACCGTGACCTGACGTGTCGTCACAACGCCCTGCGACATCCCGGCGACGCCTTGACGTCAACGTCGTCGTCGACGTTGACAAAGCGCGTTACACGACATCAAGAGTGCGTTCTGACTTCAGATTGCGTTGACAGCGAGATCGATGTCTACGTTGACGACGACGACGACGACGACACGCGAGGTCAGGACGACGGCGTCCTTGTCATCAACGCGGCGTCATAAAGACGCTTGGTGTCAGGTCGTCGACGTCGTTGTCGACATGTCGCAACTCGACGTCATGACGACGTCCCTACAACGTCACCACGTCTACGTCATCATCGACGGCACGACCTTACACGACGTCAAGACTTCGCCGTGACGTCGTTGTGACGCTGGCGTTGACGAGGACGTCACGCGACGTCAGGACGTCGTTAACGTGACGTCATAGCGACGTTTTACGTTTTGGGGGCGTCGACGACAACGTCGACGTCATCCTCGACGCTGCGCGACGTCACGACCGCGTTACAGCGGTGTCTTGATGTAGCGTAACGGCGCCGTACTCAACGCAACGCGATGCCACTACCGCGTCAAAACATGATGTCGTGAATATTTAGAACAGAACCAAAATCTTGGGTACGCCAGTTTCCTAAAAAAAATTCAGCATTGTTACGACAGAGCTTTCCCGCTGAGACAAATTAATAAACGAAGAAATAAATTTCGTAAACCCTGGATGACTCCCGATTTATACATACGCGTTAAAGAAAAAAAATTACCACGACTTTCTTAAGTTATAATTATAATGCAATTAAATGCAAAGGTGCAAGCGAGCTGGACAAGAATGATGAAAATAATCCCTGGAGAAGGGGAACAAGAGGGACAAAGGACATACACGAATTTCCAAACACAGCTAGGCGACTGGTGCGCGACCGAAAAAATCCGCCTGGTCCGGGTATCGAACCCGGGACCTCTCCATTACAGGTGGAGCGCTCTACCAATTGAGCTAACCAGGGGTTAGACGTCAGTAGAGCAAACGGGTTTTATCAGCCGCCACCAGTCGAACACCAACAAGGGTGAAGCTTGCAATTTAAGGTTATGATTATAATGCAATTAAATGCAAAGGTGCAGGCGAGCTGGACAAGAATGATGAAAATAATCCCTGGAGAAGGGGAACAAGAGGGACAAAGGACAAACACGAATCTCCAAACACAGCTAGGTGACTGGTGCGCGATCGAAAAAATCCGCCTGGTCCGGGTGTCGAACCCGGGACCTCTCCATTACAGGTGGAGCGCTCTGCCAATTGAGCTAACCAGGGGTTGGACGTCAGTAGAGCAAACGGGTTTTATCAGCCGCCACCAGTCTTACACCAACGAGGGTGAAGCTTGCAATTTAAGGTTATGATTATAATGCAATTAAATGCAAAGGTACAAGCGAGCTGGACAAGAATGATGAAAATAATCCCTGGAGAAGGGGAACAAGAGGGACAAAGGACAAACACAAATCTCCAAACACAGCTAGGTGACTGGTGCGCGATCGAAAAAATCCGCCTGGTCCGGGTGTCGAACCCGGGACCTCTCCATTACAGGTGGAGCGCTCTGCCAATTGAGCTAACCAGGGGTTGGACGTCAGTAGAGCAAACGGGTTTTATCAGCCGCCACCAGTCTTACACCAACGAGGGTGAAGCTTGCAATTTAAGGTTATGATTATAATGCAATTAAATGCAAAGGTACAAGCGAGCTGGACAAGAATGATGAAAATAATCCCTGGAGAAGGGGAACAAGAGGGACAAAGGACAAACACAAATCTCCAAACACAGCTAGGTGACTGGTGCGCGACCGAAAAATCCGCCTGGTCCGGGTATCGAACCCGGGACCTCTCCATTACAGGTGGAGCGCTCTACCAATTGAGCTAACCAGGGGTTAGACGTCAGTAGAGCAAACGGGTTTTATCAGCCGCCACCAGTCTTACACCAACAAGGGTGAAGCTTGCAATTTAAGGTTATGATTATAATGCAATTAAATGCAAAGGTGCAAGCGAGCTGGACAAGAACGATGAAAATAATCCCTGGAGAAGGGGAACAAGAGGGACAAAGGACAAACATGGATCTCCGAACGCAGCTAGGTGACTGGTGCGCGACCGAAAAAATCCGCCTGGTCCGGGTATCGAACCCGGGACCTCTCCATTACAGGTGAAGCGCTCTACCAACTGAGCTAACCAGGGGTTAGACGTCAGTAGAGCAAACGGGTTTTATCAGCCGCCACCAGTCGAACACCAACGAGGGTGAAGCTTGCAATTTAAGGTTATGATTATAATGCAATTAAATGCAAAGGTACAAGCGAGCTGGACAAGAACGATGAAAATAATCCCTGGAGAAGGGGAACAAGAGGGACAAAGGACAAACATGGATCTCCGAACGCAGCTAGGTGACTGGTGCGCGACCGAAAAAATCCGCCTGGTCCGGGTATCGAACCCGGGACCTCTCCATTACAGGTGGAGCGCTCTACCAATTGAGCTAACCAGGGGTTAGACGTCAGTAGAGCAAACGGGTTTTATCAGCCGCCACCAGTCGAACACCAACGAGGGTGAAGCTTGCAATTTAAGGTTATGATTATAATGCAATTAAATGCAAAGGTGCAAGCGAGCTGGACAAGAACGATGAAAATAATCCCTGGAGAAGGGGAACAAGAGGGACAAAGGACAAACATGGATCTCCGAACGCAGCTAGGTGACTGGTGCGCGATCGAAAAAATCCGCCTGGTCCGGGTGTCGAACCCGGGACCTCTCCATTACAGGTGGAGCGCTCTGCCAATTGAGCTAACCAGGGGTTGGACGTCAGTAGAGCAAACGGGTTTTATCAGCCGCCACCAGTCTTACACCAACGAGGGTGAAGCTTGCAATTTAAGGTTATGATTATAATGCAATTAAATGCAAAGGTACAAGCGAGCTGGACAAGAATGATGAAAATAATCCCTGGAGAAGGGGAACAAGAGGGACAAAGGACAAACACAAATCTCCAAACACAGCTAGGTGACTGGTGCGCGACCGAAAAATCCGCCTGGTCCGGGTATCGAACCCGGGACCTCTCCATTACAGGTGGAGCGCTCTACCAATTGAGCTAACCAGGGGTTAGACGTCAGTAGAGCAAACGGGTTTTATCAGCCGCCACCAGTCTTACACCAACAAGGGTGAAGCTTGCAATTTAAGGTTATGATTATAATGCAATTAAATGCAAAGGTGCAAGCGAGCTGGACAAGAACGATGAAAATAATCCCTGGAGAAGGGGAACAAGAGGGACAAAGGACAAACATGGATCTCCGAACGCAGCTAGGTGACTGGTGCGCGACCGAAAAAATCCGCCTGGTCCGGGTATCGAACCCGGGACCTCTCCATTACAGGTGGAGCGCTCTACCAACTGAGCTAACCAGGGGTTAGACGTCAGTAGAGCAAACGGGTTTTATCAGCTGCCACCAGTCTAACACCAACAAGGGTGAAGCTTGCAATTTAAGGTTATAATTATAATGCAATTAAATGCAAAGGTGCAAGCGAGCTGGACAAGAATGATGCAAATAATCCCTGGAGAAGGGGAAGAAGAGGGACAAAGGACAAACACGAATCTCGAAACACAGCTAGGTGACTGGTGCGCGACCGAAAAAATCCGCCTGGTCCGGGTATCGAACCCGGGACCTCTCCATTACAGGTGGAGCGCTCTACCAACTGAGCTAACCAGGGGTTAGACGTCAGTAGAGCAAACGGGTTTTATCAGCTGCCACCAGTCTAACACCAACAAGGGCGAAGCTTGCAATTTAAGGTTATAATTATAGTGCAATTAAATGCAAAGGTGCAAGCGAGCTGGACAAGAATGATGAAAATAATCCCTGGAGAAGGGGAACAAGAGGGACAAAGGACAAACACGAATCTCCAAACACAGCTAGGTGACTGGTGCGCGACCGAAAAAATCCGCCTGGTCCGGGTATTTCCTTCTCCAGGGATTATTTTCATCATTCTTGTCCAGCTCGCTTGCACCTTTGCATTTAATTGCACTATAATTATAACCTTAAATTGCAAGCTCCACCCTTGTTGGTGTTAGACTGATGGCAGCTGATAAAACCCGTTTGCTCTACTGACGTCTAACCCCTGGTTAGCTCAGTTGGTAGAGCGCTCCACCTGTAATGGAGAGGTCCCGGGTTCGATACCCGGACCAGGCGGATTTTTTCGGTCGCGCACCAGTCACCTAGCTGTGTTTGGAGATTCGTGTTTGTCCTTTGTCCCTCTTGTTCCCCTTCTCCAGGGATTATTTTCATCAACTTTCTTAAGTGTAGAGATTAAGATCTTGCTGCATTCAAGAATTATAGAAACAAACTAACCTCTGATTAAAAAGAAAAAGCCAAACAAGAATACTACAAACACCTGTTTTATCCATTTTGTTCTTAGCCCGAGACTGAGGCAGGAAAAGAGGAAGTTTCAAAGTAGAAGAAAAATGAACAGGCGAGGACACGTCTCTAACAGAGCTAAAGACAAGTTTATTTGGTCACCCTCTTATATAGACTCCACGAACTTCACCACAGAACCTTCTCGACCTCCAAAGCCAAAAGATAACAAAGGTCTCATCTCTTTCCACCACAATTGTCAAACGACCTTGAACATCCTTGACGTTTTCCACAAAGCAACACACCCTAGCTCGCCTTTGTTATCTTTTGGCTTTGGAGGTCGAGAAGGTCGAGAAGGTCCCGTGGTGAAGTTCGTGGAGTGTATATAAGAGGGTGATCAAATAAACTTGTCTTTAGCTGTGTTAGAGACGTGTCCTCGACTGTTCATTTTTCTTCTACTTTGAAACTTTCCTCTTTTCCTGCCTCAGCCTCGGGCTAAGAAAAAAATGGTTAACATCCACCAGCTCGCCTGCGCACTCACTACATTACCTGTTTTATCTCGTTCAGAGTGACCTAAAAAGGATATGGGAAGCCGTAAACACCATAACAAATAAGCATAGTCATTCCCGGGATATAAATCCCGTGATTATTTATGGGAATCATGGGAGCGGTATAGAACTATGTAATTCGATGAACGAATATTTCGTAAATGTTGGTGCACCTTTAGAATCTGAAAAGGATCCCTTACACGGCGGTATGATGACCACGCATTCCATAGCCAATTCGATAATTTTATTGCCAACCGCCCCACAAGAAGTAGAAGGACTTATAAATAAGATAAAAATAATGTAGGGCCCCGTAGATGGGATAAAACCCGCTCCAATTAAATATGTTTCTCAGAATATAAGTAGCATCTTATCCCATATCGTAAATTGTACCATAGAATAGGGTATAACCCCAGACCCCTAAAAATTGTGAAAGTTACCCCTGTCTTTAAAGGAGGGAAACCATATCTACAGAATTATAGACCTATATCAGTCTTGCCAATATTTTCGAGAATATTTGAGGGAGTTATACAAAACCGATTATATCAGTTTTTTATAAAGCAGAATGTCACAAACAAATCTCAGCATAGCTCCCAAGAGGGCAAATCATCAAAGCAGGCACTTGTTGAGACAAAAGACAAAATAATATACAACATGGAAAATAAATTATACACACTGGGAGTTTTTTTAGACCTCAAAAAAGCTTTCGACACGATTCAACACCAAATTTTGCTAAATAAACTTCAACTGCACGAAATACGAGGAGTAGCGTTGGCTTTACTAAAACATTATCTAACAAATTGCCTTCAATTTGTCAAAGTTAACAACTCGGTCTCAACCACGTTGGAAGTAAAATATGGTGTCCCCCAAGGTTGTATCCTAGGCCCCTTGTTGTACCTCCTTTATATAAATGACATTACTGCTAATCCTAGATCTCCAGAACTGATTATATACTCAGATGATACAAACGCATTTTTCGCCTCTGCCTTCGAGGCATTCCTAGAGTGAATGGCAAATAGCCATCTCGCTGAACTAGCAGTGTGGCTCTATAAAAATAATCTGCAATTAAATTCTAAGAAAACCAAGTATATAATTTTCGCTTCAATAAACAAACATGATAATACTCCAATAACTCTATATTTCGAAAACACAGTTATGAAGCAAGTCCCCGAACAAAAACTTTTAGGCGTTTGGTTTAACCAGGAGCTTAGCTGGAATACGCATGTAAATAAGTTGACTGCCGAGCTTTCTCAGGCAGTTGGATGTTTGTATAAAATAAGAAACCTGACCCCTACATGGGTTAAAAAACAAATATATTACTACTTTTTTACTGAAAGTTATGCTACTGTATCTTAGTATGGGGGTACACAACGCTTACAAACTACAATAAGATTCTTAAATTACAGAAGAAAAGTTTGCGGTTATTTGAAAGTTACACGGGAAACATGTAAGACCTTCCCACTGAGCCACTTTTTTTAGAAAACATGGTATGCTGAAGGTTAACCAAATTTATAATTTCAAGTTAATGCAACTAATCGAAACTGAGAAACTTTATGATATAACTACAAGTGAAGTAGTGCATAGATACACCTTTTGGCATTCTTAAGACGACCTCCACAGATTCGACCAAATTACGGAAAGCAAACTAGAGATTATCAGGTGACCAAATTATTAAATTCAATTGAAACCTTCGTGGATTTTAATAACTCATTTTCTAAATTTAAGAAAGAGCTGAGGACACTCTTGGTGGGCAGTGACACCGTTTTATATCCATTTTTATACATGTGCAAATTTATGGTTTTTTCTCTGAACTTGTGAAAAAGTTTCTTTCATAATCTATATTACGACCTGCGATCCTCTCTTGATGATGTATTATAAAGCCATGACATTGTTTGAATCGCTGATGTATACAGCTGTACGATGTATAGTATACTGTGTACCGTGTGTACCCAAAGGGGACAATGACCTTCGTCAGGCGTTTTCTGCCTTTAGTCTCTGTTCCCCTTTCGGTTGATCCGAAAGAAATAAAACTTCAAATCAAATAAAACTAATCCAAAGAAAGAAAGATGATGTGAGGAGGGTTCTTCCCATATGCAGCGCTTTCGATAGAGCATTTCACGGGAAAGGGGATTATGAGAGCACATTCTTGAGCATCAGATTTGAATCACAATGACTGGCTTTTTGTTTCCTTGCCGCACGGTGTAAGATAATACTTTTCAGGTGAGGACAGCGCGCTCCTCGCGACGTGCCGATAAAGTTCGCTTTTCACTCTCTCTCTTTCTCTCTCTCACTATAGTTTTAAGCGGCGCCGGTAGATGACTCGTCGACCCGTGGGTCGGTAACGTCCCTGGATATTTTTTTCATCGAGGGACTTTATGGGTCGGCGGTCCTCGTCTCCTGCGCTTTTGAATGGGAAACGCGTTTTTTAAAAGGTCGTATTGTGCATGCGGTGCGTTCCTTATAACCCGGAACTTGTAGTGTGTGTGTTGCTTAGGCATAGATTCGTCGTTTGTCTTAGTTTCGTGGCTCAACGGCAGCGAGGGCAGTTTTATGAAGACACTAAAACAGAGGCACTTGGCGCGATATTCAAACGGGCTAAGCGAGTATGTGTCGGCGCTTCCCTGGAATTTCAGCCCTTTCTAGGTCTCAGGCTCATGAGCATCAGACACTAAACACCTAATGTTGGGATTCATATTTTCCTTGCAAAACATCGCGGGGACAACATCTTTACAGCAAAGCAACGCAAGCTCCGCGAAGTATCGTCCTTTCACAATCATGTCGTTCGTGAAATTCTTGATGCAAACAAAATCTTAGGGCCAAGCGGACGGTGCTTGCGAGGAGTTGCTTGAGCCCACGCTTCCAGACATGTGGGGTCGGATGGGACCTTGAACAAACTGGCCTTTTCTTTGCAACTAGGGTGATCTGAGTTGCAGTTCTGGGCGAAGCATTTCCGGCCCATTGTCACCGCTTTGAAGCCGCGTCAAACGCGTGGTCAAACGCCGCACACGGCTTCTTCAATCTTCATTCCATGTAGCGTACGACGACCGGAGCTCCAAATATCATTGTTGCAATTAGAAACGAAGCAAAAACGTGCAAAGCGACTCTTAATAGGGAGTATTCATTGGCGGCCATATTTGTGTGCGCGGCTGCTGAGCGCGTACTGACGGCGAGCTTCCGCAGTTCTTTTGCAACATGCATTCCGCACCATCAATATTCCCGGTTTTAACAGCCTATTAATGTGAGCTCGTTCTGAGCATGCACTCTAAACAGCACCCTCAAATATGGCGTCCAGTGAATACCTCCTTTAGACCAATCTCACCAAGCGTTCGGCGCATGCGTGACGCAGCCATAACCTAAGTTCGCAGGAGGCAGGCGGCAGTGCACAAGACGGCTCGTGCCGCCTCATGCTCAACATGCGCAGAGCTCCAGCGAGGTTGTCGCACGTGCAGAAAGACTAAAGGCCGGTTCAGACACTTGCGTTTGAGTGCGTTCGACTGCGTTGCGTCGAGAACCGAAAGCGAGTCACCGGCACATCTGTGCTTCGTATGTAGCGTGGAATCCAATTGAAGGAATCATATTGGCACGCGATATAAGCAGCAGAGATGTCCTGGTTTGTCGAAGCCGCAACGCAGTCAAACGCAGTCAAACGCAGTCAAACGCAGTCAAGCGCAACTGTCTGAACCAGGCTTAAAGCTTCATCGATGCATTGCGGCAGCGGTGGCAAGTCAAACTGGCTGGTGAGATCAGTCTATTGTTATGCGGATATTTTTGGGGCAGACGCTGAGCAGGCGAAATTGCGGCACCGGAGTGTCATGGTAATGAGATATTTTTTTTCGTTCTCACACAGTTTGGCCGTTTGGCCGCCGGCGACACTGTCAGCCGCGGGCACGTACGGGCACGTAAAGCCCCTTTATACGAGAAAGTAGCGCCATCGTTTGAAGATTGCCACCTACTATCTTGGCCCGATCCAGTCGGCACTACGGTCCGGCACTATAGTCGATGCGCGAGTGTAAAAAAGCAAAACATAAATATGAAAGGTGTGCGCGTCAGCGGAAGAGGGAGAAGATGGCGCTACCTTTCTTATTCAGGGCCGTTACGGGCACGGTGGCCGCGGAATGATGCAGCCTTTCGGGTGCCCGTCGGACGAACGCTGATTCCTAGCGCCGCGTATTTAGCCCCGCCGTGTCATCACCTTAAGAGTGTACCTTGCACCGTGCCTTACCGTAATGCACAGTCACTGCGGTTTGGAAATAACACTTTCCGTGAGTTGTCTACGAGCAGAGCAACGTCGAAACTGAAGATCTCGAATCCCTGCACGATGGCGGAAAGAACAGAACCGGCGGGGTTGGAAAGCTGGAACCTTAAGAAATGCCTGTTTGTTTATCTTAGAGTGAAGGGAAAGAAATTTCACTTCGTCGTCGCTATCATATGTAGTTCAATATTTGCACCTTTTGTGGTTTTGGAACGTGGCGGTGTGCATTGGAATAGATTATTTCGCTTATTTATAGGCACTAGGTGCTTTCGAGAACTTGCTCGTGACTCTTGTGACGCGTTTTTTGCTGTTTTTTTTTTTCAGCAAGACTAACTGTGATTCACTCAAGAACGGGGAGGAAGCGCGAGAAAATATTGGAAACAAGAACCCTCTGTGTCAATGACAGAATCAGTGCCACTTTTGCTGAACTTTTCAACCTCGAATTTAAACCACCTTTCAAAAGATGGCGTAAGTGCGCGTCGTCTGCTACAACATAAGCCCCTTTTGATATTTGGGAGAATTAGCACGCTTTCAAAATATAATCATGGAAAGTTATTTTAAATAGAACGAAAAAACTCTAAATAAAATGTCATTGTTTAAATAGCTGTCCTCTTCTTTGAAACTGGTTTCTCGCATACAGAGTCGAGCTTCAAAATAGTCCCGTGATTTAAAATTATTGTAAACAATCAAGACAACCAAACCAGCGCAACAGAGAACTAGCCTAGTTCCTGTAGCATACAATTAAAACAAATCAGATCAGATTCTAGAATGCTACCGGAGAAAACCAAGAACGCGTGAAAAGAATTCTTTGAAATTTTATCATATTCAAATAATGTTTGAAAAAAAAAAAAACTGCTGGCGTTGCACTTTCAATATTTTTTATGCTGAGTTCCTGTGTTTACCAGGAGCATGCCCTTTAATGTTGTCGCGTTATGATGTGAAACTGAGTTAAAACGTTTCAAAAGCGTGTAATATAGAAACTTTTTTAATAAATATTAAAAATATGCGAGTGTACTAATTATGAAAGAAACGTAAGTACAGAACCACAGGAGCCATTTATCTATTTGTTAAATAAATCAGAACGGGACTTGGATCCATTACAAGTCTAAAATCATGGAATGCGTAAAGGCGTGTCTTTGAAAGTGCTAAAGCTTGCACTCTTTGTTTTTATATTGTGCATTAATTAAATAAAATGCATGTCACATTCTGCACTAAGACACGGATGATGATTTGAAAATTTATTTGCAAAAATTACAAAATACGTGGAAAGCGCACAGACGTGACATTTGCACCGCGAACAGGAGTGTTAGCACAGCTGCCACCGGTAGTATATATTGTTGGGGTCGTGGGACCGCCACCTTAGAAAACAACATTTTTGTGCAGTTATACCTCCACCCAAAAATACGTAATCGGCTAACCACTCTCGAACAGTACTGTCAGCGTCGGCTTAAGCCATTACTCTTCTTTGCTCATAGACGTGGGCAGTTTGCGAGCGTTCCGCCAGCTTCCGTAAACCTTGATGTAAAAGCGTACAAACATGACGAAGAAAAAGACTATCTCCAGTTCAACAATAATCAAGTGGAGTTTCGGGTAGCCACAGTCCTTGAAGTGCGCGAACAGGACATGGGCAAAGATGACGATGAACTGGAGCAGCTGGAGCTGAGTGACGTAGCGCTTCCACCAAAGGTGGCGGCCCACGGCGGGCCCCAGTAGTGATAGGAAGTAGTAGGAGTACATGATAGTGTGAATGATGGAGTTGAGGATTATGCTTAGAGCGACGTGTCCGTCGAAGCCGTACGCCAGACCGTACCAGCCGTTGAAGACAACGAGGATGTGATGAGTGACATGCAGGAAGGACACGTGGGAGTCCTTCTTGCGGAGCACGAAGAACACGGTGTCCAGCAAGTCACCTATCCTCACCCAGAGGTACCACCAGCAGAGCTCCAGGAACTCCATCGTCATCTTGTCTTTTGCTTCGAAGTTGATGCCCTGGCAAGTGAACTGATAGCCGCCGCCCAGATAGGATCTGGTCAGGATCTTAATGCCAAAGTAGGCGCTCAAGAGGACCATGGCAAGATTGTAGACGAGCATGATGGGCTTGATGGCGTCGCACGGCTTGCGGTTCTTCATGAAGCGGGGCCCTCCGAACTTGACTATATAGACGTAGGCGATGATTGTGGTGAACAGAAACGGTATGTTGCCGGCTAGTGGCCAGTTCATGGTGCGCGGGTCGCGGTGCGGTACGACACCGGTGACGTCGAAGATGGGAATCGCGGAAGACATGCTTGGGTTCTCGCTCTTTCGGTGTTTGGATTCAGTAATGGCACGCCGCACGTTTAATTATTATAACGGGACCGCAGCTGGTATTTACCTAGCGCATGTTACTGACGTGGGCTACATGTGTTTTCATTTACTTTATGCTCCAGCAATTATTTCTGACTTAATGATCCGGAGAGTCACGATACTTATGGAAACACGTACAATGTTTCAGAACCTAGTGAGGCATGTATTTGAGGAAGAACTAATAAGCTCGCAAGGCTTGAGAACACCAGGAGAACTGCACGTGGGCTCTAAAGAGGGGTACACTAAAAAGTGTTCAAAAAAGATTTTGTGTCAGTTTTAATTTTGTGCGCGGGCCCTTCCATACATTTCCAAGTATACTTTCGCGGACAATGGGAGCAGAAACCGAGTTCGTGCTGTTTTGGACTACAGGCCAGTTTTTGAGAGAGCTGCTGGCCTGAACTGCTAGTGGAATGCGAAGTTGGGGTCTCATTCTTCGGACTACTCGACAAATGGAAAGATAACAGAGCTTGGTGGGGATCGCAGACGCCAAAAACGACCGGATCGGGTGTTTTAGCTTAAATTGTCCGCGGAGTACATTAAATGTAAAATTAAAACCGGATGATTGGAAACGAAACCGATTATTCGAACACTCTCGCAAACGTTAAGATTATATGTACATTAAGTATTACCTAATCAAAAGCTCTTTTTTTTTTTTGGCTTGGCCAAGAGTCATGGTGGGTGTAAAGCGAAAAGTGGAAGCTTGGAGTCGTTGCATTATTATACTAACACCGTGAAAGTTGATCGTCTGACATTAATCTTATTTTAATAAATGGCAGCGGTGAACGCCAACATCATTTCTAACGTTATCGTCATGTGTGCAGGTGAGAGTCCGACAGACGTCGGTGTCAGTATTTGCCCGAAACTTCTTGAGTACTGCTGCCGAACACAGCATACGTTATTTTCGTGGGCATTATTGTGCCATCTGTGCTTGAGCCACTTTGCCATCCGAACTGAGTAAGGACGTAAAAGAGTTTACTCAAGCTATTGATGAGCTTCATAGGAAAATACGAGCTGAGCTTAGAGGACTCAAGGAGAGTGTTAACTTCTTCAGTGGCACTTGTGATGACTTGAAGAAAATACCAGTCGAAGTCAGGGAACTACGCAGGGAGATACGAAACATAACACAGCAAAACAGGGAGTAGCAAACTGAAAACCGTCAGCTCACTAGCAAGGTGGAAGAGCTAGAACAGTATGTGAGGTATAATAACTTGGAGATTAAAGGAGCACCTGCAACGGGTAACCCAACCGACACCGTAAAGAAAATCGGTGAACTGGTGGGTGAACCCCTTGAGAAACACTGATATTGACATTTGCCACTGGTTTCCCTCTCGAAGAAATGAAAAAAAAACAAAAAAACACATCATAGTACGCTTTGTTTAGCGATCCAAACGATATGCGTTGCTCAAAAAATGCAAAAAAAAAAAAAAATGCCATCGACGACCTTAGATATGTGAGCAGCGGGATCCGAAAATCGTATGTATGTAAACGAGCACCTGACGAGGCAGAATAAGCAGTTACTTGAAGCAGCAATCGCCTGCAAGCGCGAGACTATACTTTGTCTCATCCTGCGATGGACTAAAGGCTAAAGCCACGTGCCGCCAGGTCCAATCACGTTACATGCTAAACTATGATAACATTGATTAGGGGTGGACGAATAATGCTCAGAGTCAAAAAGCGCTGCATCATTTCTATAGCTTCGACACTGCAAAATCTGTATGTTGTAACTTTCTTTGCGATATAAAAGTGATAAGTCACTCAGTGCTATTCAGTTCGAACCAGTGTCCACCCATACCCATTAGTGATCCTAGACGGAGGCACCGACACGTGCATCGAAGTGCGAAATACCACGCAATTTCTAAGTGGCTCGTGATTGGATCTGGTGGCCCGTAGCTTTTACCTTTAGTCCGTCCTAGGATGAGACGAAGTATAGAGGGAAATTTTTCTGAACAGCTGGGGGGAAAGTGTATGCAAAGAAAGATGACACGTAGGCTGCCATCAGAATCGCGAATCAAAGTGATATTCAAAAAAATTGTTGCGTAATCGGACTCTCCCAAAAAAAGTTTCGATAAGTGTTGCTCTTATCTCATGACTTCCACTTTTACGGAAGACTCTGTGTTCTATGACGAGTCATCATTTAATCAAACATTTCAAGATACCAAAAATGCCTTTCCTTTAATTCATTTTAATACGAGAAGTATAATCAACAAACGAGATGACCTTAATTTGTTTTTCATTTCAATGTCTAAATTTTGATGTCCTTCGTTGTACGGAGACATGGGTCGCTTGATGGCGTCGCATGGCTTGCGGTTCTTCATGAAGCGGGGCTTTCCAAACTTGACTACGTAGACGTAGGCGATGATTGTGGTGAACAGAAACGGTATGTTGCCGGCTAGTGGCCATTTCATGGTGCGCGGGTCGCGGTGCGCTACGACACCGCTGACGTCGAAGATGGGAATCGCGGAAGACATGCTTGGGTTCTCGCTCTTTCGGTGTTTGGATTCAGTAATGGCACGCCGCACGTATACTTGTTATGATGGGACCACAGCTGGTATTTACCTGGCAAGCGAACGGGTGAGGGCGGCTCGCGTGGGTATCGCATATGTTACTGACGTGGGCTATATGTGTTTTAATTTACTTTATGCCCCTGCAGTTGTCTCTGACTTCATGACACGGAGTGTCGCGATGGTTGTGGAAACACGTACAGTATTTCAGACCCTAGTGAGGCATGTATTTGAGGAAGAACTAATGAGCTCGAAAGGCTTTAATACACCAGAAGAACTGCACGTAAAGAGGGGTACACTAAAAAAGTGTTTAAAAAAGATTTTGTGTCGTTCTAATTTTGTGCGCGGGCCCTTCCATACATTTCCAAGTATACTTTCGCGGACAATGGGAGCAGAAACAGAGTTCGTGCTGTTTTGGCTATTAGCCCCGAGAGCGAACACAAGCGTCGCTGCAGTCACCGCGCCCTGATTGGGTGAGGTGTACCGTGACGTCAGCGAGATGACTCCGCTCCGCGATCGCGCATCGGCTCGCTTCCCAGCACCGGTTTCCTGGTTTGGTGTTAATTGTGTGCCGCAAGCTCTTCGAGGAGCTGGACTTCGTTTACCCGATGTACAAGACGTTGAGTGAGGCCGATATTGACATGCTTTCGTACATTTTATAAGCCTGCTTGTCCCTTTTACCTTTAAAATTGGGTTACAAATCCCGAAAGCTATCGGCGGAGGCGATTCCGCCGATGAACCTCACCGTCTGTCTACACGACACAAGGCGATTTTGCGAGAAATCGGTGAAGCGGTGGCGCAAGTGTTTCAGACGCTGGAATTCTGTTCCTTGCATGTTCAATATTTAGGACGATATTACATCCCGCTTTCAAGGCATTTGAAGTGGAATTTATACCATGGGCCTTTGGGTGGTTGGCAAATTAGCTCGCGACCCCGACTCTGCGCTGCCACTCTGCATGCGCTGGTTCGCAGATGTTTTAAAGGCCCTGTGTCTCATTATCTTTGAAGTGCTCGTGGAACAGGGTTGTTTTACAGAAATGTAGCTTCTTCGTGAATTAATTATATAGTTTATACACGTATGCAGGCATATGTCTTAGAAGACGCACAATTACTGGAAATTAGTTTGAATGGTAGCAGGAAAAACGGCCGAATCGCCCCCAGTTGCCTGTATGATATGTATTGAACTGCCCAAAATATGCACAGCAATAGTGCCGTAATTTGGAATGTCTATACTTTTTCCTGACATTTTTATTCCAGCCTTGGGTATTCGGAAAATACACCGTTTAGTCTGAATTGTCATTTTCAATTAAAAGATACACTGCTGCAGGTCTCCAAAAGCTTCCTCAGCCTCCAAACTCCCTACAGCTGGACTCTCTGACAACAGAGGAAAACAGGAGTAAAAGCAAGCATTCGAATGTCTGTCCAGTGGTAGATGCAGCACTAGTAGCAGAAAATGTGGAGCCTGTGAAGGGCGGCAGCCTGCGTGAGAAAAGCTTCTGGTATTTTAGCTTCAGGGCAATTCGATTTAAGTAAAATTTCAATTTTAGGGCTCAAGGGACTAATAATGAGCTAAACACCTTCGCTTACGTTTGCTAAACAATACTTGACGGTTGATATAAACAAGTCCACAGATACCACCCGTGTAGTCCATTGAAATACTATCCGAATCCAGCAAAGGTCAAATGCGAGCAATGTATATAATAAATGTTCCTTGTTTTTTTACTTTGCCCCTGCACTTGGGCTGTCTTACTTGTGATTCTCTCCCCATGGCCCAGACTGTATTTAGCATGTTGCTCGAGCAGCATGCAGCTTTTCTGCTTCGGCGATCTTGTTTGAAAACAGAGATACAAAAAAAAAAAAGTATACATAACCTGCCAATTCGTTCAGACCATCAGCAGCATTTATTCTGCGAGATGTAAATCTATAGTGATGCTCCTGCAATTGTGGCCATATTTCTTTATTTTCATATACCAGCTGCGATTCATGCGTTGCCTGCCCTGTCAACCATGCTTAAAATGTTGGTTGAAGTTTCACCTGTAGCTACAGGCCATACCTCAATAAAGGCACATATAAAAATTCACACTTCCTACGAAAAACACGCCAAAAGAATTAAATAGGAGCGAGCGCGCCGACAGCTAGCGTCGTCACAGCCTCCGCAGGGCGAGCGGGGCGAGTCGGACGAAAATTCTCTCCTCGCCGTGACGTCACCCCGGTTCGCCGAAAGGGGGCGCCACGCGAACTTTTCGAGGCTAATACATGCCAGTTTTTGAGGGAGCTGTGGCCTGAGCTGCTAATGGAATGCGAAATTGGGGTCTCATTTTCGGACTACTCGACAAATGGAAAGATAACAAAGCTTGTGGGGACCGCAGACGCCAAAAACGACTGGATCGGGTGTTTCAGCTTACGCAAAAAAAAAAAAAGGCCGGATCGGGTGTTTGAGCTTGAATTGTCCGCGGAGTACATTAAAGCTAAACCCAAAACCGGATGATTGGAAACGAAACCGATTATTCGAACACTCTCGTGAACGTTATGATTATATGTATATTGAGTTTTACCTCATCAGAAGCTCTTTTTAGAGCGCTGCTCTTAGGGGCCCGTTTCCGGCTTGAGCGGCGTCGCCGTCGGCGTAACCACGAGGTCACCCCAGGTCACGTGACCTTCCGAGTTCACGTGACCGCCTGTAGGCCACGTGACCCTTCTAAGGTCACGTGACCCCCTAGGTCACGTGACCCCAATCAGGTCACGTGACCCTCTGAAGTCACGTGACCCCCTCAGGTCACGTAACCACCCCAGGTCACGTGGCCCCCTGAAGTCGTGACCCCCCTGAGGTCACGTGACTCCCTCCTCCGAGGTCACGTGACCCCCTGACGTCACACGACCCCCCCGCCTGAGGTCACCTGACCTCAAGGAGTCACCTATCCCTCAGTACGCTTCCATCCTCCTCCTCAAGAGCTGCTCTCTAACCGGCGTTACAGGGAATTGTAAACGGCTTTCACTTTTTATCTTTTTTAGGGGTCATTTTTGGGCATATCTTTTGGTTCCATTATTCGCGACTTTTTCGGTGTTTCCGTTTCCAGCTCAGACGATTTTCTTTTAATTTTCTGGAATTGTGACTCGCCATTTTTTCGACACAATTACAAACAACCAATTAAAATAAAGAGGCTATTCTGTTATACGGAGAGAAGCAGAGAGAGAGGAGGCGACGAGAGATCGCGCGGAGGTCAGAGTGCCGAGCTCTGATTGGAAGGACTAACGGGTAGACACGAAGAATGGCTGCTTTTGTCTAAACCCACTGTTTGCCTTCAATCAAAACGAACAAGAACATCGTCTGCTCCTCGCGCAGTGTCTCGTGTTCGATCGCCGGACGCCGGCGTCCGACATTCGAACGCGGTCGAACAGTGAATAAGGACAAAGGCGCAGCTAGCCTTCACCTCTACCAATACATCTTTCCAATCAGTGCTCGGCGCTGTGATGCCTCCGCGCGCTCTCATCTCATCTTCCTCAATGCCCGTTCACACATTTGAGACTCGAAGCTGAAGCTGTTTTAAAAATGAGGTAGAAAAAGCACCTGAGCCTAGTTAATTCGACCTCAGTCATCAGGAATATCGTACTTGTGTGGTCATTTTATGCGCGGATTAACCGGAAAAGCGCCTTCAAAGTATCGCTGCAGCCACGCCCCTCTGAAGCAGACAGAAAGGGGCAGAGCAGAGGAAGCACGTCGCCGGGGACGCCACAGAAGGTCCGGCTGGGGGACCTCGCCGCGGCTGGCCGCGCTTCCCGCGTAGGCTGCTCTACTGCCATTTCGAGCCGTCGTCGTTCTGCCGCTGCAGTGCGCTTGCTTTTATCCGTTGACCGGTTCTATTGACTCAATCGCTTGACGTGTTGATTGTTCTCTTGTTTGTTTCCGGGTTCGCAAAATTCTCATGACACCGAAGCAACTGACTCGTGCTGTTGCACGATGCCGTACTCATGTGTAGCCGTCGGCTTGCGCGAACAGCGCTCGTCGCATGTACTTTCCGCTTACCGCCCTTTTCACTCCGACAACAAGATTTCAAAGGGATTGGTATCCGCTATGCAAACAGACGAGTTTGAGCAAGTACACGGTTTTAATGCGAAAGCATTCACTGTCCCATGGAGCGAACAGACGTCATCAGCTTTGAAGCCGCGCCAAACGGTACCTAAATTCACCTGTCCCAATAGAGCGAAGTGAAGCCGCGATTTGATGGATTGGCTGGCGCGCGACATCAAGGAACGAGGTTCCCATTGGCTCTCGCGCGGCGTAGTTCCAAAAAACGCCACCAGAGAAACCGTCTCCATGGCGGCGCAGCGCACGCTGCGGCCCGGCGTGCGAGCCTGGCTGGCCTGGCCGCACAACTCGCTCGGGCAAATTACGGAGAGGCCTCACGGCCGAGCTCAGGGCGGCGTGGCCACTTCTCGAGAGCACGTGCTTGGCCGTCGGCCGCTACTTCGGCGGTAGCGAAACGTGGCCGTCCACACCATGAATCCGCATACGAACTAAGGGATACATATCTTCAATGTTTTGTAGCATTTCAATCCCCACCCTGCCCGTTTCGACCTCTGCGTGGTGGACGTTAAAGACCCCAGGTTAGCGGTTGTACTACACTGGCGAAATTGTTCGTCTAGAGCTAAGACACCAACTTCCGGCTGTATAGACATACATATAACACAATTTCTTTTTACGTACTATCTGCGCGCAGCGCAACAGCCACAGGTAATTCTGACCCCTTGAGTAGAGCGAAAGCCGCTGGGTGAAATTCGCGCCTCCAATTGATGCATATTTGCTTCAGGGATTTCACTTTTGAAACTGCTTTAAAAAAAGTGAAAGCCGTTTACAAATCCCTGTAACGCCGAATTGGAGCGCAGCTCTTGAGGAGGAGGAGTGAAGGGTACTGAGGGGAGGGCGGACCCCTCCTCCTTCTCCTCCTCCTCCCCTCATTCTTTATTATGCTCCGGGGGGGTGTCACGTGACTTCGGGGAGGGGGGTCACGTGACCTCGGGGAGGCGTGACCTGGGGGTCACGTGACCTTGGGTGTCACATGGGGGTCACCTCAAGGTCACGTGACCCCCAAGGCGGCCCCCACGTGACCTCAGGGGGTCACGTGACCTTGGGGGTCACGTGACCTGGAGGGGTCATCTTGGGGTCACGTGACCTTGAGATGACCTTGGGAGGGGTCACGTGACCTTGGGGAGGAGACCACGTGACCTCGGGGGTCACGTGACCTCAGAGGGGTCACGTGACCTTCAAAGGGTCACGTGGGGTCATCTTGGGGTCACGTGACCTTGAGATGACCTTGGGAGGGGTCACGTGACCTCGAGGGGTCACGTGATCCCAAGACCCCACGTGAACCCCAAGGTCACGTGACCTTGGGGGTCACGTGACCTTCAGGGGGTCACGTGGGGTCACGTGACCTTGAGATGACCTTGGGAGGGGTCACGTTACCTGGAGGGGTCACGTGACCTTGGGGGCCACGTGACCTTGGGATGACCTTGGTTACGCCGACGCCGACGCCGGCGCCGACGCCGCTCAAGCCGGGAACGGGCCCCTAAGAGCTGCGCTCTAAAAAATAAACAACAAAAAACAAAGTTTTTTTTTTTGTGGGAGGGGGGGGGTGAGGGGGCTTGGAGTGTTTGAATGAATATTCGTCTACCGTATTCTTGCTTTTGCTATGCATTTTAAATTGTTAAATTGTATTTATACCCTCGCCTGTGTAATACCCTCGAATGGGTCTTCAATGTATATAAATGAAAAAAAAATAATTAATTAAATAACAAATATATCATGTAAGCCAGCACATTTTCGCGCATTTGCCATCATCCAAGCTACATAACATAAATTCCTAAAGAAATGTTAGCAGCAGTGGACGTTTATGACGCGGTAGCAAGCCGTTTCTGAGGGCCAGATATCCCTCCGGGCGTGCTCTTTTAAAACGTTCTTCTAATTAATCTTCTATAACTCCGCGAGACAACATCGCCTAAACGCGTCGGTGAAACTGCATCTTAAAAATGATCGGTTAAAAAGGACATCTCAGCGGAAGCCTGGGTAATCGGTGGTCGAGTGTGTTAGCACACCACAACTTAAAGTGTGTAAAGCGAAAGCTCGCGCTGCAGAACCCAGAGATCCTGGCTTCAATCCACACTCCTACCAGTTTCATAAGCATCGCAACAAGTGTACGAAGACCTCAGGATAGCAGCGTGGTACAGCAATGGCTAGGCTGGTTCAGACAGTTGCGTTTGACTGCGTTGAGGTTGCGAGAAACCAGGACATCCCTGCTGCTTATATCGCGTTCCAAGATGATACCTTGAATTGGATTCCACGCTTCATACGAAGCGCAGATGTGCCGGTGACTAGCTTTTGGTACTCGACGCAACGCAGTCAAACGCACTTAAACGCAAGTGTCTGAACCGGCCTTAAGCTTCTCATCTACAGCGGCGACACCAGACGCCGATTGGGCTCCAGAACTGCCCATTTTCTAAAAAGCATAGAATAATAATAGTTCCTTTTTCTTTTCTTCTTTTTCAGCAGAAGCCTCCAAAGTGCCTCTTGCGAACTACTTCGTCGTACCTGACTTGCCACTGAATGGCCGACGTACCCTTGTGCTGACACTCGCCGGTCCTAGATAGGTCTTCATGCTCGCTCAGGTCATGAAGAATACCCGACCTACTTCGATTTGGAAGGTTCGTAAATGTCATAAACAACCTGGGGGACACTCAAGCTTCGCCTTCAAGAGTGGAACGCGATAGCGTTATTGGGCCACGTTCGCAAAGCATTTTCTTATAAACCCGCGATCGTTCCCAAGCTCTGCACGCGTGCGTCCGTGGTCTAGTCGGGAGCGTCACGTGTCATGTGACGTCACACGTGAGCGTTGTGGGTTGCTTGCATGACCCCGTTTTTTGAGGTAGCGGTAGAGGTGTTCGGTTACCTTTGCAGGGCGGTAAAGAATCTCAGTAGCGCTTTCATTTTCAACGAGCTAACGAGCAACGCCATTTTGTTACGGGTTATTTTGGGTAACGGGAACAACACTGCTAGTGGCCAGGTCGTCGCAGGTTGCCAGCTTTTATTCGTCCTTCGTCGTTTCTGGGTCGCGCGCGCCGACGGTGCGCTGCGAAAGTTGTAGTCGTAATATTAACAGGGTTTCGAAAGTTCGGCGCACAGGTAACTGAGATAAACCAGGATCGTCTTGACGGGAGCTTTGTCCCCGTTTGGACGGGAGAAACAATTCAAAGGTCTTCGGAACAAACTCCCTGAAAGGGGAACTCCGCCGATTTCTTCATGGTCCCCGATTTGCTTGAAATTTTGCTAAACTCGCCAAACAACATCGCCAAAATAGTATCCCAAATATTAGGTCAAAATGATTTTTTTTCACGAAGCTATTGAATTTACAATTTTGGTCCTCACCGCGTTTTTCAAACTGAGTCTCTACTGGCAACAATGAAAAAGTGACGTCATTGGAAGTGCAGGGGTTCACTCTTTGGACTGTAGAATTTGTTCCCAACTGATTTGAAGCAGTTTCATGGTGTCAAATGAAAGCTTTGGAAGCTCGCTCCAGTCCCCGCGCTCCATCAAGGAAAAAATGATTGACATATTCTATTTTTTAGACTGCTCGCCCGACTGGCAAGCTGACCTTCCAATGACGTCACGGCCCTGAAAAGGGCGGGTATATTTGAATGTTTGTTTTTGCATGATTTTCATTTGCCGATTTCGCAATAACTATTATGAATTTCACGATACTAAATAGCATACCAGAAAGGGTAAAGACTGGGGAGCCAGAAAATATAGTTAGTTGAGGTAGCTCAAAAATCGGCGGAGTACCCCTTGAAAGGACCCACGAACCAGCTGGCGTTTCAAGTCTGCGCGTGCTCCTTAACTTACGCTCGTTCACCGCTTCTTTAATTTGAGGAGATCGTTTCGAAGGTCTCTGAATTGCCAGTGAAGCGAGCGAATTCGGGAAATTACAGACGCGCTCGGACGTCGACCCCTCTCTGAGCGTCAGGACCGGTTACATTCATACGACATATGCTGCCGATTTTTATCCATTGAAAGTGGCAACTCTTACCGCCCCACGCGTCAAAGAGACAGTCCCACAAATGCGAGCGCACTCGTAATATAACTGAGTGCATTACAATGCGCACTAAGTAATGTTACACCCCTGTATTCACACGAGGGAGAAATCCCGGGGATTTCTCCCCGGCATGCGCGCATCACGGGATGAAAACGCGAGGCTTTTGCAGATCGCAAAGCCTGACGTTTTCGTCGTGGGATGCGCGTGCCGGGAAGAAATCCCCGGGATTTCTCCCTCGTGTGAATACCCCTTAAAAGGGGCCGTGCAACGATATCGGTTCTCACTTTACACAAGCTTACTGGCACTTGTGAAACCCAAGGATACTCGAACGCAATAGCACTGACCAAGAAGCGTTTTAGCCGTGATGGAATGGGAAAGACAAAAGCGGACGTTTTTTTTTTCGGTCTTTCAGTCGCAAAACGCGATGAGAGAGTGGCGGGACAACGACAACAATGCATACCCCTGGATATCGTCATCAACCCTCGCACGGGAGGGTTTGCTTACGTTTTCTTGTGTTCAGGCCAACGTTACAATAAATATGCCATACCGTATTTACTCGAGTAATAGCCGTACTATTTATGAACAAGGCCCTTGCGTCTGCTTCCCCGCAAAACACAAATACAACCAATCATCGCGTCACGCATAAATTACATAGCGAATAACCACACCGAGAACACGATTCTCCATACAAATGCAATCTTCACCGCTGGTATCTTCGCGCGAAGACGTTATCTCTGTCCTGTAAACCGTTAAAATCACGCTGTCGATTGCGGTGACCGGCAATTAGCGTGCTCCGCGGAAAAGCGAACCCTCAGATTTTCTTCATAAACGGTGCGGCTATTACTCCAGTAAATACGGTAGTTTAATTAATAGGTAGTTTTCGTAGATCGGTTTTGCCGTCCCGCAAGGCCTTCCGCAACCCGCTACGATAGCGGGAACTCCACAGTCAAGGCTATCGGCGCGCAGGCGCAGTAGCAACTTCTTCGTTGCGGAACGCTTAGCGGAGGGGGCAGCGCGGTCTACGAAAACTCCCTATTGAGCCCACTGATCGTAACAATTAACACCCCCCCCCCCCCCCCCCCCCCCCCGCTCTCTTATGCTTAAAGCCCCTGTATCTGGGAAAAGTGGCTCATTTTCTTCCCTCCTCCTCCAAAAAACCCTCCTTACCCCACCTCTAACTTCCGGTTGGCGACGGACGCGCCCTCTGGATGTTCCCAAGCGTCGGGACGTATCGGTCAGCGGGCGCGATGCTCGTCGTGTGGACCTTTCTCGTCATACAAGTGTGTCAATGACCTCATTTAGAGCCTGCATTCGCATCTGACCGCCCTGAAGCCGCTCTAGATCTGTTCGTCCAACCGTGAATCCCGAAAGTGCTTTGGATAATCGTCCCAATCGTCCCTACCGAATTGCATTCTCGTGGATACCTGTCCGCCCCTTTCGGCTTCACAGGAATCTCAAGTCGTTTGTATTCATCATATCAAACCGCAAAATTGCAATTATATTCTCCACGATTTCAGATGATTCACTTCTTAGTTTTAATGGATGGAGAGAGAAAGCATACTCGTGCTGGTCGCACTGGCTTCGCTCGCATTTATGTTGAATCGGGGTATTGGCGACGTGCGCGATCGAAAGCGTCGCTGTGGTCGGCCGGCCATGATTGGCCGAACGCTGACTATGACGTCAGGAAAGGATTTCTCATCGACGAAAATAAGAGGAATGTAAGAGCTTGAATTTTGATGGGGTTGACAGTGTCGCTTTGAGAGGGTAATGATTTCAAGCTTCCACCATGCTCATTGCAAACGCCATCGAACTTGTTGTTCGCAAGGTAATGACGTCACAAAGGAAGCCATGGGAGGGTGCCAGCAAAACATTTCGCCGCTAATAGATACATCCACATGCTCGTGTACGCAGCTGCGAGAGCGTTGCAAGCTTATGAAGGGATCGGGGCAGCCTGCAAGCACGAGCCCGGCCCAGCCCGCGGGCCGGACTTGGGCCGGGTAGCACGTATTTTCTCGGGCTCGGGCCGGGCTCGGGCTTGAACAAAATATTTTTTGGGCCATGCCGGCCCGGGCCGGCCCGAGCCGTGGCCGGGCGGTCGTGTGCCTCAAATTCTAAATTGGTGATAACAAAAAGTGTGCTCACTGATCTTTTAGGTTCAATGAAAACAAACAAGCGAAACGCAAAATCACTACAACGCCGTTCAAAAAAAAAAAAAAAAAAAAACGGTTAGCTTTTGGTAAGCTTTCACGTGGATAAAAGGAAAGGTATGGATTCCACGAGCATAGTGGAAAAGTGCGGTCAAGAAAACGAGAGCACTCCAGTCGCACGGTATCACAACATAAGTGACTTTTTTTCTCTGCTCTTCAAACAAAAGAAAAACAAAAAAAAAAGGAAGAAAAAACGTGAGTTTGACTTTGCACTTTGTGCAGGGGGCCTTACTATGCCACCAAAGATAAGCTAACTACCTTGATAATTTTATGCGTATACAGCCTTTTGAAGATGCTCTAGTGTGATTCTGATTGTTTCTGCACAAAACATATAGAAGAAAGTTCTCTGTGAAACAAATTGAACAACGAAAAGTCCAATATCTTTTCAAGAAATGCATAAATAAAATAATGCCCACTTTTTTCTTCTTCTCAAAATAACTCAAGAAGTTCCTATTTCGCCCATATTCTCGAAAATACATCGTCCAAATCGGGATTTTTATCGTGTCAAAAAACTCGGTACACGTTTAAAAGAAATTTAAATCAAATATGCTCGCTTTATGCTTAGGCAGCTTATAGGTTAAAGCCTGCAAACTTTTTCGGGCTGATCCATATAATCTGACAAACTCAAACTTATATTAAAAAAAAAAAAAAAATAAAAGAAGTCGGGTTCGGGCCGGGTTTACGCTTCTGTCTAAAAATTCTGGTGAGCCCGGGTCGGGCCCACCAGAATTCCGGCCGGGTCGGGCCCGAGCAGTTTCTCGTCCGGGCCGGGTCGGGCCGGGCCTGGAAATTCCGACCCGTGCAGTGGTCTAAGGTGAGCGGCGTTTGGCAACCTCCGGTTGCTTAGGAAATTTTGTTTAGCTGTTGACAAACGACGATGATAATCTGCAAGCTTGTCTAAGCATGGTTCTAAAAACCGCACTCTGGAGGCTTCAGACTTATGCTTGCACAGGCTTGCAGCTCATTATCGTCGTTTGTCAACTATAAAACCAAATTTCCTAAGGAACCGCGAGTTGCCAAACGCCCCCATGTTTTGGTGTGTATAATTCTGCTGCGCTTTTGTGTACCATATAGTGTTTTATGTAGTCCCGATTTTGTACAACGACACACTTCACGTCTCTACTCGTTTTCCACGAAATGTGCGATGCGTCGATCAAAAGTCAACTTTCTACTCACGTCAGCGGTGCTGGTTTTCTTCGACAGGCATCAAGATACAAGATTAGGTAATTGACTTAGTTTGAAATAACCGAATAACTTACGACGGAAGGGAGGAAAGTAAAGGCTTTCTCTAATCTGCCACAGCGTCGTTAAATTCAGTCGTAAAAAAAGAAGAAATGAAGAAGATAGCCTTACATTTTCATAGCCTCGCCTTTTATCAGCCAAACGTCGCGAGCGAGTGACCCCGCTTAAGACACCGACTCGTATTCGCGCACACAACTTCACATGCGGCAGGAGTAACTGCAGATTATTCTCGTCACGACTTGGGGGCTCGAGCCAAGTTAAAATATACAGCTCTCTTACCAAATTCCGACGTCGGAGGTGACGCTGATTTCGGGCGGACTGAGCACCAAGTTATGCCGAGTTGAAGTTCGCGATAGCAACGAATACCTCGACGAAGTGTTTTGGTTTTGCCTCCTCGATTCACGGGTTGTACAGAGCTGCTGACATGTAAAGTTACCGACCGCTACCCGACACTGCGCGTCTCTCATGCTTTTGTCTTTACCTCTTGCCTTCGCTGGCTGCTGAGAGGTCCGATATCAGAGGCGACATGCTAATAGGAAACCCACCTCGCCTTTTTGTGTCCGCTGGGATTTGTGCAGAGAATAACGATTTTCTAAAAGCAGATAAAACATTTGTGCGTTTTTGTTTCGTCTTGCGGCGTTGTTTTTCATCACCGAATTCGAAGCACAGGGAGCGTGTTCATGCAAACAAAGTAACTCGCCAATGTAAACGGTCACAGTTGTGGCTTTGATAGCGTGGCATCTTGTGGGATTCAATTGCCTGCTCACAGTGTCGCGCTCACTATCGTACAAAATCTTCTAAGAGAATCAAGATATTTGTTCTGTTATCACCTATATGTGTACTGTAAGGTAACAGCGCCTTGTCGGCCTGGTTAGCCTTTTGCCTTCTTTCTGACTCTGCCCGAGGAAGACATTGAGGATAAAAAAAAAAGGTTGAAAATGGGATGTGAATAAAAAGAACATAAAGACGCTGTGCAATGAAAAACGGTAAGGTTCGCATTGCTGATTTCTACTACTTAGTAGTAATCTGACCTCAAGAGCAATAAAATAGGGCTAAGTGATTCTGATTCGTCAACGATCTGTTCTTTGGGGAGGAGCCAACTTCACCGGAAAATAACGACATTCTAATCCCGCAGTGCCTGGGCACAAAGCAAAGAACTGTGCTCGTTGCCTGAGCCCTACGGCTCGCTGCTGCCACAACGGTGTCTGAGAGCCCTATCGAAAGTAGCCCACAAGTTCAGATATCTTATAAGACACCGTGTCCCTTATCCGCATAGTGAGCTCCTCTTAGGCTGTGTTCCAAACCTTACTCAAATGGATCCGAGTTACTCCGGCGGGTCGTGTCATGTGACAACACAGATTGAAAAACGCTGGACGACGGGAGGTTTTGGAACGCCAAGGTACAAAATCCTTACCCTGGAGTAAGATCGAGTGAATTTGGAACACGGCCTTAGAGATCGATCCCACGCGCGAGACGAGTAGCCGACACTGAGCGTCCGTCTGTTTGGGGCCACCTGATACCAAAGGCCAAGCGGCTACCCCGACGGATACATCCTGAAGGGCTCTCCCACAGACCCGTTAAAATTATTTTGGTGGGTCACGTGCCTCCCCGAAAATGATTGTAACAGACCCCACAGTCCTCTAAAAAACAAAACAAAAAAACTATGACGGACTTCTTAGACGCTTCAGAAATCCTTTAAGCCTCTTAGAAAACTTTTACGGATTTCTCCGACTTCTCAGAAATGCTCGAAGGGTAAGTCAAAATCTTTCAGAAATCCTGGTGGGCCCAACAGACTGTTTTTCAATAGGGAGGTTTCAGTCGCATGTTTCTCCAGCCATATCGCGGCAGCTATGACACTGAACTGGGGTCAGAAATGTTTCTCTCAAGGTTTCCGTACTTTCCTCGGGTAACCAGCAGGCCGGCCGGTGCTTCCACCCTCATGCCTTGTTCAGTCTGGAATACTGTGGTTTAGTTTTAGAGGGTGGTTTCATTTGAAATCGAATACGCGTGTCGGAATGAGTATTTTTATTAAAAAAAAGAAAGAAAAAATACACACACACACACACACACATATATATATATATATATATATATATATATATATATATATATATATATATATATATATATATATATATATATATATATACATATACATATAGTAGCCTCACTTCCGCAATGAACAACCTTGCTTCAAAACTTTTTAGAAAATGTATTTTCTTCCACGAAAACTCTTAGGTGTAGCAGCGTGAAATGCTACACCTAGGCTGCTTGCTTTTTGTACCTAGTTATCTCGGCTGTTATAAATAAATAAAAACGAAAAAACCGCACCCTTTTTATAATGCATAATGCGCGGTTTATTTTTTAGTAGAGGCGAACGCGCTGTTTCCAAACAAACCCTGACGAGGTGGGCAAACGAGCAGTTTCCACCCCAGGTGCGGGCATTGCGCGTGCGCAGGGACCAGATTCGCGTCAAGTGCAGCTGTTGTCCGTGCGCCCTGCCAACAGCAGCACCACCGCAGCGGCGTGACGTCAGCGCCGCTGGTTGGTCTATAAATTTAACTTTTTTGGGTATAATTCATGCCAGAAATATAAAAAAAGCTAAACATCGTATTTTTGACGTTTTGGGGACATATTTGGAGCCTTGTATCCTAGGGTTCATCAGAAATATTGCTTACTAAGTACTGTACACTTGAAGTCCTCTACATGGGCTATCGAATTTAGTTTAGTTTATTTTGGCAAAGTTATTTTTTCTATATACTGTTTTTATTTCATAAAAATTAATTCAGCAATATTTTGAGCTTCCTTTATTAAACAACAATTTTTTAATTTTTTTTTGCTATTATATTTAATGATGGAGGGGGAGGGGGGAGAGGAGCGTGTTATGTGGACGTGCCGCCATTAGAGAAAAGATGTCCGCCCCGACCGCTCCGCTGTCCCTACACCATTGGCTTCGCGTGCTTCATTTTGTTTGAACACAAAATATTCTTTTGTAAATCGCTTATTTTTTTATTAACAAAATTATTATGAACGAGCGTCATGAACGATCGACACGCTGGGAGCGTTAGATATTTAAAGGGATGCTGAACCGAAATCTAGGTTCCACAATACACCACGGCAAAAGCGTGCAACGGGATGCTAAAAAAACCAAAACATCACTCAGACGGCGATATCTTGATCGGATGACCGTATTAAAAAAAAAAAAAAGGCGCATTTGGCAGATATGTTTACGTCTTGTATGTCGGAGAAGGAGAGAGAACGGCCTCGCGTCTTCTCGCCTCGCCGCCTTGAGGGGGCGAAGCGGAGTTCAATCTCGACCTTTTTTTTTCCATAAATACGGCCGTCCATTCGATATATCGCCCTACGAGTAGTGTTGAAGGGATTGTAGCGTCCCGCCTACAGCTCCTGCATTGTTTTATGAAAATCAAATTTCGGTTCACCATCCCTGTAAGGTTATACATGTTCGAGCACCAGCGAGGTTCCAACCTACGTTGGCACTCGGATACTATACGGAGAGCAAGTTCGTCTGCTACTTTTTGCAGGGGTTGTTGTTACGTCAGAGCGCCGAGCGCTGATTGGCTCTGATTGAAAGATAGTGGGTAAACATCAAGGTATCTTGCTTTGAGGTCTATGAATTTTTAAGATACCTAGTTCAAAATATGTCACCAAAACGTCAAGGGTACGCTGTTTAGCATTTTGTACTTCTGACATGAATTATACAAAAAAAGTTTTATTAAACTATAAAATAGGCCGCCAATTATACATTTCTATAAACTGGTTTTGTTTATTACGGAGGTGGGGCTACTACATATATTTGTTTCAGGCAAATCAATATACCCACCCCTACATGCGTGTTTGCTTTCAAATAAAACCACCCACGAACAATAGACCTCTCCTTCCCAGCGTCTGCTTTACGCATCGTGAAGTTCAGGTGTGCGGCACGTGAAATTACCCACGAAGCGAAGATGAAGTTCACGATGGTTTAACAGTTCGTGATTTTAGAACGCAGACAAGGCAGAAGGAAAGCGAAAGAGAGTATGATCATGACCTTCTTTACCGTTCGCTTTAATTTTGGATGTGTTCTGAGCTCCTAACGATACGAACTGATCAATGGTGCCGCTACCAGGATATAGGAAGCGTTCGAGCCGGCTCCCAAGCGTACATCCGAACAGCCCCACAATTCCACTCGTTGCAAGGTCTCCTGGATAGCTAGGTTCGACATTGTACATGTACCTTTTTTTAGTACACGGAAGTGACGTCATCACGTCTGATTGGTTGGAAACAAAAGTAACGTAATTTCCCTAGAAAAATGTGGGCGGAGTCGGCAAAACTGGGCGGAGTCGGCTACCGGACGTGACAACAAAATGACGTTTCGTTTTGTACCCAGTACGTTTCAAAAGGTACTTGCTCGGAACTAGGTGTCATTGGCAGCATGTTTTCGGCGGCGAGGCGTCGCCGTCTCGCCAATTCGACTTTTTCTTTAATAGAGCTTTTTTTTTTTCGCCCGAAAGGCTGTATCGGGAACACCGCGATGCATTCGAGCTCCCGGTGGAGATCTTTCGGAAGCAATACCGCCTGCCCAAGATCGTGGTGCGGTGGTTGTGCGACGAACTTCGCGAGGAACCGGAGGTGAGGAGAGTGCGTACCTCGTGGACGGTCATGACTGTGGGGCTTCAAGTGTTGTGTGCACTGCGCTTCTACGGCACGGGGAGCTTCCAAGGCATGGTGGCGAGCGACGAACACGTAGCGCGGGACCAAAAGACAGTCAGCGTCGCGGTCCGCGCCGTGTCCGTCGCTATCGTGCGTCGTCTCGGGGTCCAGCGTGGCTGGATCCACTTCCCCGAGACGCCGAGCGAGAGGTTCGACGCGGAGAAGGGCTTCAGGCTGCTCGGCAGGATACCCGGCGTCATCGGTTGCGTGGACGGGACCATGGTCTCCATCGTCGGCCCGTCCAAGAACGACCCCACCGTCACGAAGGCGGCGTACTGGTGCCGCAAGTACTTCTACGCCCTCAACGTGATGGTGGTAAGTACACTCATGTTACGTTGTCAAAACGCGCCCCAAATCTGTAGAAAAAAAAATACGTATTGCCGATACGGTTTAAGTTTGCCGTTTTATGACTGCGGGCTGTGGGGTCTCACGACTGCGCGAGCGTGTGCTCTACGTAGCATATGAGCCGTGAGACGCTTCTCCCAGAAATAATACTTGTCTGTTAAAGCTTCCGTAAAAAACAAAAACAAAAACATTATTGCATCCAGGAAGGTGTGTTGACATGCATGTGTCAGACAAAATAACTTAAAAGTTTCTGAAATTGCGACTGCTTTGTGAACCATAAGTACAATCTACTACTTGTGGATTCAGGTAATTACATGTCAATATCTCTCTCACTTTCAGGTGTGTGACGCCGACTGCCGGATAATGTGCATCGACCCACGGTATCCCGGGTCGGTGCACACTCCTTCGTGTGGCAATTTTCCTGGCTCCGAAACCAACTCGAGCAAGGGCAGCTGCCACGCGACGGCCGGTTCCTGCTTGGTGAGCATACTAAATTCATTCCTTACGCACACGGCGGCTCCCACTGCTTGAAAGCCACAGTACCACACGTACTGTGCTTGTTGTGAGGCACACAGACACAGTTGCTGGAACTCCTTGAAGTGAGACAACACCCAAAGTTTGGCCATTAATCTCTGTTTATGTCCACATAACTCTCACACTCTGCAGGCTACGAAAGCCACACTAATCTCACGACAGTGATAGACTACGCAAGGCATGCGACCGCAGTGCGAGTCGCTGTCCGGTTCTGCCCACTCACTGTTACTGTCTGCCTGTACCCTCTTGCTGGTTGGTTTTTGCATGAACTTGGAGCTCTTTCACTGATACCTGGGGGCTCGCCTGGTCGCTTTGACGGTCGTCAGTTTGTACGGAATGGGATCAATTCCTCCTTGGCCACTTGGGGCTCGCCAAATCTGTCCTCGGGTCGTCTCTGTCCCACACACTGGATTCTTTTCCCTGACCCTTCTTTTTCGGTCTGCCTATATAGCACCTCCTATTAGACCCTCCGTGTCGCAACAGGACCTGACTCCTTTCCAATCTCACCACCCCCTCTATTTTCCCCATCTCCAACTCCACCGAGGATTAGGAAAGAGGTTCGTCGAACTGGCGCCTTATCCCCTTGCTTGCCAAAGACAAGGCCAGCGTGTTCTGCTCTGCCCGTGCCTAAAGTCACGGCCACACTCCCAAAAGCAACAGAGCTTTTATCTGTCGGATGCAAGGGCCTAATAATGCACTTGCACACAACACAGCACCCCTAAGGAATCGTGCACACATCCCATACAACCCACCAGGAAAACACATAGTTACGTGAAATAACAGGGAGTCTGCAGGCAAGCTGGTGCTAATTAATCATAATGTAAACTGATACTGTAGTGCAGAAATATTAACACACTTTTAAGTCACACTTAAGTTACATTATAATTGACATAGTTGCACACAGCTGTTTTCTTGCCTTTTATTTTAAAAAGTAAAGAATGTAATATGTTCCATCCTCTACATGTGCAGGTGACAGCGGCTACCCCTTGGAGCCTTGGCTCATCACCCCTGTCCCCGGGAACCACGCGACCTCCACCGCTTGCGGCCGGTTTAATAAGGCGCATTCCTCAATCAGGTCTGTTGTGGAGCGCTGCATCGGGCTGTTGAAAAACAGATTCCGGTGTCTGCAAAGGAACCGGGCTCTGTATTACCACCCTTCAACAGCCACCGCCATTATTTCGGCATGTGCAGTGCTCCACAACATCTGCCTTGCATTGAGCGAGCCAGAACCGGAGTCAGACTCCGACCCTGAAGAGCTCGAGTCAGAGTTGGAGTCTGAGCCGAGCTCGGACGGTTCTGAGCCGAGCTCGGAGAGGTCAGCGTCGGCTCCTGAGAGGCTGGCTCCTACCGGCCCTCCGGTCGGCCTTCCGGTCGGCCTCTCGGACAGGGGGAAGGCTCTGAGGCAGCGCCTTGTCGCCCGGTTCGGAACCCGCCGCAGACGTGCCCGTGCGGAGCGCCACACGCAAGGGGTCCGCCGCCACGACGGTAGTCCCGACCACCAGGGACACCGTCGGGAAGCCCCTCAGCGCCCTCGCTGCGGTGGTGCCCAGCACGGACGCCGCCAGCGACAGGGAACCTCTCGCCACCACGACTGAGGTCCTGACTGCCAAGGACCCCGTCACATCCTTGCCCTCAGTGAAGCCCTCCCCGTGGAAGCCGTAAAGTGCACACTTCGCTTCCTGCTCCACAGTCATGGCCGTCCACAAGCTACATACTCTCTTCAGCTCCTACACCTTGTGAAGTTCGTCGCACAGCCAGCGTGCTGCCTCCGGATACGTGTCGAGTGCATCGCGGTGAAATCGATACAGCCTTTTTAAAATTTTTGTGAGCAGAAGGCACGAGACGCAGTCGACAGTGACAGAAAAGGTTCGGAGGTTTAGTTGCCAGACCAACAGGTCATCTGGATTGCCCCTGCAAAGAACTCAGAAGTAATTTAGACTACCTCTAGAAAGAAATGCTTGCTTTTGCAGAGATTGCTTTCTTAGTTGCTGATTGAACCAGGGATATTGTTGTCAGGGACATGGTTTCATTTTAAAAATGCTTCAAAGCGTCTTGCCCTCTGCTCCATTTTATTATCTCTTTTATGGTACTTCATCAAAGTTAGGTGATTGTGTTATCTCAAGACAGTGCACATGTAGTTTGTTTTGAAAATTGCTTTCTTTCTTAAAGAAAAACCTGTGACTTCATGAATAAAAGTGTGATAACATGGAATGTAATATTTCATTCTTGGAAGTAAAACTGAGAATCGACTGGAACCATGTAAGCAATTGGGCAATCTTAAGTATATATCACAGATATCTTGTTGAACACTCTGGTCTTATTTGAGCACAATAGTTAAATTTCGAAAGGAAACAAAAATATATATATATATTCTCTGACTAGCATACCACCATATAAACACTGGACCACTTTGAAAGAATTATCACAGATGTTGCGCCAAACATTCTTATTTGAGCACAGCAATAGCAAGTTCTCGAAACATAAAAAAAATGTTTCTGACTAAAGCAGCCGTCACTCGCGCGCTCCCCGTTGGTTCCGCCGACCCCTCCGCTGCCCCCGGCACACCCGTATCCTCGTGGTTCGACATTTTGGTTTGAAGAAGGCGCGTAGCGCACATCCCGCATAATATTGGACCAACTTTCTCTCCAATTAATTCTTAAATGTATTGTAAAAGGGTACAAAAAAGCGGTTTGTTTTAACAACGCCCAAAAGGTTTTGATTGTTTTTCAATACTTTTACCTGTACTAGAACAGATGCGACGGCCAGCGACGCACAGGGTTGGTTGCCGTTCCTTCGCTAAACGCAGGAACTGCTCCCCGCGTCGTAGTAAATCCTACCCCGTATCCCGCGCGTAGGGACGCCTCAGGGAATGCGTAGCTACTTCCGCTCGTCGGTGGTTGGCTCCGGACGTCGCTGAAACGGGTGACGGGTGTCAAGTTTGCGATGACGTAGCGGCGTCAAAGTGGGCAGAGCCGCCACGTGAGTGTTGCTAGGATACGCTCCTCCTTTGCATTACGTCACTTCCATGTACCTTTTCTCAAATGTCCAACCTAGCGATCCTGGGGGGCTGTGTTGCGCTTTTTGCACTCCCAGGAGACTAGGGAGAGGGAAGTGACGTCAACGACACAGCAAACGCAGATTGGATGTTGATTTCGTTTTCTTCTGTCAACATCCAATCTGCATTTGCTGTGTCGTTGACGTCACTTCCCTCTTCCAAGTCTCCTGGGAGTGCAAAAAGCGCAACATAGCACCCCAGGGCCGGTTTTCTCGAAGCGAGGGTAAACCCCTTTTGGTAAACCACGGTGCCTAGGAAGGGAAAAGTACCTAGGTACTGTAATAAACGGCTGGATATAGAACAACAATAATTATCTTTGATTGGGCAATAAGATGCGCCATCTATCGGTGAAACAAGCCAGTCATTTTGTTTATCCTCTTTTTCCGCTGGTTGTTATCGAACTAGTATGGTATTTTAAGTCAAAATATAGTAATTTTGTAGTTGAAGACCAATTTATTTGCTTCAGATGGTACGAAGAAATTTTAGCTACTAGGCTAGAGTTTGTCGACGAATATTCGAAAATGTAAGAAACATTTCCTTCAATATGTTTCGCCATAAACAACGCATAACTTTCCCGTGTTTCTTCCAGTCGGGCAACGCCGGTGCTGTAGTCTCGTTTTCGTTCCTAGCGACGCATGTTTCTGCGATTCCTACTGATCTCAACTGTTTGCCCTCTCTTCCGTTTGCCCAACCGATTCACCGGTGACGAGAAGCTAAGCTTCTCGTCACCGTTGAATTGCTGGCCACCGGGGATATGTAGAAACCTCAATGATGTCGGCATACTGTCGGCGCACTGTGAACAAAAAAAAAAAAAAGTACAATAGAGAGTATTAGCTTAGCGCCTACCGGGCGACCGGGGGGTTACCGCGACCGTCACTGCAGAACTGCGCATGCGCCAATTATGCCACGCTACTCGGTTTACCGCGTTTACCGTCAATGGCGACTACCGGGCATCGGCTCCGACGGCCGGCGTAGACTAATCACTTACTGTTTTGGAATGGCGGGGGAGGCGTCTAGAAACAATCGTCGCACCACATAACATGGGAAAGGGCAAGTGAAGCGGCTCTGGTTGGCCTATAAAGGCTTTCGCCTACCCGAGGTCCATAGCAAAAATCCGGGCTTCCATGGCCGCCGGACAGGCCGGTTGAATAGATGGATGGTAACTGCTATGCCCCTTGTTTCGGGCGGCAACCTGAGCCACCTAGCCGACATTAGAGACTGGTGCTGATGGCAATGGAGCTGCGAATGCAAACAAGCAGCGTACAGGATGATGCTGTTTGCTTGCATTCGTGGGAGAACGGTGGCCGAGTGGGCTAACGCACCACAGCTCGGAGCACGTGTAGCGAAAGCTCGCGCTGCAGAACTCTTGTTGAAATGTTGCGTCTGGGGACAGGCTCTGATTGAACAGAATATATCGCTTCAATCTCCGGCCACGTTAGCTCATTTAACAGTAAATTGTCGCCCAACACGCTGTAGCGCGCCATCACACCCGTGGAAGGAGCCGATGATCCGAACCGAGGCTGCCGCAGGTTACCTTCGACAGCACCACGTTGCACCACGGGCAAGGTGAGCACACGAGACGGCGTCGGCTAGCCCTCGACGGATGCGTTTAGAGTGCCTTCATACACACACGCGCTTTTGCTTGAGTGGTGACATCTCAGCCATTTTTCCTCCCAATCGTTTTTTTATGCATTTTTAAGTGCGTGCAATCCGGTGTCGCTCAGCTCGAGCGCGTAGCTTTGGCTAATAGATAGATGACATTTTACCGCCCAAGTCACGCACCGAGTGCGCGAGAGCGTTACGCGCTGGCACATTCAGGGCAACAATGGATGTCTTCACCCTGAGACAGACAGACATGTAGGCACCCTAGATGCGTTTGGCTTGAGGCGCGACCAGTATCCAACAGCTTAGCTGACAAATTAAGTTACTTGGTCGTATACCAAGGAAGTACCACTATAACTACTCGTAATGAGGAAAATATTTTTTAAAAGTGGCTTTTTATGCGGCATTTGTCCAAATAAATGTACCGCTTTAAGAACGAACCACGCCGGTATTCACTATCATCATCATGACTTTTTCCAGCCGTTGGAGAAAGAAGAAACTTCCATAGGCGCGGTCAGGCGCGGTTACGGTATGCTAAAACGTTCTTTACCCGCTACGCTCTCGGTCCGGTACCGGCTCGATGGTCGCGGTCGCGGTAACCCCGGCGGTCGCCCGGTACGCGGTAAGCTAAAACTCTCTAATGTCTCAGCTGTTCACCCGGAACGAAGACTATATTGAGGGTAACCCCTTTCTCCGCAAAGTAATCGTTGCTCACGAGTTGGCGTGCATAGTGTAACAAATTAAACGTCTTAATATAAATATGTACCAACACTCGTTCGCAAAACATTTTTTTTACTCACCATAAAAACACTTGCGAGGCTTATGTACCGTCATATGTCTTGGATCCCGAACTGCTGAAGAGTGATGCGTTCGCGGAATGCTGCCGTCGGTTAGTTTAGTAGTCCCTCTGAACTATCGCTTTGCTTGACGTGCTAATAGCTTGATGGTGAGTCATTAACATAACAGCCAGATCGAAATGAATGTTCAGCAGAACCAAGCAGAACTATTAGCCCTCATTCAGCGACGCCGCGGCCATTTTGCTTCTAGGTACTGCTCCTCCCTCGGCGCCCCTGCTCTTCCAGTCACGTGACCTGGAATTCCCCCTTCTAGGGACAATAGTTAACTTTAAACCACGGTTCGCGTTCGAGAAAACGGGCCCTGGTGTTTTCCGGAAAGGCCTCTTCGCTTACTGGAACAACTTGAAATGGTAAGAGAAGTTATTTAATGCCTGTAACGTGCTTGAACGCCATTTTCGCATCCACAGAAGACCATGATGGAATAACGTTTTTAGTTTATGTTTCTAAAAAAAAAAAAGAAGAAAATTCAGCCTTTCCATTCTGGTGAAGAAAGAAGAGCAGCGGAGCTGTAGCTTCTATTCTCGGCGGTGGATTTCCAGACGAGCGATCTGCTCTTCTTTCGCAAGGGAATCTGAAGCGCTCGACGCAGTGCAACTTAAGGCGATAGCGACCTCGCGGCGGTTGCGGAATTATTCGCGCTGCTGCGCACATCGCCGCTCGTTCCGTTGCCGCTCTTCTTCGTCCGAAGAAATGTTGCCGCCACCTATGAGTGACGGCAGTAACCAGTTGCCTGTTTGCCGAGGCTGGAAAGGTTGCCGCGATCTATGAGCGACGGCGGCAAGCAGACAACCGGCAGACACAACACTCTGGACAGCTATCGCCATCTATGAGCGACGGCGGCAACCAGAGTGTTGTGCCGACCACGGATGTCGACATTTGTTTGGTACCGGACACGGTCCTCGGGAAACTAGCCCGTAACAGCTCCGCTGTAAAACACCACCTATGTTTCTAGAAAAAAAGACGAAGAAAAAAAGAAATGATACAGTGCGCGGTAAGAAACTGACTTTTGCTGTGTAATATATCGGCGGCGAAATAAAAGTTAATCACCCCGTACATCCTCGTGTATACATCTCAAGCGCAAGAGGCTCGCAGACGTTTTCACGTTTTAATACGATCGTTTAGTTTCTTTGGGCCGAACTGCAGTGGGAGGAAGGTGGCATATCTCCTCCCGTTGTTCTTATATAATGACAAATTTCGCTTCGCTGAAGCATTTTGATCACTATTTACTATCCGCGTCGAACTGTATAAGTGAGCAACAATATTGCCCGTGGCTTAATTTCGTGGTTCAGACTCAACCGTGCGGCCTCCACTGTGCCCACAGCGTTCAGCGGGGTCATCACGCTGTCAGCCACCTTAAAAGCGGTGTGGAAACTCTTTGCAACTTCCAAACCTCGACTATACCGGATATCTCAAATAGCTGCCAGGGTCTTTGAATCGACCGCGAAAATTGGTTTCTTAACGTATCGTGCTACGATTATGTGCAGCGTTGCTCACAAGTGGTGCATTTTTTCTATAAAATTTGCAAAGAGCGAACTTACCCGAGGAGAAAGTAAAAAAGAAGAAAGAAGAAAAAGGTTTAACACCTATGTAAACGCAGCGAAGCCCCCGGTCTTCAAACAATAGGGCACCCTATTGTTTGAAGACAGGTGGCATCGATCGCTGCGTTCCCATAGGAGTTGATCCTTTAACTCTTTTTACTTTTTCCTCGGGTAAGTTCGCTCTTTGCAAATTTTAAAGAAAAAATGCACCACCTGTGAGCAACGCTGCACATAATCGTAGCACGATAGGCTAAGAAACTAATTCTTGCGTTTGATATGAAGAGCCTGGCCGCTATTTGAAACACCGGGTCGAGTCACTATAAAAAGCTTCTCTTCCCCCCTTCCCCCCCCCCCCCCCCCCCAACAAAAGTACACACACACATTTTTGATGCCCCCAAAACTGTCATTCGTTCGTTCGCTTCACGTAACATTTGTTCAAAGTGCCAGCAGTTCATGGGTGCCGCCATCTTGGTACTTAGAGCCGCACCGTCTGCGATAGTTGTGGTCCTAAGAGGCGACCTTCGGCGAATTAGATACTGTGTTAGGAGATCATCGCGGTATCGCTTTGCTCTGGTATGAACAATTTTAGCAAGCAGGACGACATAAATATCTTTTTGCGATTACCGTCAGGCACGTAGGCAAAAACTGGTGACAACTGTCAACGTTGATTCTACGCACCAAAATGACTGAGGTTTTGTTAGGCTTAAGCGTGGCTCATTTTTCTTGAGGTTAACAAAGTGTATAATCCGGGCATGAAGTTTTCGGATGATGAATATGTGGCACGCGGAAGAATGCAGCTTTCCCTTTTTATGTGCGGCCATGCACAGTTGCGCATGGCCGTATATGCCACAAGGGAAAGCCCACATATGCTCTTCCACGTCACGATCCAGTAAAAAAAAGAAAGGCTAACAGCGCCATTAACAATGGGCCCCCTCTGTGTGTCCTCCCAGACAAAAACAGGCCCGCGTTCATTGTTTCTCTGCGCGATTCCTTTCACGTCCCGTAGTCTACGAACACGCCATTGTGCCCAAGCTGCAGGAACGCCCGTGTTAGACGCCGGAAGTAACGCTGCGCGGAGCACGAGCGCGTGCAGACCCTACGAAACAATGCAGAAAGACTGGGATGTGTTCATGGTGGACCAAGCAGGGGATTTTCTTTGCTCGAAAGGCGATATTTTTTCTGGGGATGTCAGGTACCAGCGACGTGCTCGGGCTCTCCAATGACGACAGATTGGAAACTCGTTACATCTGACTGGACTCCATGGCTTATTATTCGGGGACAAAACGAACGACTGTCTTTCCAAAGCTGTTCGTTAGCTAACTACTTCGCGTCTACGACTGCGACAAGGCGAGTTTAAAGTGCCCGTAATGTTTTTCTTGTGTGTGTGTGTGTGTGTGTGTGTGAGAGTGAGTGTGAGTGTGTGTGTATGTGCATGTGTGTGTGTGAGAGTGAGTGTGAGTGAGTGTGTGTATGTGTGTGCATGTGTATGTGTGAGAGAAACAGAGAGAGAGATTGTGTGTGTGTGCGTGCATGTGTGTGTGCGTGTGAGAGAGAGAGAGTGTGTGCGTGTGTGTGTGTGTGTGTGTGTTCACTAAAGTAAAGAGTTTTTTGACGTTCGTTTTCTTTTATAGCCCTAAAAAAGTTTTACTGATTTCACGAAGTTCATAAATTATTCACAGAAGCCTACCACTTATGTATAAAACGTAAGATCAAATTCGTACCCTTTGCCACTTTTACGACGAGAATGCGGGGACAACCTGGGCTGAATACTTCCCTTTTCTTGTTTGTCACAAAGAAGGGAAATTCTGAGACTTTGATATCGCGCGTTATATAAAAAGACGCGATTCATGTATACCAATAGTGTGTGGAGAAAGGAAGATCTGAAATTAGATATGGAGACTAAATACTTCGGTGCGTTTTTCACGCCTTCTTAAAGACTTAAACACAAGCGCTATAGACTCACGAGGTGCATGAATTAATCCTGGTTCTGAAACTGTCTTGCTTCCTGGTGCAAATTTTTTTACATTGATGCTTTTGTTTTTCGGCGTGGGCTGCAGACGCGGACATCATGAGTTAAAAGCCCGCTCTTCTTGGCTTCCATACAGACGAAATAAATACGTTATGCAATAGTAAAACGCTGGTTCGCATTTCTAGCCTTGCTGCAGAACCACTGGTTCACTATAATGGGCCAACAAACCCATCGCTTCAACGCGAGCTTCATATTATCTCATCACAAAATCAAGCTAAATTGATCATATAGGTTTCTGTAGTCGGTAGAGAATTGCTCCTCCCACAAGCGTGATGCGCCCGTTTGAAATCCCTCCGCAGTCGAAAAAATAGTTCACATGAAACGCCCCTTGTTCTCCTTCAATGGATAGATATTGGCTGCAGAGTGATGCCAACTTGTCTCCGACCCCCACTTTTTCAGAAAGTGTCCTTTGTATTCATCAAAAAGGAAACCGAGCCCATGAAAGTAGCCTTTGTATCCATCGAAGGGGAACCTAACCCCGAAAGTTGTATTTGCTTCCATCGGAGGGGGAAAACTCTAATCTCCCTCTCGTGGCTTCCACAACGATAAGTCAAGGTCGGAAGATAAGGCAAATATTTACAGGAAGGCAAGACCCTCCTCTCGCGTTGGCCACGACGTTACGGAAACGATGGGACGCTATTGGATGCGGAGGTGGCGGACGGATATATGAATCCCTTTGAGGTGCATTTGCCACTACCTTCTTGAGCTGTAACTTACTATAGACCAGGGCTGGCCAAGCTGACCCGGCCTAAGAGCCGCAAATGATACCAGGATACTTCCAAGAGCCGCTGCGGGGGGGGGGGGGGGGGGAAGGGAGGGGGGGCAAGCTTTTGTTTAGAGCAATAAACGAAACTCAAACTACTTTCAATCTCTCGGAGACAAAAGCTGTCCACCTGTACCTAAGCTAGCACAAAACTACTGAACTCAACATGTCTTCGAATTTAAAACGCTTTCCATTTCTATTTTTAGGGAAGCACTCGTGTGACCGGGAGGAAGGCGGGGGAGTCGGGTTGGGGGGGGGGGGGGGGGGGCGAGAGTGCCGCGAGCCGGACTTTAGCACGCGAAGAGCCGCACGCGGCTCGCGAGCCGCAGCTTGGCCACCGCTGCTATAGACACTGAAATTAACCTGTTGGCAATGCTGGGTCAAAGCCCCACGTTGGGCACCAGTGTAAGAGCAGAACAAGAACGTTCGAGTTCTCGGCTGTTTAGGCTCGTTCTACCACCTCTCGTTCACTTCACTCCCCGCGCCTCCGAGTTTCCTTTATTTTTGTTTCCCCCATTGTGCATTCACTATGAATGAGCAATTCGACTAACCTGGTTTTTTTTTTAGCCTCTACCGCGCAGTAGGGATTGTACGACTGCACGCCAGCACAACGCCCGTCCAAAGCGAAACCGACGGCAGTGAAATGTCTGGCTCTCCAAGTCTACAGCGTATGCTTTTACTTCACGTGTTTTGGTGGGTTAAAATTCGGCCATGAGGAACATTTTCTTTTTTTTTTTTTTAGTTTATTGGAATCAGCTATCAGGACTCACGCAATGAAGTATCACGTTTCACAGATTTGTTAGGGCACCGCAGTTCAGAGCACGTGGAGCGAAAGCTTCCGCTGCAGAACACAGGGACCCTGGGTTAAATCCCCGCTTCGGGAGTAGGACGAAATGGTCCCGGTCAAAATGGTCTCGGTCAAAATGGTCCCGGACAAAATGGTCCGAAGTGGTCCCAGGTGAATTTATTAATACTTTGAGCGCTCTTATCAAGACAAAATGGTTTGGTACTTTGAAATCTATTTCGACACACGTTCAAGGATAATATCAACGTTTTCATTATAATCATTTGAAACAAATTTTAAATCTTTTCTACCTATACATTCCACGTGTGTAATCAATATCTTTCTATCGCCAGAACCTGTTTTCAAATTAGCGCTATCGAGCTTCAGAACGATATCCGGAATGAAAATCATTATCATACACGTACTACAGGTTCTTGACACGGTTTTCTGAAATGAACCTGTTGTACCACCGTCTTTCATTTTTCAGAAACAACATCGCTCTGTCTGAACAACGTATATTAAAGAAATCAAAAATTGATTTCGGAATTATGAGCGTATTTATTACATGGACCACTAAATCGACGCTGCTGAGGCGGAGGCCTAATACGAAAATGTATTCAAATGACCCACACCCCTCAAACGTCATTCAATAGACGGAGCCCTTGCACGTACTCAGTACTGTGCGTAAAGAGTTGCAAGCCGCTGCTCCATCTTTTTGTAGATTCTTTTTGTCCTCTTCTTTGGTGCATGTCCGGCCATTTCCTGTGTCATAGCTGTAGAGCGTCGGTCTGTGCTTTGGCGAAAATGAAAATAGCATCCTCTTGTGGGGACGTCTTTCTCCGAACACAGCACGTACTCGTTACACAAACAATCAGACCTTAATTCTTTGAGCGAAGGAGTTCTTATATTTATGTGGTCAAAGGTTAAGCTATTTAGTAACTTCGGGGGGGGGGGGGGGGGGGGGGTTATTTTGATCCTCTGAATACCATAGTTGAAGCGGGAGCTTTTAATGAACCAAGGTTCAGAATTACAAGTTGAATATATTGAGCTTTTCTCTGCAGTGACGCTAGAGATTTCAAACAGTTTCTGTGTGAAAGTCACAGCCGACATTGCAAATAACTCTTAACCCCCCCCCCCCCTTTTTTTTTTTTTTCATTTTGCAAAATATGTATTTTTGTAGTTCGATCCTCTGGTTGTCCCCCAAAATCAAATGACAATAGCTTAGATGAGAAAAATATAATGGTTGGTAGAGAAGTGATTTAACACTGAATGGAAGAATATAAGAATGCCGATGCATTAAACCTACCACGCGACTTAGCTTTGATGTGATGCAATCAACGTGACTGTCCCAAGGCATATTTTCGGAAAAATGCACTCCTAGTGTTTTTACATGATCTAAATCCTCAATTGGTGAATTGGTGAAGAGTAAGTAGACTATGATATTGGTTGGAATTTCAATGAATTTGTTTTTAAATCCAAAGCAAATTGATTTTTCTTAGTTGCGTTCATTTTTAGAAAGTTTGTGTTTTCCCACGATTCTAACTGTGCTAGTACAATATTTGCAATAACGGCTATCTCATCCCCAGTCCAAGCAAATGCGAAGACACTGGTGTCGCCAGCGTAGATACAAGCTTTTGCTTGCTTGTATATTTTTATTAAATCATTGATATATATTAAACAGGAAGGATCGTAAAATACTTTCTTGAGCACCCCCGAAGTTAGATCCTCTACATCTGATAAACAAACGTTAATGTGGACGAACTGCTTCCGGTGGCTCATGTAGCTGTTTAGTAGTGCTAAAGCTTGTCCTTTGATTACATATTTCTCGAGCTTTTGAAAGAAGAGTTTATCGTTTCGGTTTATGCAATCAAATGCTTTTGTAAAATCTACATAAACACTGTGGGAGCCGGGGGTGAAAGACGAGGCAGAGGGCACGTGACAGGCGGTCGGCGGAGAAGTCACGAGCTGGCGCGAGACAGTGCGAGCTGAGCGAGGCTGGTAGCTGGACAAGGAACGTCGAAGCCAAGCTGCCTGGCCTGGCCCATAACGAACCCCGGAGCGGTCCACCAGCGAGGTCTGGAGCAAGACCGGTGGAAACGGCAAGCCCGGGCCAAATGACCTGGGCTATGACGATCCCGGGGTGGTTCCGCAGCGAGACTCGGGTAGCGATAGCCCGGGACAGCCAGCCTACGCAGCGCTGGCGTGGGAAAGGCGATCCGCAGGCCTGGATACGGACTTCGACTGTGAGCTCTTATCGACGGGCGACAACAAGGGCCGGCAGGCCCGGACTACCGGCTCTCGACGACGGGCAACCGAGAGGTACAGTAAACCCATTCGCTGTCTTCTCGTTGCTGTATGTAACTCCCTGGGTGACGGGCGGTGCGCATACCGATCGGGCGGCGATTAATGGTAGAGGGAACTCCCCCATAAAGAACCCCCACATTAAAATGGCGCATCCAAAGTGGGGCCCGTTCGGTATGCCTCTGCTTCTAGTCGTCCCCAGGGAGTCCCATGGATTCGCTAAGCGGATTGTACACTGACGCTAACGATGCCCGTTGAGACAAAGTATGTTGGAATTTTGGTGACTTGTCTCACAGCAGAGCTCAGCAAGTGTCTCTTCGAATCGAGTACTTAAAGGTCTCGAAGGACGAGGTTGCGGACGCGCATTCTCGGGTACCCCAGAATAGTGGTTGGCAGAAGGTGACGCAACCGGGGGGAACACGAGGAGCGCGGTTAAGATATAAGAAAGTCGTCTTCGGAGGCAGAGGAGAGGCACGGCAGGTTCGCTGCGAACGCAGGATAGCGACTGGCAGGAGGGAAAACAGCCAGGACTTATTGCATATTTAGGATTTAGGCTTGGAGTGATGCGGTGAGCCAGTAAGCGCTTGTCGAGGCCCAAGGTGCAGATGGGTTTTTGTCAGTGGGTGTCGGAAAGATTGCGGGAATTGCAGTCGACACCGGGAACACTGGCGGACGAGATTGTCAGCGGGTGTTGGGTAAACTGGCGTAAATTGCAGTTGACACCGGGAACGCTGGCAGGCGAGTTAATGATTTGGTAACCGCTGGGCCAAGACGGCTAGTTGCTTCGCGTCACTCCAACAACCGACGAAGGACAGAGGGACGACTCTCCCTTGAGGGGGGTCGTTCCGAGAAAGCTACGAAATGTTTTATAGGATACTTTTTCGGCTTCACTCTGGCCGGTCGTGGCAGTGACAGCAAGACTTTTAATAAGTTATGTCGCGTCACGACCTGGACGGGGATGAGGCGGTAGACATTTGGGTGGCTTGTAGCTGTCTAGCTTGCCTTGAGGCGTGAACGATTCAAACGGGCTTGCTCGCTGAGCTGCCGCCCCCTCCGAGGACCGAGCAGTCTCTAGAGCTCGTAAACACGTGGACGGAACGGGACGCTGACGCTTACATCGAGTACCACATGGTATATGTAGCCGTTTTGGAGCGCGGGTATGGAATATGGCCGTCCCGCTACAGGCTTTGGATCCCTTCGCTTGCGCAAAAGATGGACTAGGTTTACTCTATCGTTACCTGTTCAGAAGGAAACTCACGCGTTGAGCAATGCAGCTAGTGGTTTTGCCGCATCGCTTGCTCCGAGGTGAGAAGGGCACCCGAGGTATAAAGACGCGAGCGTCGTGTCTTACTTCTAGGCTTACTCGGCGAGATACAAACGAGGAGGCTTGCCCGGTTCACATCGCCGACTTGAAAGGATACTACCGTCGTCGCGATGGGGAAGACGTATAACATGAGGTTGCGGTAGGACACAAGAAATCCCCTGTTCTTGGCGACCCAGGAGCGAGCTCTGGAATGCCGACTTGCTGAGTTAGCCGCATGGTACAGGAACCCGTCGGCAAGCTATGTGGCGGTAGAGGCTATGGCCACTGCCACAATCTGCGGCAGAGTATTTGTTCGCTGTGTGTTGTTTTAACAGTTTGTTCTGCGCAGAATAGCTTCTTGGATAGACGGCCATAGACGCTGTAACCCAGGAAGCCCACGGGGAGGGAAGACGGGACCATTCGTTTTCCCAAGTGCTGAGGGTGGCTGACAGTTGTTCGGCCTGACGAACGGTTCAGGCGGGCAGTTCTAAGCCCGGTGTGACCTCTAAGCGGAACGGGGTAAGTCCGTCTGCGTCGGCCGGACCAGCTTAGAGCAAGCCCCCAGCTGCATCGCGGTGAGTGGGACAGCGAGCGATAGACAGGTCGGCATTGTCTGACGGCTTCGCTAGCCACCACCACCTACGCCGCTTTCGGACGCCGCAACGTGGCCACTCCGGCAACAGCAACAGCGGCCGCCCATGAAGCCCAGCGGCTCCCTGAGGCCCATGAAGTCCCCCGAAGTCCGGGCCTTGAGGGGGGGAGGGTGTGGGAGCCGGGGGTGAAAGACGAGGCAGAGGGCACGTGACAGGCGGTCGGCGGAGAAGTCACGAGCTGGCGCGAGACAGTGCGAGCTGAGCGAGGCTGGTAGCTGGACAAGGAACGTCGAAGCCAAGCTGCCTGGCCTGGCCCATAACGAACCCCGGAGCGGTTTACCAGCGAGGTCTGGAGCAAGACCGGTGGAAACGGCGAGCCCGGGCCGTATGACCTGGGCTATGACGATCCCGGGGTGGTTCCGCAGCGAGACTCGGGCAGCGATAGGCCGGGGCAGCCAGCCTACGCAGCGCTGGCGTGGGAAAAGCGATCCGCAGGCCTGGACACGGACTTCGACTGTGAGCTCTTATCGACGGGCGACAACAAGGGTCGGCGGGCCCGGACTGCCGGTTTTTGACGACGGGCAAGCGGGAGGCACAGTAAAGCCATTCGCTGTCTTCTCGTTGCAGTATGTAACTCCCTGGGTGACGGGCGGAGCGCATACCGATCGGGCGGCGATTAGTAGTGGAGGGACTTCCATAAAGAACCCCACATTAAAATGAAAGTGCACGAGGGATTCCGCCAGGCACGGGCAAGACACCCGGACGAGGACTGCAACGGCAAGGCCACAGCGACCAGCCGAAACAGTAAAACGTTCTGAATTCATTCATGCTCGTGTGACTTCTTGGGAGGGCGGACCAGGCAGGGACCGATTGGTAAGCAGTTTAGTAGAGCGACCCACAACACCAAGGACGATATTTTTGTTTTCAAAGTTGTCCAGTATAAACTCTTTTTTAATCAAGTAAAGCTCACTCCGTGGAACGATTTTTTCGAATATAGTGATGCAGTTAAAATGTTATATTTTTCTGAAAAGTTTACAAGCCGATCGTGCAAAATGCTTTCAAGGCCTTCTGAAAACACAGAAAGCATAAAAATAGGTCTATAATTTCCAAAATCGTTTTTATTGTCTTTTTTTTATATAGGACTGTCACTTTAGCTACCTGTGTCCTCGGGGTAAAGATCACATGCAGTTTCTAAACAAAGGTTAAAGATATGAACTAGGCAAGAACTAATTACTTCAGTCACATGCTTAACTTGCCTCATTTTAATTTCCTCATCATCACAGCTACTGCTGTTGTTTGCTTTAAGAAATACGGATATTAATTCGGCCTCAGTAACCGGATTTAGGTAGATTGTGGTCTCATTGCTATTTGCAATGCATCTACAGATATTAGTGTCGCTATGGTTTCCCACCACGCTGACAAAAAAATGTAGAAAGCATTTGCAGGAGAGCAACCAGAGAACTCCATTCCGTTCGCATGGAGTTTCTCGATGGCACCAGTCGAACGCTGAGGATTTATTACCGAAATAAGTTTTCTCCGCATTACATCTGTGCGGTCAGTCCTCGTATTAAACAAATTAAAGCAATAACGTTTCCTAGTATTTCTAATCCTGTTATTCAAGTTGTTTCTATACGATTTATAAATCCTTAGTTTATCTGGGTTCCTTGTCTTCACAAACTGTTTGTAGAGGCAATTTTTCATTCTAGCTTTTCCAGGTAACTCCGGGGTTGTCCAAAGTTTTTGAAATTTTTTTGCTGCCTCCAATAGATCTGTAGGGAAAATATTTTTTGTAGATTTGTTTAAATTTGTCGATAAAAAAAAAATAAAAAAAAAGTTCTTTGGGCTGGTTTTACCGATTACTTCACTCAAATCAGTGTTGCTTAATCCAGTATAAAAATCTTTACTAGAAGAAGGCATACCTTTATTGGAAAAAGGCATACCTTGCTTTAACTCTGGAGAAAATTTCCATTATAGTTGTCCTTGTGCTGGCCGTCTAGATGCCCCTCCATGCTTGTGCTTATAGTTGTCCTTCAATTGAAGACTTCTTCGATATCCTCATGGAGCATGTAAGGGCAGCTTGAGATAAAGAGCAGAATAAGATTCGAAATCAATACACAATCACAACAAATTGTATATGACATACATGGTTAAAGTAAGCGAGCAACGTGTTTACCAACTAGCCCAGCTCCCCACTTCTCTACTGTACATGACATATAAAACAAACCTCCCATAAATTAAACCAAAGTAAAAATTTACATTGATTTGAATGCCCAACACAACAAGTGCTTGAGAAATAAAACTAGCATATTAAAATTGCATAACCATTCAGTGATATTAAGCCCATTCCATTGAGCCATATCTCCTTTAGTGTATACAGTAGGCTCGCGATAATTCAAACTCGGATATTTAATATCTTTGGCTAAGTCAAACAAATTTCAAAACTTGGGTTGTCCCGCTACGTTTTCAATCTATCCATACGCCGCTTAATTCGAACGAAGTTTTCGTGTAATTCATGCTTCTTGTTCTCGCGGCCCCGTTGAGCGCACTTCTTTCCGATCACCGGTGCACTACGGAGAAGCAGCACCTGTGGAGCTTGTTTTCGCGGGTGTTGCTTTCCCGCAGTGCACCTGTGCTCGGTAAGAAGCGCGCTCAACGGGGCCTAAATGAGAGTAGTAGTAATAGTAGTAGGCGCTTTTCTTTCTTCATTTTTTTTTTTTTTTTGGGGGGGGGGGGGGGGGAGGGGACTTTTTTCTCCCTCCACAGCAGAGCGGAGCCGTATCGCCACAGCGGGCAGAGCCAGGGCGTGCACCAGGCGCAGACAGAGGGCTTGCGAAGCTCTCTTGGCCGTGACCACGGAGAAGAGAGTCAGCGACTCAAACCGACCAGTTCTCGATCGACGGTTTTCGTGCGGAAAGCAAACGAATTTCGAGCCGCAAATTGTGTTGTGGGTAATTGGGCTCTTATATGTCATGTACAAATAAAACCTTGGCAAGCATAAATACCCTTTCAGTGTTTCTGTAAACAAGGTGCCTCTGAAGTGCTTCATTGACCTGAAATGCGCACTAGATCCCTGGACTGAGTGTTACCCCTGACATCTCCCCAAAGTTCAACTTGCCAACATGCATGGCATCAGTGCTGGAAGTCAGGCGGTTCTTGGGGGGTCTCGGATCCCCAATTTTAGTGTGTGGTTCGACATCGCCCATTCCATAATCATAAATACCGAATTCCGAACCCCATAATCAGTTTTTTTAGCAATTAAAGTTTTGTTTGCTGCCCATGTGAATTATGAGATACCAAAAGTAATATTTTAATTTCCAATATAATCATAGGTGCTGTTAACAAGCGAAGCAATCGGAAGGAAAAATTGCCCGCTAAATTTAGCGGGCAATTTTTTCCACTAAATTTAGCGGGGAATTATTTCCTCTAAATTTAGCGGGGAAATTTGCTGCTAAATTAAGCAGGAAAATTTTCCGTTTACTTTTTTCCGCTAAAATTTGTGTGTAAAATGTTCCGATAAATTTAGCGGGAAAATTTTGCCGCTAAATTTAGCGTGGAATTTTTTTTTGCTATATTTAGCGGCTAATTTTTTTCACTAACTTTAACGGGGAATTTTTTCCGCTAAATTTCGCGGGGAAATTATTCCGCTGAATCTACCCTGAAATTTTTTCCGCTATAATTAGCGGGGCATATTTTTCGCTAAATTTTGCGGGGAAATTTTTCGCTTTTTTTTTTCCGCTAAATTTAGCGAGAAAAATCTTTCCTCTTCCTCCCTCGTGACCTTCATGACGTCACATATGACGTCATTATGGGAAGCGTCCTATAATGCAACGCGCGGTTACACCGTCGGCGACGCCGCTCAAGCCGGAAACGGGCGCCTGAGAGCTGCACTCTAAAATGCGTTGCGTGGCATCCCAATTGCGATTACCTAATTTTTAGTATGGAACTACGAACACAAAAAAGCCTTAGTCTTATGGGCGCTCTCAAGTGGTAACTTACTCCAGCTGCTTTCTAACTGCGGAAACAATTTTTACGACCTTCCTTAGATTTGGTTGATTCGTCTAGGAAGATTGCCCGTCTCAACGAGTAGGTATAAAGTGCAGCGTAATGAGCTCCTCATTAATATAAAAATCAAGAACATTTTTAAACAAAGAAGAGAAAATAATACTCGATTGATAGTAATTTTTTAAACATAAATTCATGCATTCTCTGTTGCTTTTCTCTCTAAATTCAGGACAACCCGGATCACGGCAGCTTATCTCCAGATAGCCTGTCGTAAAGCAAACTGTTTTGTTTTCGTTTTTTTTTTTAATTTGTATAAAGCGAGTTTTAAAATATTAAATAAGTCCCTCCGATAACGTCTTACGAAACAGAGACAGGCTACAAACATCAGTGGACAAAGAAAGATGATTTAAGGATACTCAAAATGGTTCTAATCATTTTGTAAATAACCTGTGTTATAGTTGCGAGGTACATATCCAAAATAACTTAAAAACGCTGTGGTTGGGGTGGGGGGGGGGGGGGGGGGGGAGTGGGGGGGGGGGGGAGGGTGGAGAGTGACACTATTACTTTCCTCAGTGCTGACACTCTGATGTATGTCTTGATTGTGTTTCATTACTGCCTAGACACGACCTGTTTCCGTATTTTTTTGTGGGCTGCGTGCTCCGGGTTTATGAGAAGAGGGGGGGGGGGGGGTCATAATAAAAATATTAAGGAAATACAATTATTCCATTTTCTTTTTTTGGCACTCATCAGTGGAGTCTACAACAATCAGTAAACTGTAACTATATGTGAGTGTGACCCTTATGGGAAAATCCTCTATCCCTACAGAGTGAAGGACAGCAGCTGGAGTAAGTTACCGAAGAAAAGAGAGACTTGAGCGTCCTTCTGATTGGCCACCGTTAGAGCCAAGGGGAAAGAGAAAGCAAGCTATAGCGATAAGGGAGAAAGGTGGGGTGATGAAATTGCCGAAGATGAGAATGATTAGGGATTATATCAAAGGTCGCATGTATACGCTCTCAAACTTATTAAGTGTGTGACAGTCCCGTACACGTCAAGAACGCTAATAAAACCTTATTCTGCCACCAGATAACACAAAGGCATATATATTTGATAAGCAAGTACCTCGCATGCATTACGTTTATAATGTTTCTAGCGGTATCCTGTATCGCTGGTCCGGAAATACTGACGGACATGTTAACCAGATTTAACGTGCATCTCGTGCGGCCGCTAATTGGGATGAAGTCGATGTTGCTTTCGGTCTAACCTTCACACCGAAAAAATAATTCTGGGCGGGTGTCACCCCTCCCGTTCTCGATCGTGACTCCGAGGAAGAATTGTTGATTTAAACATGTCATCGAACGGTATACCCTTCGTTAACTGCATTTAAAGCAAGTTTAGGACGGAAGACGAATCGTTGATGCTTTCTTGTATATTCCTTGGATATGTGATGTCCCATACGGTAGAACATTCCTCATGTTCGGACAAATAGCATAGGTATAGGAGCCTTGTTGTGCCTTGCAGAAGGTTGCTAACGCTCCGCGCTAAACCGCATTCAAGAAAATATCCCAAGGAATGTGAGTCTTCCAACATATCAGGTGTGCTTTCCATAAAGTAATGAAATATCAATATATGTATGCTTGCGAGAGAAAGTAATTAATCACCGTTGATTTGTAAGTTGATATCTCGAGCCCGCGTTCCGTTATATAATGTATGAATCGCCTTGTCTTCACGTTGGAGTCTTGCCAGTATTCGAGGAGGCGTATATATACGTCGAATGCCCAAACACTACACCGTCAGCACAAAGGCCCTTCCACACTCTTGCACATGATTGTATACGGTCCACTTGGACAAAACCGTTGCGTGCGTACGAAACACGCTATCCTTTCTATTGCATTCTGTGCATTCGCACTCCTAACCCGCAATTTATTTGTGAACGCAAAGCTTTTGCGTACGGTCTACTAAAACTGTCTATTAAAGACGGTAGTACGCAAAAAGTGTAGTTCCTGCGTGGTTTGACGAACATTCTTAATGTTCCATTCTTTATAAAGTCGACCGTCGGATAAAATTCCGCGTACCCTAAGCAAGTTTAGGACGGAAGACGAATCGTTGATGCTTTCTTGTATATTCCTTGGATATGTGATGTCCCATACGGTAGAACATTCCTCATGTTCGGACAAATAGCATAGGTATAGGAGCCTTGTTGTGCCTTGCAGAAGGTTGCTAACGCTCCGCGCTAAACCGCATTCAAGAAAATATCCCAAGGAATGTGAGTCTTCCAACATATCAGGTGTGCTTTCCATAAAGTAATGAAATATCAATATATGTATGCTTGCGAGAGAAAGTAATTAATCACCGTTGATTTGTAAGTTGATATCTCGAGCCCGCGTTCCGTTATATAATGTATGAATCGCCTTGTCTTCACGTTGGAGTCTTGCCAGTATTCGAGGAGGCGTATATATACGTCGAATGCCCAAACACTACACCGTCAGCACAAAGGCCCTTCCACACTCTTGCACATGATTGTATACGGTCCACTTGGACAAAACCGTTGCGTGCGTACGAAACACGCTATCCTTTCTATTGCATTCTGTGCATTCGCACTCCTAACCCGCAATTTATTTGTGAACGCAAAGCTTTTGCGTACGGTCTACTAAAACTGTCTATTAAAGACGGTAGTACGCAAAAAGTGTAGTTCCTGCGTGGTTTGACGAACATTCTTAATGTTCCATTCTTTATAAAGTCGACCGTCGGATAAAATTCCGCGTACCCTTTTCTCTCACACGTACGGCTCTGGACTTAGGGCCTTCTTTATTATCGATTCTCTCCTTTCTCGCACGTAGCATATACATGCCTTGCAGTCTACGTCATTAAAATTGCATGCTGGGAGGGCCGTCGCCCTTACGCCGTACCATATCGTCATCGCTGCATAGGAAGATCCCTGGAGTTGCTGTCAGTTTGGCTCGCTGAGCCAAGGTTTCGCTACGCAGAATGGTTGCATGTGCGGTTATTAATTGTGCAAACAGGACTAAGAGCAACAAGCGTCGTGATCGTAACACCGTCAGTGATGCGAGTTTTTTTTAAACTACCGAAGGTGATCTCCGCTCAGTGTCGGCGGACACAGGAACTGTCAAAGAAGCGAGGTTAAAGATTAACAGGGCCGACCTGGTCGCGAACGTGAACACACAGGTGTGCTGCGAGCACTTCGTTACCGGTAAGAAATGCTTCTTGTCGTTCTCCGTTTTCGGGACGCGTTCACCCGGTTGCTGTCGCAAAATTGATTGTAAAAATCGGCGCAGCACTGTCTGCTGCGCCGAGTTTCACGAACGTGAGCGCGTCAGCGAATGGCGTTTTTTCTTTGTTTAACAGGCACTCATTCTAAGTTGTTCGATGACACGAATCCTGACTGGGCGCCGAGTTTGAAGCTTGGTTACACGGACGAAGGAGATAGCTCAGCCTCGAGTCGCAGCGGTCGAGGCTGAGCGAGTTACGTTAGGGAGAAAGGCGGCGTCGAATCCACGCCAACGCGAAGGTTGTAGGGATCCTCGCCGTCGCAAAGTTCCACCTTCTTCGCGTATCTCGCTCTCGTAGGCCCAACGAGTTTGTCGAAGTAATCTCCGCAGAGCGGCAACGTCCGCTCCTCCGGCAACGGCATATTTGGCCCGTAGGCGCTGGTAAAAATAGTTGAAAACGATTTGTTTACAAATTGTGCGAAAAACAACAAACACAAAAAAAAAAAGAAAAAACAACAACAACAACAACAACAAAAACGCCAAGCTCTCAAACTGCGTGAACACTTCACGGTCGGACGAAAGACGCCGTCGACTACGCTCTTTAGGTTCTGCGGCCCTGCGGTGGGTACGGAGCAATGCCGATCGGGGGCGGGGCGTCGCGGCGTGACGTCAGGCGCAAGGCACGTGTAGAAACACTAGTGCACAGACGTCGTCCCAGTGTCGCTTGCACCGCGATCTTTTCACACCGCATCCATCGTGCGGATTCTCCAGAATGTGCATGTGGGCAGTCGGTCGAAGATAAAACACATCTCTAGAATGCTTGAGATTCGAGAAGCGTCGTAAATAGCTAACTTTACGGCTAATGGCACTTGACGGCCCCTTGTCGCTAGAGAAGGTGCTAGGACCTCGGCATACCCCAGCCCTACAAAAGAAAAAAAAAAAAAGAAAGAAAAAAAAAGGGGGGGGGGCGCTCTGTTTGCCTTATGTGATTTCATCTTGGAAACTAAAATAGGGGACAATTATTGAGAGTATAATAGACCTACATCGAGAATAACACAGACACGGCACAAAAGTACATCATTCTATGATACATTGACGTTATATAATTCTTCAACTGCGAAATTCTATTTACTATACTCGTTTACATCGGTGGTATATTATCTCGTTAAAATGAACTTTTGATGTTAACATTCTTTGGGTAATCAAATGTGCACAACTACCCCTTTAGTGTACAGTATAGTGTTCTACGTATGAGTGTATAAATTATTATATGTAAATATCATAAAAAAGTCATTGCACCCTCATGTAAATAGTGCACTTTTATCATTTCGAGTGTGTTGCAGGGTGTTCTGTGCAGTGGTTTATGTGAAAACTACGAACTCTCAAGTACATTAACAGTAATCACCTATAGTTCCAAAGAGTAGCCGGCGCCAGTATAGCGGCAGCCAATGCCTCATTTTTATTAAATTTTATCAGTTATTAAAGAAAGAAAGATGCCATTTTTCGCTTCCGAAAGGGCTCTCACCTAAAACGAGCAACGTTTTTGTGGCATTTCAGAAGCAAAAACTGCACGTGCACTGCTTTCATCGGCACTCAAGGTACGCTATCGTGCGGACTCCCGTAGCTTTAACTTCATTGACAGATAGAGCCTCCCAACCTGCAATAAGGACCAAAATGGCGGCGTCCACAAGATAGTGACCCAATCCAGCCACAGAAAATTGTCCCCAAGCTGCGTCACGCTTCGGCCCAAGTGATCCTTCAAAGTCACTTAGGAATAAGTGAAGAGCGACATCTCTCTCCTTCGGGGCGCGGGAAATTCAGGTGTAAAACTTGGCACGCAGTCGTCGCCCAAAGATCACGTGCGAGGGGCCTCAAGAGGGGAGAGGGAGAGACCGGCAATTACGAAGCAGTCCGGCTCATCGCACGTCGGTCAGAGGGGCTTTCGTTCACTCGCCCAAGCTGACAGCGCTGTGGGAGCTACACACGCGCTCGCCGTATACCTGTCACCCGCCTCCCTTTCATCACCCGATTCCGCTCTCAACGCGTGCACATGGGCGGCAGCATGGTCACGTGGCGAAAAACAGACGTACGACTGGTCTAACGAGAACATAGCTTCCACCGCACCGTCGGCTTGGGAGCGAACGGAGCACAGCCAGTGAGCCAGGCAGCTGGTCCCCCTGCATCGGACAGCACCTCCTCTTCCTTCCCCTTCTCAAGTCCAAAGCGAGAACATCGCTGGAGGCGTTTTGTCCAGCGCAGAAAGAGGAGGAGGAGGAGGCCTAACGACGGGAGAAAAATAAAAGCGAGGCGAACGCGATGTTTCCAGGAATTCCCTGAACGGTCGGGGAGTGCCGAAGAAGACGCCGGAATTTATGGCCCCACGAGCTGATCGGCAGTGGAGACAGTCTTGCCCGGTGGCGTGGGCAAGCCTTTCCGAGCACCAAGTGCTGTGAGCGCCCTTGATCTGAGAAGGAAGTGGATTATCTCAATGAAAACTGCGCCCCCCAAGTTTCAACGGCGAACGAATGAGATGTCTTTGGATTGACCACCGAATAGAGTTCTTTGAACGGCCTAACTAAGGGCCGGGTTGTCTGGATTGCGCAATGGAGGCAAATAGCAGAGGACGGCGCGTTTCACCTTCCGGTCAACTGGGGAGAAATATTCTGTTGCCACAAAAAAAGAAAGTGCGGGAACTAGCTGTTAAGTAAAAGGTAGAGTGCCCGTGGGGAAACTCTTCTATACTTCGTTTCAAGTCCGAGCGCTGTCAAGAGCTTGGACACATATAAACACGAACACACGTACTAAATTCACAGCGCTCGATTCGTTTATCCAGCGTACAGAAAGTTTACGAACGCCGCCGCGACGTTGCGCTTTTGGCGCTGTTTGCTTGGCTCTCTTGGCCCGTAGTACACAGTAGAGGAGACGGCCCGTCCTTGCCCATTTGGCTGACTGTTGCGCGATATGCGGATGAGGACAAGAAGAACTACAAAGGAAGACATAGATCAAAGGGTCAAGTTTGTACAAAAAAGAAAATAAAAGCACCTTCGGAACCACGCCGTCACTCTTTTCGACAAAGAAAATCCTTCAACACACGTGTGTGCAAATTAAATGGCACGTTTGTTTGGCGTTCCTAATGTTAGCGGTTCGATTCTGTGGCTCTATCGCACTCGGTGCGTGGACTGAATTTATTATCTTGTTGTCTGTGCGTATCAAGGCGCAGTTATGTATAGATGCAGACCGTCCGGCTTAACCTAGCCCGATTACGTAGCGCATTATTCAGACCACACGTACGTGTTTTGCAGCGGAAGCAAACCACGGTTAATGCAGTGTAAGGACGCGTAAGTTATTGTGAGTCGGGCAACGTAGCTAATAACATAATCCAGAAACACACCGGTTCGCATACCTGGAAAGAAAACTTACAAAAACAGAGGACGAGAAGTGCCTCTCCCTTTACCCTGGGCGCCTCTGCCTTCTAATTTTTGCTATAATCTCCTGTTGGGACGTGATTATTCTAAACGAGACTCTTACGAACTAGTCTTTTTCTTCTTATTATTTTTTATTTTTATTTTTATGACAACATGACAAGAATAAAGCAGTCATGCCCGAGCACAGAAGGCTATCATATTCAGTCGAAACAAGCCTAAAATTGATCCAAAACTGTGAACAAAGAGCTTTGAATCCGCATAGTGTTCGGGAAAGTGGTCAGCTGAACAGAATAGAACGAAAAACACAAAAACACACAAAATTATACACTCAGACCGCTGTATACACTTTTTTTTTTTTGTGTGTGTGTATTTTGTTTCATTCTGTTCAGCTGGCCACTTTCACAAGTTGGGCCAGGTTAAGCACGGTGCCCTGCGCGCACCACGCGGTTCCCCAAAGACCATTGTGCGAGGCGAGCAAAGGGAATCGAGGAAACAAAGACCACAACAACAGGTTTGAGCGAGCAAACGAACGTCTACGATCCAGCAGCACAAGAAGAGAAGCGTAGGGAGGAGGAGGAGGCATCAGCAAGAAGCGGTCGCTGGTTGTTCCACCTCGCAGCACGGCAGCACCAGGCCCGACGGGTTGGCGGAGGAGAAGGGAGCAGCTTCGCGCAGAGAGCAAACGAGCGGCTCCCATTGGCCCCCCGGCCCTCGCCGCCGTCGTTTGGCTTCAGGTGTACGACGCCAGAAGAACGCGTTCGGGGACGACCGAAGACGTGCCAGCCAGCCATCGGGGTGTTCGTTGTTGTCGTCCAAAGCCACGTTTTCTCGGATACGTCGTGCTTCGGTTCGTCCGTTGGATTACGCCGTGTAGCTAGCTTCGCGGTCGTTCGTACCGGCAACGGGAGTACGCGCACGGTGTACCTTTGTACCTACCTGTGTGTACCGCGCGTGTGGTGCTCTGGTGTGGTGTGAGTGGCGTTGTGCGTCCACGGGTGGTGGTGCTGTTCTGCTCGTCTGCGTGCGTGAGCGAACCTCGAATAGGTGAGATCTCCCGCGGAGCGCTTCAACCCCAGGGATTTAGGAGGGCCAGTCTGTTCGAGGCGTCTTCTTCTGGATGTAGACATGTGACCGGTAAGTGCCACCCTTAGTCAGTGTGAAAGTCGTTGACGTGCCACGATACTCTTGTGCAGTCTCGACGAACGCGCGAAAAAAAAAAAAAAAGCATCGTTCTAGGTAAAAAAAAAAAGGAGAGGATATGTTTTTTTTTTAACACCTTCTACTAAATCAGTGAGAGCGGTGTTTACAAGATGACGAGCAAGCAGGTGATTTTAGTATTACGACTAATCATCACGTTACGCTGCCGCGCATTGATTCATTCGACGAGGGAGTCGCTGCCCGGGCCCCGAGATCAAAGTAGTCTACTCCTACGCGTCCTTCTAGTCCCATGTTGCGTAGGAGGCAATTTCCGACTCCTTCCGGCGTTATACAAGCGGCTACCACGGAAACGCTTTTTTTTTTCTTTCTGCGGTTGACCAGAATAAAGGACACGCAGAAGCGGATCCAAAGGGGGGGGGGGGGGGGGGGGGCGGCGGCTTCCCCCCCCTCCCCCCCCCCCCCCCCCCCCCCGAAAAAAAACCGACTACCGGCCTGCCAGGTGGTGGAAGGCTTGGTACTCAAGGACGAGGGTTCAAAATAGGGTATGTCG
>NW_024609857.1:95656843-95786806 GCF_016920785.2 Ixodes scapularis
GAGAGAGGAGGTCCCAACAAAATGGAAGATTCCCCCCCCCCCCCCCCCCCCCACCCTGGCTACATGCCTGATACTTGTACACTTTCCCTGCCTACCGTTTATCCCCGATTGATGGATGAATGTTAAAGGCCGGCCCGCAAGCAGAGAGAAGGAACCCGACCCTCACTTTCCTTCTCGCCACCTGTGAGAGGGGGAAATCGCCACTCGCTTCCTCCTCGCCATTTTCCGATTTTTTTTTTTTTTGGTGTGTGTTTTTTTTTTGCTAACTGCCTGTTTTTTTTTTGTTTTTTTTTTTTTTTTTTTTCTTTTTTTGACAAGTTTGGGGTGGAGGAAATGAAAGCTTCGAGGATTTGAAAAGATTATCCGGAAGCCAGGCGGCACACCTGCGACAAGGAGCTGAACCAACCGAATAGCTGTTTTGAGCGAGTTTGGCACTTGCTTTTCCCAACGTGTTGCATTGGCTTTTTTAGCATTGGTTTGGAGGATGATTCTTGCTGGTTGTGAGAGCACAAATACCTTGTTCTGCTCAAAGAAGTAGTCATTGAAGTATCAATTTAAATATAAATATCTGATTTGGCATCTTTCGCTGTCGGATTCATGGCGACAACGGGAAGTACGAGCGGCGTTTTCCGTATATCAGGGATGGCGCTCCATAGACGAGTGGTTCTGAATCATTATGGTTCGTAAACCGGCAGAGGTAACGGAGGATCCCACTCGTAGTGGGTCTAGCACTTTTCGGCGTAGAGCGTTTTGCTGTAGGGCATTTCGGTGCGGACTTTTTAGTGCACAGACATTTCAGTGTACGGACTTTCTGCTGCAAAGACTTTTTGGTGCGGGACTTTTCGGTGCGCGGATATTTCGGTGCACGGACATTTTGATGCATGGACATTCGACGCTATGGTTTGCTCGGCGGTATCTCTTTTCCAACGTACGCAGACACGCTTCACATCGTGTTTGCGCGTTGAGTTGATAGAGATAGTCTCCTATGTAAGGTTTTGGCTTTATTATTGGTCCTACGTGTAGGAAAGCACGCAAACAGCAAGACGTTTGAGGTTGTTTGTGTATTCAGAACAATTTTGAATATCTTCAAATGCGCCTCCTCCGCGTAATCGCACAGCTCCGATTGTTAATAATAAATTGTGATGACCTCGCACGACAAAAAAAAAAAAAATGTAATTATCACTTGTAACTTATTAGGGAATAAAGGAGGCGTGTGCGAGTACAAAATAAGCGTAATAAAATCAAATATCGATTTGAATCAAGTAAAACAAGCCGAATTTGGTGAATGCTAAATCTATTTTATTTGGTATCAAATGTTTGCTCATTCTCGTACGAAAAAGAAAAAAAAAAAAAAAAAAAAATCCAGTGACCACAGATCATACACAGCGTATAATCTGTGGTCAACGTCTCCTTCCATGCCGTAATGATATCGCCGGACGTAAAGAACTGCCTTACAATCGTGCTTATAAAGAGCGATGTTTTTTTAACGACTAGACATTTTTCTAAAAAAGACGTCCGAGTTACGCAATTTCGGTTTGTGCCTTATCTGTAGTCATCAAAAAACACCAAATCATTCATTTTTAAAGAGATCTAGTGCTCATGAAGTGGTTCACGGCGTCTTAAAAAGCCTAATTTGGACGCGAATCGTGTTATTGCAATCTTTTCGGCCGCCGTGCTCCTCGCCCCTTCTACAGTGGCGTTGTCACAGCGATGCGCATGATTTGTGATTTGTCGCTTTGGCTTCATGGCGTTAGGCTGTGCCACACGGAGACGGAGCCCACATAAAATCAGAACTATATTTTCGCGCCCAAATTAGGAGGACGCCGTATAATAGTGTTCGCGCGTTACATCTTTTTAAGAATGCACGGTTTGGTGGCTTTCGATTATGGCCAACAACTTTCTAAATACACGATGCCGTTTTCTTTTCTAATTAAAAGGTTAATTAGCGAATTTTAGGCAATCGGTCTGTTTTAGTTGCGTTCTTTCTTGAACCTAATCCTCGCCTGGCGGTATAGCTCACCTACACAAACCGCAATGGCGCTAATTTTCACTGGACAATTTGGTGGCTTTCGATTACGCCCAACAACTTTATGAATCAACTATCCCGTTTTCTTTTATAATCAAAAAGTTCATTAACAAATGTTCGGTAATCAGTCAGCTTTTGTTGTGTTCTTTCTTGAATCTTTACCTAGCCGTATATTTCACATCCACAAAACGTTAATTTGCACGTTTTTTCTAATATCTAGTAGGTGAAAAAAAAAAAACAACAACAAGAACAACAAAACAAACAACGCTGTATATAAAACAGGGGGCAGTTCTTTTCTGATATAAATAAAGCGTGAGGCGCTGTGTCTTGCATGCATCTCTTTTTTTTTTTTTTTTTTCGGCCTATAAAAACAAATCCCGGGACATTCGAAATTGAGTTTATGACGGCACGGGCGCTTTATCAGGGTGTATTTTGTCATGTTTCATAAGCTTTGTTACAGGTCAGAAGGAAGCCACGCGAGCCGTATCACGTTGCAAACAGCTAATTCTGGTGTTTTTCAAGGAGCTCTAGAACTTTCCAATTGACATTTAGGTTCTTAATACATTTAAAAAAGTTTGGTACTTAGTCCTAAACATTTAATTCAGAGGCATAATTAAAGATACTGCAACTTTCGCAAGACGTCTGCCCAAAACATAAAGTTGGTTTCATTGGTGTAAAGTGGCCGCACTCTAATTTAACGTTACAGAGATTTGTAAGCGTCTTTCATTTTTATGCTTGGTCTTTAAAGATTCGAGAAAGGCATTCGCGACCTTATCTGTCAAGCCGCGTACGCGGACAGCGCGGCCTCCTCGGCAAGTTTTTCCCTCATCGGAGACGACAGTGAATAAAGGGTACGATCAAAATCTTAAATCCTGAAGAAAGCGCAAGTTTAAAATAATTCTAAGAGTGTCAGTTGATTTTATTTCCACTATATTAAAATTTCAACACTCGTCGCAGGCAGCATGAAAGGAAGCACTGCACTCTTGGCGCAAACCAGTGCCCAGTCATAGGTCCTACACTCAAACACGCATCACCACCCGACCTTTTTTTAAAAATAAATAATTTCCAGTACTTTTGGAATCAAAGGCGAATTTTCTACTGAGCGTGATATTTTGTGGACCCAAAAGTCCTGTAGCCGAGATCGGTAGTTCATAGCTTCAGGGAGACGAAGAACGACGGATGCATTATTTCCCACGGAAGTACTGATTTGACGTTGAATTCCACATAATATTGTATTTGCACAAATTGTGGCACGATACCGAACTTGCTTGATTACTTTTCTTTTAGAGACAACATAACAAGGCATAATCTACAAATATTGAAGAATTTATTTTAATTCGCGTACAGCGCGAAAGACAAGTATGGACATAAAGACCACAATAGAGCTCTGCAATTCTACTGCATTTATTTCTGTACTGGTGGACAGTTAGTCCGCATGACTATATTCAAAAATTGCAAAATCGTTTAAGCCTACCCATTTTTATAGTTTTTTTTTTTCATAGATGAATTGTGGCGAATCCCGGCTGGGTTCGGGTAAAGATCTTGCACGTGTTCAAGGACACATTTCGGCATGATTTCCCGCTTGGTGACGACGTGAGCTGGCCGCTGTTCCGCTTCTTTTATAACTAGGCCGGGCAACGCCAGACGCCTAAATTAGACAAGCAGCCCCAAAACTTGTGGTAGTACACGTTCCAAACTCCTGTTTTTTTGTTTTTTTTCGGAGATGGTTGTTGGACTTTGCCCACCCTGTCAGAGCCCCGAACAATTATGATGCGAGGGCTGCAGAGGCTATCTGGGCATTCCATTTCTTAATCAGCGAACAAATGGGAACAGAAGAGAATGAAAACTTCGTAATACCTCCCGTCTTTTAATAAATGGCATAATATGCTACTATTGCTAGTTGCACTATTTTACGCGAAGAAAATTGTGATATTGCGGTTCAATCTCCGTGTTTCCCGTTCTCTTTGCTGATACGCAAGATATTTGTCGGCTGTCAAGTTTTCAGTTACATTTGTTGACAGAAACTAAATGCACGTTTGGCCACGAAGAAATTTTTTTCAAAGGCTGAAGATGGATGAATTATACCATAAACCGTTTCACTTTTTATGGAAGTTTTTTTTTTACTCTTCGTGGTAGCTTCAACGAGGCGGCCGTCACTCTAGAAAACACCTGTAGTACGAACCTATATATTATGCCCCAGAAATGGTCAGACTATGTCCCTCTGACTGCAATATCTTTGACTTGCAATTACTCATGATTATTACTTTGTACAAAAAAAAAAGAAACAGAAAAACAACAACACAATAGTGATACAATCACTCTTCAGTGTGCCGTTGTTAGAACGACAAATTTTCAACTCTCTGGGTAGAGCTCAAAGTTCAGATAAAAATACCCATCGTTTTTTTTCTTCTGCTGTGATATTCAAGTTCCGTTCACTCGAGATAAATATACCGTATTCGGTGTTGTAGCGTATGTGGCCGCACGCGGAAGTATCTGAATGTAAAAAAAACTTGTTGTTGGGCTAGTTGGTGTTGACTATCTGAGTGTGTCTTAGAGCTGCATAAAAAAATTTAAAAAAAAGAAAAAGAAAAAAAGAAGAAAAGCGAGCCAGCTCGAACCCTTCCGAGCTCATGTCCAGGTTGCCTAACTAATCCCTGATGTTTGGGATTGAAGCAGAGAACCTTGAAGGGCTACAGAGATTTTGTCGGGGGGCCGCTAAGCCCATTAGCACTCGTGCGAGAAGGCCGTAAAAAAGCGAGGAGGAAAATCGAGGAGGAAAGGGGAGGAGGAAAAAAAGAAAAGAGGGGGAATTTCTGCCACGCTGAAGAAAATTTTGAGCGCCCGCCTTTAAACAGCCTCTGACACGCCAAAAAACAAATTTTTTTTTTTCCATGCTAGGCGTTGAAATGGCATATCAGGACATTACAAAAAAATTGTTTCACTATAGAGTTGCGTAGTTTCTTTTTATAAAAAATAGAAATACGAGGCCCAATTCAAAGTTCCCGCCGTGCACTGTGACGTAACAGTGTACCGCAAGATGTCGGGGCGGTCAGAAGGGAGGCATCGCCGGAAGTCACATGAGTTGTATCACTCCTCGTGCTTACCGCGAGCGCGTGTAATATTTTTTAAAATAGTTTTGTTATTCTCCGCACCTCCACGAGCGATCCAAGCACACAAGGTTTCTTTTATTTGCTTTTCATCACTTAATCTTGCTGTAAATGTAGAAGAAGCGGAGTCAGTGAACTGACGTGATCAACTACAATGCCTAGAAGATGCTGTGTGAGGGACTATCACGGTATCTCAGCAACTGAAGAGATCACACTGCATGCATTTCCGAGAGATATACGTCGGCCACATGTGCACCTAGTAAAAAAGTTCTATTCATGTTCTAGACAAAATACATACTTTGTGCTCGACGTTTACTTGTACTTGGTGCACAAACCAGTTCGTATTCTTTAGACGGCAGAAATCTTTAGCCTGGAAAGTATCCGATGATTCAACGACCTCGGTGTCTGAACCTTCAGCAATGCGATCGGGCATGTCGTATGCTAGCAATCCCAATTTCTGCGAGCGTTCTAAAATTTTTTTTTTCAAAGCTTGGTAGCTTGTTTTGCGCCCAGTATAGCCCTGTATCATCGGACTGTCGGCATACACTCGTACACTGGCTTGTACTCACAACGCTTTCATCATTGACCCTTCATCACGTCGATCCACTGACTCTTCGTCCTCAAATATTACAGCACGCAAACTAACCAACGGTGCAGCGATAAAGAGCTAGTGGAACTTAAACTTTGTTTTCTACGATCGCTCGTACAAAGAGCAGAATTAAAAAAAATAATCTTAGGCACGGTCGCGGAAAGCACGAGGAGTGAAACTCGCGTGACTTCCGGTGAACCCACTTTTAGTGACGTAGGTCGATGCCTCCTTTCTGACCACCCCGACACCTTGCGGTACACTGTTACGTCACAGTGCACGGCGGGAACTTTGAATTGGGCCTCGTATTTCTATTTTTTTATAAAACAACTACACAACTCTATAATGAAACAATTTGTTTGTAATGTCCTGACATGCCATTTCAACGCCTAACATGAAAAAAATTAATTTTTTTTTTTTGGCGTGTCAGAGGCCCTTTTAAGGCTTATACCCTTTGTAACGGGCGGTAGCTTGTGCCACCTAGCCTAAGTCTAAAAAGACAAAAACTTGATTCCTCCAGCCCTTTTAAGACCAATTTTTCTCCCCCTAACTATCACCAGGCAGCGTGGGATATCACCAGGATGACCTTCAGGGGATCGGGCAAAAGAACTAAAAACATCACCTCAATTCACGACTCCCCCGGCGAGGGAGTCGCCAATTTTCCTCTGGTCAAACCTTTTCGGCGTTACCCCAGCACCGGACCCACTGGGAGACAGGGTTGAGACTGTGGGCTGGAGCCACACAGGAGGGAGTCCCAATTTTCCTCTGTCCCGCCTGTTCCCACCTGTGCTAGTTAGTTGTCCATCATTTTAATTTTCCCTAGATAATTTCCACCAATCTTCTAATCGTCTCATTGTCACTGTAATCATATTCTCTACCGTCCTTCCATCGTCGCCAGCGAAACCCAGGGCCCCGGCCAAGTCCGTTACTCTTCAGGGAGGGCAGGGCGAAGCCCCGTGCACTTCAAAACCAAGTGCTCTAGTGTCTCGCTATCATTATGGCAGGCGGCACATAATGTGTCTGTCTCCTGAAATTTAGCCCTATACGTCCTCGTCCTCAAAACTCCCGTTCTTGCCTTGAACAGCAAAACACTTCCCAGTCAATTGTAAAAAAGATTTTCCTTCCTTATGTCCTGCTTTCGTGACCTGTACATCCCAAAATGGCGACCATCAATGTTGCCTGATATACTTTGCGAGATCACAGAGGGCATTCTTTTGCACTCCCATATCAAAGTGGTTGTAGCAGTTATAGTCGAGGACAAGTAGAAGCATTGAGATGGAATACAATCCAACTACACCTCGGCAACGAAAAAAGTCACTGATGATGAGGAATAGTTGCAGGCGAGCGTTTCAAATTGTGGAATATTTTATATTGAATGTAATATTGACAGCAACCTACCTACAGTCGCTTGTGATCTTATGAATACCTGTTACAGCACATTTACACCAGTACCACCCGATTTGTTCGCGCGACCAATTTTTCGCGAACTATAGCTGAATCGCGAAAATCAAGTCGTTCAGAGCAGTCAATTTGATCTCGGCTTTTAAAAACTACATGGGCATTCGAAGTAGGGTGACACGTCTAGCCGCCATTCGAAGCAGTGTGTTCATAATGCGGCATTGAATAACAGGTCGGAACCTCGACCGCACGAATCGGGTACCGCAGCACCAAAGAATCCGGGATAAAAAATAAAATATTAAAGGATTAGTTCGTGCACCGAAGTATAATTATCGCCTTTTCTGATAGCTGTAATGTGTATACGTTTCGGATGTCGCTATTTTGGGGGTGCAAAAGCGAGACGAACACATCGTAGGCTTAATCACTACCGCGGGCCGCTGTGGCGACTCGGTGTTCGAATGCGCTTGCATGGCACGCGGAACCCTGGCCCTGTCTCGTGCCTCACGTACTCGTGCGCTCGCGCCAGCGTAGCGTCGGGTCGATACGCTACAGCAAATAACTAAAAACCCACGATGACGGGGACACTACCGCTGCTACACCTCCCAACCTACCGACGAGTTAAATAATAAGCTTAGTTGCGTGCGCAACGGAACGTCGCGTATTTGTGAACCAACGTATGAAAAGGCAAAACGTATTCCGCTACCGGCTACGTAAACCTATTACGAACGCGAATACAATGAGCACGGACAGTTTATCGGCAAAGAAAATGCCGCCAAACTGCCCCTTGAACCACAACTTCATCGGCCATTCTCCCCGGTCCCTTCGGACGCTACTTCGAATCGTTCGAGCTTAAGTCTACTCACCGGCGTCCTTGTCTGCCATCTCTTTGCCTTGCTGATTACCGTTACGAAATACTTGCAAAATCTAAACTAATCAATGTTCCAAATTCGGTAAAAAAATAGATTCTTTTGGGCCACTTTTGGGTGCCGGCTCTTCCTAACACGAAACAATGCCGCCGGTTGACACAGTAGACATGCGCAGTTCCTCGCGCCAAATCTGGCCGAGGATCATGGGATACCGTGTTATGGAACTCAAAAACATCTTTTCCGCAGTTTAAAATCCAATATTTATTTAGATAATTCCGAATTTCAATTCTGTTACATAAATTTATTTATAAATCATTTATGTGACTCGAGTTTGTTATATCTTGCTTACTATAATCACGCGTAAAAATGGATACATGCAAGTGTTACTTTTATTATTTTTTGTTTTTTATGTTGTGTGCAATGCAAAAGAAGTGGGCGAGTGATGTGGGCACCGCCGTAGAAGAAGAAGGATGGGGTAGTCGCGCGGTCTACGTTTTTTTTTCTTACTAAATTTCGGAAGGATAAAGCTTATTGGTGACTCGTCGTTATCCCACGACAAGCGAGGTAAGACTTCTTTTTTGAGATCGTCACACTCGTTCATACCTCCGGGTCGTTTTTTGAGCCGATGTGCTGGCAAAGATCGCACATCTAAGCCTATTCCCCTCTTGTCATGCGGGATATTACGAGCCTTTGATCCGATACGGAACATAATGATGACCCCCTGTGATCGGAGGTAGGGACTGGTAAACCTTACACACGAAAAAAAATAAAAAAAAGGGACGCGCGCAAAAAAAAAAGGGGGGGTTTTCCTAGTCGTTGTTTTCCCGGTATCTTGTTTGATGTGCCTTATTTTGTTTTGTTTGTGTGTTCGAGTTCGTTTTTTGGAACACGGCGCAGCTGTGTTCGCTTTCCCCCAAAGTAGCCGACGTTTCGTTTGTGCAGGGATGCCGTCATCACATCTCTGACCGTGTACCTGTGCTCTTGACAAGTGCCCCGATCGCCGGCTTCGTCCCGGTTAGAATGGAGAATCTAGGACTGAAACTAAACGAAGCCGAACACAGGTACTTCGCCGAGTTGTTTGCGGCATACGATGTGGACAACCAGGATAAAGTGTCCGGTTCGAAGGCATCGGAACTGTTGTTGGCGACGCAACTACCGACAGAAGTGCTGCAGCAGGTAAAAGTTCCTCGCTATGCAACCTCGTCGTAAGCCGGCGGTCCGTTCGTTTTGCTCCGGCTGGCTAGTTTATGGCCCGCTTTCTTTTTTATGACACCGTCTCGAATATTATTTTTTTATTGCCTTCAGCGCACCTTTTTAGCTGCCTCTAGCACGAGTGTGTCAAAGGCGGATAAACACAATTGATTAGTGTGAGTGGTGATAAAAACATACTTATTTTAAAGCGCCCTACAGTTGTGGTATTTCTTTCTCCCTCATAACCCAGTTAGATTTTCTTGTTTTTGTTTTAGTATTTTTTTTAGCGCGAATTTGGACTATTGTAGTTTCGTATTACTCCGGCAATCACAGACTTCCTTGTTTGACTTGGGAAAACAAGGAAGTGCCCCACTGTTCAATGCAGTTTCATTTAAACCCCCAAACAACAGCGACGCTGCTTCGTATTTGGCTCAGTTTAGACTGGACAATCGTGGAGTCGCATTTTCTCACAATTCGCCGCAGGTTTGTTTTGTGGGTCACTTGCACTAGGGTGACCACCTGTCCCGCGACTTGCGGGAGTGTCCCGCGTCGAGGGCTCGTGTCTTGCATCCCGCAAGAAATATTAAAAATCTTTAAAATGTCCCGTATTTCATAATGTCGTAGCATTCACTACGCACATTACGGCGCTTCCGAAGAACGGGCCACGGGGTAGCGTGGAGGTCGCTGATATACGTGTGAATCTCAGTGGCATGCCATTTTCTATACAAACACTGTGGGAAGCAACCTTGATTCTTTCAGGAGACATGCGCATGTGCCATTGTGCCTCTCCCCTTGATGGCAAAATATTGCAAGCGAAAATTGCTCGCCAAAAGTTAAAAAGTAAACTATTGTAATTATTTGCAAAGCATACTGTGTCATGCGAAAGGGTTGTTGTAGAAAGCTGTTTTTTAGTGAAGACGGCCACACAAGGCAAGAACCTGCAACTCACAAGGGTCGAAAAAATAACATACATTTCTAATTTTGTGTAAGAGCATGTTAGTTATAAGAGTAAGTATCCACAGAAAACAATAAGCCGAAAAAAATTTACTGTTTCTTATTTTCCTTTTATGCATTCGGGTCTGCTGCAGTCGATTTTAATGTTTTCAACTTGGAGGCTTATAATAAAATATCTATCATTACAATACACCCTTTCTGGAATTCAGTCTCGCAACTTTGATCACTATCATCTGAAAAATGGAAAATGTGCTGTACTAATGGCGACCTTCTGTTTAGCAATGAAGGAAGATGTTGAAGATACTCTTAAGCAGATGATTCAATGCCTATACATTTTAGACGTCAGCACGGCGTGAAGCAGGAATTGGCTGCAAGAGCCGCGTAAGCATTTATTTCTAACTCGGGCCCAGTTCATCTGTTGTAGCACACACTCGGCTTCAAACCCCCTTGATGTATAGAATTTTATCGAGGCGTCTATGTGGACTGGAACTTCGTTCTGACTGGTTGCATCTTCTTCGCCATCGACACTGAACAAGATTGAAAAAGAACTACAGTGAAGCGCGCGTTCTCGTTTACCATTTACTTGCGAAAGTGATGGTGCCCCATAAGATACTGCAGACCATAGGTTAATTTCCTCCATTAGTACGGTAAAAGTTAGATTGCCATTTGAGTCACCAGATGGCACTGAATTCCGTAGAGGGTCTATTACACAAAAAATATATCACTGTGAGTAAAAATTATTTTGGCTTAATTGCCACCACACAATTTTCAGGTGTATAATATGCTTTCAGACAGCACAGGATATCAGGATGTGCGTGATGTGAATTTTTTTTAATACTTTTTTTTGATTTGTGAAAATACCGTCCTCCTCATACCCCCCCCCCCCCCCCCCCCCCCCTGTCAGGTTTCCCCACATTCCGCCTGCAGGAAAGTGGTCACCCCGACTTGCACCACAATATTATTTTTGTTGTTGTAAAAGACTGGAAAAGATCTCTAGACGTCATCCTCTAGATTTGAAGCTTGGGAATTTAACTGCATATTTCAAAAGAAAAAAAAGAATAATTTCAGGAAGTTTAATTTGGAGCTATCATGTGAGTCAGCTCCCATGTGAGTCAGTGATGTAGATAAAACAATAGTGCACACCTTGCTTGGTTAGGGGATTTCAAACCAGAAGTATTCTTTAATTTTCCCTCTTTCTTTCTCATTGACCATGGGCACACACGCCTACCAACTGCCCCAGCAGTAGAGGTCTGCGTGGGCTCGGGCAAGCCCCGAAAACTCAAACCCGATACCACTGTCGGGTCGCGTTGGGTCGAGCTCGGGCCAACATATGGGCGCCCTCTTCGGGCTTGGGTCATGTCTGGGCCTATTTATTTCAGTCTCGGTCGGGCTTGGGTCGGGCTGGGATAGATGAACCCGACAACCCAAACTTGCCAAATCTAGAAGGTTGATTTTAGAAACTGTGGTAACTCCCCCATCACATCTTTGAACATGCAAAAAGTGGCACCGCAGAAAGTGAGTGTTGATTATAATGCCTGAAATCACAACACACATGACACGCGGCGAGCATTATATACAAATATACTCCAGAAGCCGGGCGAAGACACAATAAAAGCAATGACGAAAACAGCTTGACATAAAAAGAATGACAATATAATTAAATGTTTTGCCTCCCATGTGGGAGGCATCATCAGTGAGGCAAAGAGCGAAATAAGAGCAGCATTCCAAAGTTCAGCTATTTACGCGTAAGGTTTGTATACACGTCCGGCAAAGGGCCACGGTTTTTGTTCATTAGCGATGAGTCACTCTCGCATTGATCGTTCTGAATGAACCAAGACTCTAGTAGCTTCCTCTGTTCCCACCTTCTCCTTCGCCAGGGTCGATGCAATGTCAGTCAAAGGTGTGGTCTGTGGTCCATGTGTGGTTGACGAGTTCATACTTGAAAAGGGGCGCATTCGTGGCCTTGGCGACGTCCCGTGCATGTTCTTTTAGTGTTTTTTTTTTTTTTTTTTTTTTTTTTGCTTCATCTTTTTAGTTTAGGACGCATCATATCCTTTACGCTGTGCTTGGTAGATCGCCTCCCCTTCCATCTCTGAAGAGGGGGGGTCTGCGTTTCGAGATGCACAAAACTTTCTTGACTTTCACTCGCATCACCCCACACAGCACAAAAGCTCAGTTGTAAGATCGCTACTTCATAGATCAGAAACAGTCCCATCTAACTCATGGCTTAGTAATCAAGAGCTATGCCATGTGCAAGAGGCTCTGCATAAACGTAATTTCCTCAACCGTTTTATTAACCGCTCTAAGAAACTAATGTCCCGTCAACGCATGAATTGGGTTTGGTGAACACGTGACGTTGTAACATCCTGTACCTCAAGGGAATTTTAGAAGCTTTGGGACTTGCGCTAAGGCCGTTAGGTGTATGAACTGTGTACTGACCTGCAGACTTTACTGGATAATTGCCAACATTATCTCGAAACCCAAAGACCCACCCCTTCAGAGACAAAAATGGGGGGTGATCTACCAACTACAGGCCTTCGGCCGGGTTCAGGCCGAAATGCTTATCGGTTGGGTCAGGCCCGAGTTGATGTACACAAACCACAGTCTGACTTGGGCCGGGTTTGGGTTAGGACTTTATCGGGCCGGGTCGAATCGAGCCTTAAAGGGGTAGGGAAACGAAATTTCAGCGATCATTTTCTAGCTTTGATCTGTTGCCTGTTGCACCCTAACCTCAGAAACACCAGTCTTCCATTGAAAAGTACAAGAAAACTAATTTTAAAGCTAAATAAACGATCTTCAATGTGCACCTGGTGGATGCATGCGGAGCCTATTTGGGAGGTAGTCTAGTAACGTTGTGGAATCTGCTACGTAGTCGTGACGTAGCAGCTTGCTTCGGAGCAGCGCCGCTCTTTGGCATTTCAACGTTTTCCTTAACATTCCTCCTGAAGTCACAAATCGCGCATTGTACCAAGAGGTCCAAGAAGACGGAACGGAAGGACTCCCCTCTTTCTCGCACCCTGGTTCGTGCAACCGGAAACAGCCATTCTCCCCCTAGAAGATTAGCCCGTCGCTCAAAACTCGAACAAAAGTTGCTTTCCCCACCTCGTTCAGCACTAAACTGACAGTGTTGTGGAAGCTACGTGCTCCTTGGGCCGGCCACACGCTCGTCACCCCACGGGTACTTCAAACGGCTCGGTTGTAACGCGCTGACGCTATTGACACCACCGCAACGCTGACAACGCCACCAAGGGCAAAGCTCATAATAACGCCAGACTTGCCACGTCACGAACGCGGGGTATCTTTTCTTTCTGTTTTTGTTTGCGCCGGATATCCCATGACGCATCGCGCTCTTTGTTCGCTTCTCTTCGAGCGCTTGCTCGAGTGCACCGTTTGGAACGAAAAATATAGCCAATCGTTCAAAATACAAACGTGCGATTATCATTTACGGTTATTATCCGTCATGCTTGACTCATTTACGAACGAAATCTGAATATATAAATTTTTGTTTCCGTACCCCTTTAAAATTCTGGCTGATGCAATGTTTATTAAACAGCATGCGCCTTTCGCTCCACGTCACTTTTCAGTTTGAGCTCTTTTTAGAGCCGTACCCTGCTTAGTCTGTCTAAAATGCCCTAGCTATGTCGCGACGACAATAGGAACATGGCTCACACAACTAGCCAAGGTACAACAACATATTAAAAGGTCCGCTCCATCCTTTCCGATTATGTGCTTGTTGACATTGTTGAACCCCTCCCACTGTCCAAAGGGTTCTGATATATACTCACATGCATAGATCAGGGGTGAAACGGCTTTGCCATTCGCACCATTTTCTGGCAGACGCATTTGTTTGCGCCATCCTGCGCCACAGCCAATACCTCGCGCCATTATGCGCCAAATCGCGCGCCAAAAAAAATTGTATTTTGTCTTGGTTTCGGTTTTTATTGACTTGATTAGCAACAATGAGTGTTTAACTTGGTCGGCCTTGCAATCCTTTGTTCTGTTTATTCTCTCTGTGTATCCCGAGTCAGAAGCGTGCGAACAACCGTGGATTCTAAGCACTACACCACCTGCGACTGGATTGTTATTCTTCAACCATAAGCGGTTAAGCTAGTCGGCCGAAGTGAGGTTGAGTCGTTAAAGGGGTACTCCGGCGATTTTTTGAGCTAGCTCAACGAACTATATTTTCTGACTCCCCGGCCTTTACCCTTTCCGGTACGCTATTTAGTATCGCGAAATTCATAATAGTTATTGCGAAATCGGCAAATGAAAATGATGCAAAAACCAACATTCAAATATACCCGCACTTTTCAGTGCTGTGACGTCAGTGGAAGGCAAACTTGCCAGTCGAGCGAGTAGTTTAAAAAATAGAATATGCCAATCATTTGTTCTGTGCTGGAGCGCGGGGACTGGAGAGATTCCAAAGCATTCATTTGACACCATGAAACTGCTTCGAATCAGTTGGGAACAAATTCTACAGTCCAAAGAACGAACCCCTGCACTTCCACTGACGTCACTTTTTCGTTGTTGCCAGTAGAGACTTTCAGTTTGAAAAACACGGTGAGGACCAAAATTGTAAATTCAATAACTTTGTGAAAAAAAAATATTTTGACCTAATATTTGGGATACTATTTTGGCGATGTTGTTTGGCGAGTTTAGCAAAATTTCAAGCAAATCGGGGACCATGAAGAAATTGCCGGAGTACCCCGTTAAGCGTCAGATTGCCTGAGGCTCTGCAGCCCGGGTTTCGGACGTCAGCCAGTTGAAAACAAATAAGCAAAATATTCCTTTTAGTACTTCATCGTTAGAAGTTGGAACTGCATCCTCGCAAGATAAATCGTGATTTGATAGAACTGAAACGCGATCCAATCCGAAACCTTGCCGGCCAGCAGCTCTCACGCGAGCGGTAGATCTGCTCGGCGTACTTTAACCTTGCTCCTGCTTATCGCTTCAAATACGATAACTCCGTTAATCATAGTCTGCTGCTTCGATATTGAGTTGCACAATAGGATGAACTCAATATTTTTTGCCCTGTTCCTTTGTGCAACTACATGTGTGTTGCTTACGCACATCACATGGTTCGCACATATAATTACTATGTTGAGCATGTGTGGGTTGTGCGATAAGCAGTGCTGACTTGCATTTTGAGCAGCTGAAAGCCGCTCAGAAAATTTCAAGGACGCTATCTTCAGAAACATAGGGTACTTGCTTTTTGATTCTCATTAAGGCTCACAAAGTTTCAAGTTTTCGCATCTGTTACACTGTTATCCCATCTACCTAGGTCCCTAACCACTCATGTTCATCCGTGCTGCTAAGCACAATCGAAATTGCTCCCGTGCTTGTCTAAGACGCAAGTTTAAGTGCATTGAAAACTGATCTGAGCTGCTCCTAGCCTGCTCCAGAACGTAGTTTTAGCTGCTCCCAATCTGCTCCAAAACAGCTGTTTCCGCTGCTCCCGTGACTGCTCCCAAGTAGATTTCATGAGTTCCACCCCTGATAGATCATTTTACGAGGTGGCCAGAAGTCATCCCAATGACTGGCTTTCTCAAAGTAAGACATTTAAAAACAGGGACAGGAGAAAAGATGCCAACAGGACACGGCATGCTTTCAACTGAATTTTTATTTTGAAAACAAACCAGCGAAACAACAAAAAACATAAAACTTGCGCTCAAAACAGTAAATACAAAAAGGCAACATTCCCTAAAGCATAACTTGCTCATTGCAGATATATGCAAACTTTTTATCAGCGAGTGCTGACGACCCTACACAGACAATGCAGTTTGATAAGAAAAGCTTCATGAATTTAGTGCACAGTTTTTTTTAATCTGCTCATCAATTGAGTTTTTTTTTTTTTTTAAATTGGCTGCGTTGACAGCGGTCACGATGTTGACTGCTTTGAATGCAAACCAGATATTAAAGGAACTAAAGTGGTGAGCGAATTCAGAACAACACTTGTACGTTTTTCTGAAGGGACCCCCTTAATTCGCAACGACCCCTCTAGTCTCAAATAAAATTATTTCTCTATACCACCTGGTAGTTGGAGGGCCGAGCTTTGTTGGAATGTCTGACTTCATGGACCCATTAGTAGCAGCGCCACAGCGCAGCAGTGTCCGTTAAAGGCACCCAGGAACGAGCGGTGCTTGACACACCTCTCAGTTCTACTACACCATACCTCAAGTATTCCCACTTGGCGGGATTGTAACACATTGACGATAAAGCTGGCACCACTGAGTGACGACAATCATAATTATGATACTCTTGACCGGTTATGGGTCTGGTGTTGCGAGCGTGACGTCACGGGCAAATATCTCGAGATGCATTGCGCCGCTTCGGTGGCCGATTTTGAAGCGCTCACCAGAATCTCTCGGTTGGAACGAAAAATATAGCCATCCACTGAAAATGCAAGCGTGAGATTATCATTCACAAATACTATGGGTTATACTTCACCCATTTCGAAGTGTTTCGGGGGTATTTCAGGTTTCGGTTTTGTGCACCTTTACTACAATAATGGGCATCACTGCCGAAACCGTCGAGCAAGACGTGACCATTGTTGTGTCGGAGATAGATGCAGCCATAAATGCCGGCTTCACACAATTGATGGAAATGATGTCGCTTCGTCCATCGATAAGGATTGTGAAAGTCTTCTCATTTCTCGAGATGCCTTTGAACCATCATAAGGTGGCGTTAACGAAGGACGCAAGGAGTCACGTCTGAGAAACAAATGCTCGCATGTTGCTAGTTCGGTGTGTATGAACACTTGCTCTGGTGTCTGGCGCCGAGGCACTGTCAGTCGTAATGAAGCGGAAAAAAAGTCGGCAAACAGATAGTTCATGCAAAGTTTGACCGTATGCTGCCAAAACAAATCTTTTTAAACTCTGAATTTTTGCGCATACCGTATTGGAGTGGAATTCGTTACCAGCGGAAGTGGTGTGCCGCAAGAATGCTGCTTTTTTTCCTACTGCATTGTGCTCCCTGCAATTATGCCCAAGTGGCGTTGCGGGTTTTTCCTTAATAAAGAACAGAAAAAAAAAAAAAAAAAGAATCTGGTGAGCTTGTACTACCCAAAGAGAGGGCATCACAATTAATTTGAAGCTTCAGTGCAGGAGCCCTATGGTGCACCATGGTGTGTTTGGCTGGTCTTTGCATAAGCCATTTTTTTTTATCTACCTCCTGAGCAAGGGTGGCTTTGTTTACACTCGACTGTAGTTTGATGCAAGTTAAGAATGCGCCACATGAGCACCATCGCCTACCAGTCGCGGCTAAGAGTGACTCTGCAAACCAACCAGGAAAGGCAGTAAATGCGACGACTCATGCGACGTCAGTGCTGCATGCACCTCAATAGTGAATGGGGCTGGTGGTAATGAGGGTGTGGAAGGAGCTTATGGTGCATTCTTAAATTGTATCTGACTATAGACACTTCTTCTAGATCTCTGACCAGTTATCTAGTCGGTTTGCTGCCACTTATAGTTCTCTCCATCTATATTTAGCAGTCACTCACCAGTATACATAGAATTGTGTTGGACGAGCACAGAAAATGAGGCAGCATGTTTTTCCTGCCAGATCACGGAGGTGTGCGGAGCCAAGCGCCTGGGCCACTTTGGTCGCCCCCAGTTCTACCTGGCAATGAAGCTGATTGGCGCAGCCCAGGCGGGCCTCCCTATCAAGCTCGACATTGTCTCCTCTGGTAGGGTTCTGCTTCCATCTTGCTGCTTTGCACTGGCGTGTCATCATAACCTGGTTTTTCTTTTTACACTTCTTTTATGTCAAGCCTGTGTTTATTGCAGCAGTGTCATTTCTAGCTATTATTCCACGCATTGGAAAACGTCACTTGGTGGCAATTTCTGATTCAAGGTTCATTTCTATATTTGCTTCCATAATTTCATGCCAACACACTCGTTTAAGATTAGTATTACCTCTATGAATTCAGAATGTGGCTTTGTGTCTAAGATTTCCGTCCACCTGTAGTCGGCGCCATGCTAAGAATGCAGTAGAAGCTCCGGCACTTGTTGCCCTTGGCCGGGTTTTGACTGTGTGCGCCACGAAGCATCATGAAAGGCGGAAAGCATGCGCTGTAGGCGGAGCATCTGCCGCATTCTTAACCTGTCACCGACCATAGACTGCGAAGAGAGGGGAAAAGGCTGTTACGCCTGTCCCCTGTCCAAAAGTAGAGGTGTACATTTTTTTATTTTTGGGAAGAGTTAGGTACCACTACCTTGCCCATCTTCGTAGTTTCTTCGCATGTCCGATCGTCTCCCACCGTTCTTATGCTACAATCGCCGACGTTTTAAGAAACTCTCTGCATGGCTTGGATATGTTCACGCTTTCTGCTTTGTTTTTGGCGCGCTTGTCAGCTAATGCTGCAATCTCGTTGACCGCGGAGCAATGACAAGACACTCGTGACTTGCCACTCACGCTGTTGGTGATTATACACAAGACATAAAGATACAGTTTTTGTGGGATTAACAAAATCTTTCTCGTTTTCAGGGGTTGAAGTCCCACTCCCGAAGTTCTACAGGAGCAATGAAGTCGGTGAGTTTTACAGATGGCACGACCAGATCGACTTGAACGTGATGCCTACACCGTTGCGTAGCTGTGCCATCGTCGTCATTACAGAGGCTTTACATCTTTTTGTTTGCTTCCGAGTTGCTAGGGAATTCGGGTCGAATAGTCCGGGATGTAATGACAGTCGGGTCATTTAGGAAATTTACCTACTATGTGGTCTGGTTCCGTGCTAACTTGGCATTTGGGTAGTCTGTGTGGAACGTGTGGGATCTCCTTTGTTCCCCTTCAGGCCAGCCCACCCAGCTGCCACCCCCTCCCTCTGCCAAGAGTCACAACAAAACGTCCAGGCAGTCCAGCCTCAAGGACCTGGAGACCTCTCCTCAGCACCAGGTGCCGATGCAGTGTTCTTCTGCTCAGAATCTCACAATTATAATTGCCAGCAAAAAAAAATGAGAATATTATTGGCCTAACGTGTGTCAGACGTGTTCGTAATGGTGACCGTTCACACGATGGATTGATCCGCGGACAAATTGATCCCGTGACGACATGTCTGCGGTTTGTCGGTTTTTGAAGCGCATCCACACGATGGAGACAACGAGCAGATGCCAGTGAGGACGGACCGAACCTGTTCGCCACCTCACAGTGCCGCGAAACTCTGACATCGCACTGTGGCACTGTTGTCCAAGAAAGCAATCGACATTTGCTGCCACGATAAAGAATTGTATGCTGCTGTTACGCGCAGGTCGAGACAAGACACCGTGATAAGCTTTGCATGAAGCGCCACTAGTCTTACTAACCCAAGGCATGACAGTGACACAGGCATGGTCTTGCTCGAGAAGGCTTCGGCGTAGAAGCGACGAAGTTCTGGGCTTGCGGAGGGGCGTTCGGAGATGCCTTCACACACTCTGTGCTCATGCACAACACTCAAGTACACCCAAGGTCAAAAGAAAGGTCTTGCTCAGTGAAAGGCTGATTAGATGTGCAAGAATTATCGTGGTGCGCTGGACGAGTTTTGATTAACGGAAGCTTCTCGACACGGACCCGGAGGAGAACCAAAACCTGTGTCGCATCAACTAAACACAGTTTCTGCAGTTCCTTCACGCGTGACACCAAGAATCGCGCGCCAAAATGAATCAGCGAACGCACAAAGCACAATTATGCGCCACTTTTTTTTAATCGTCCGAAAACAAAAAAACATTATACCATTGCCAGACTAAATGCTTTTCAAGTCAATCTCCCGCCAAAAATATGCGAGCGGAGAGGTGCTCGACTTTGTCAGTGCGCGTTAGCAGACGAGGTGCGGATTGCAGGTATCGGTGACGTGACGGTCATGTGGCACACGGTCCGCGGACGAAAATTGCAATTCAGTCTGTTGTGGGAATCGGCTATAAGCAGATCATCTCTTCAACTAAGCCAGGAATAATTCCGCAGCAGCGGAGAAAGCAGAAGCAAGAAACACCCGTTGCATATAAAATAACACAAATAGGGCAAACGAGACAGGACAGGTGTTAGGACAGGACGAGCAAGTAAGCCCCTCCTGTCTTACTTGCTTGTTTTTTCCTAAGTATTTGCACTATTTCTTTTATATTGAAATGCACCAACTAACCAAGCAATGCCACTACACTTAAACCTTAGTTGGTAACCCTACTTTAACATTGCTGGAGTCGAAGGTGGTAACTCTGAAAATGTTCCAAAATGTAGTCAGTCTCACTCCAGAGTAAAGGTTCTGTACCTTGGCATTTGAAAGTCTACTCATGTCAAGTGACAGTTTTTCTATGCGATCACGTGATCATAGCTGCAGGAGGAACTTGGATCTACTCGAGTTTGATTTGGAACACAGCCTTGGTAACTGAAATTGCAGTAATGTTTGGAGGTGGGCCAGTCGGTGGTGCATAGTAGACGTATCATTAAAACCGCGCAAAAACTCAAGGACAAGTAAAAGGAGGACACAGACACAGCCCTGACTCACGACTAAAGGCCCGTTCACACACTTGCGACCTCTTAGAACCGGGTGCCTTGGAACCTCTTAATATCTCTTACGAGAGGACAGACTGGTGCCATCTGTTAGGTAGCAGTGTAAAGTAGGGTGTTCAGCCTATTTTCTATTTCCCTCACACATTATCCTTCCCTTCTTGGCTCGGAAAACATTTGTCGACGTTATAAACAAGCCTTTTTATAGGTATTACGCACATTTGACCTCGGAAATCCCTCAAAACCTTCGCTCTTGTGAAATGCAGTTCCAGGGTCACCGCATAGATGGCACCAGAGTGCCAGCGTGTTCTCTCGTCCTAAGAAATTTTAAGAGGTTTTAACAGGTCTCGTCTCTCTCGGTCGTGCTCGGTTGCAAGGGTGAACGGGCCTTTACTCTCTTTTTTGTCTTCTTAAAACACATCAAAACAAGGAGACAAAGAAAGGAAAGAGAAGAATCTCACATGTAGAACACCTTCGCTATAATTTTCCATCCGAAAAAATTTCTAACAGAAAGTACCAATAAAAACAAATAAAAAGGGAAAATAAAAACTGGAAAAGAATACAACTGTACATTGTTCCGCCTCAGGTCCGAGCGAAGCCAAAACTACAGCGCGAGCCCCAATGCTCTGTGCGTCCCTGTTTAGCATGTTGCCTCGTGGAGTGTGGGCACCGTTTCAGGCTGCATGTACTGGTGTCTGTCACTGTCTGTGGTGCAATATGGTTCAACCAAGGAAGAAAATAAACTGGATGCACCCATGCTGACCACGAGCACCCATAATAGACTGGAAGCACCCATGCAAATGCATGGGTGCTTCTAGCAAGATGCAAGCCTGTGCCACATTCTCCAAATAGGAGCAGTTGCTTGCGTCTTTTCACCCGGCACAACTGCCAGGGTCCGTCGTCAGTCTTGGGTAAGTTACTTTTAAAAAGTAATTCGTTACAGTTACAGTTACTTTCAGAAAAAAGTAATGAAGTTACCGTTACAGTTACCGCAACAAAAAAGTAACTCGTTACAGTTACAGTTACTTTTAAAAAGTAACGACCGTTACTTTTCAGTTACTTTTTCTATAACACAAAAAAATTAGGAAAAACTAGAAAACGCTTTTCACCAAGTTTATTCGCATAAAATTAAAAAGTGTGCTCTTTACTTCGTATTGTAAGTTAGCAGCCTTGTTTGATAACGAACACGTCCCCGCCCTTGTTGAACAGGCGCTCGTCTAACGCACTAGATGGGATTGCAGTGTTGTTTCGCCGGAAAAGGTTTTTGATTGCCGGGTAGGCGGTGAGGCAACAGAGTGCCGTTTTCTGCGGTCAAGTTGTTAGTAACCACTTCCACCACAGCAAAATATACTCTCTGTACGCCGGCCATGGTAGTTCTTTTTTGTTCTTATCAACATTCATATCCTTGGTAGCACTAGCACTTTCTGGCTCGTTGACGGTTGCGCTGGGTTCCTAGAGTCCCTGGACCTATTTCAGTTTGTACCCGGCAAGCCAGAAACAAACCCCGCGCAAACAGCAGTAAATTTTGCCTCCACTGTAGACACTACACCGGATTAATGGCGCAAATCAAAATACGAAACGTGCGCAGTGCGGAGTGGCGGCGCTAATCAAAATGCGAAACATTCGCAGTGCCTCTACGTGTATTGTTGTTTCACGTTTGATTCACCTAATTAAAAAGCGTTTGCGCAGAAAAAAAAAATCGCGAAAGGGATAGTTCTTTACGACACTAAGATGCAAGTGTTCAGTCACAGAGTACAAGCGCGTGCTAAAGATAGCTACTCTTTTTTTTTGTTTTTCACGTGGCTATATTCGGGTCATGACTGGCGAGAAAGAACGTATTCACAAGTCTGTGCAAAAAATAACTTGACACTCGAAATGTCTGAAGAGACAATTTGGAAAGCACAAAAAATGGCTAAATTGTACTCGTTCAGTGATATATTATTCATGAAAAACTGAAAAGTAACGACAAAAGTAACGTCGTTACTTTCATCGTTACCTCAGAAAAAAGTAATAGAACTACAGTTACAAGTTACATTTTTAAAAAGTAACTCGTTACAGTTACAAGTTACCGAAAAAGTAACAAAAATACAGTAACGCGTTACTACCCAAGACTGTCCGTCGTTGCCGTCCCATCGCATGTACGTTCGAGTTCTCCAACTTTTTCTTGGGGCTTCTAAGGCACGCCGGTGTCCATAAAAGCTTTGTACCATGACTCTCGTGTGCGTCCTATTTTACAGGAATGCTAGAATGAACTGAGGTTTGTTTCTGTAAGAAAGGTGCTTATATCATATGCCTGTGGGCAGCCCTTCTCCCAGGCCGCTCCCAACTACACCTTTGTCCCACCACCACCAAGAGGCTCGAGGGACTCCTCTCCAGACGGGCAGACATCTGACAAGACGTGGACAAGGTTTCATCAACCAGGTAAGGCATGCACGCAACTAGGCAATGTGTCGCGAGGGCTCTCAAGCCTTTGTAAACTTCTAAAGGATTTTGGGCCGACCTAAATGGTCCATCTCAATCCTAGCTCGAGTTTTTTTTACCTTTGTCTTTCTATGCCACGAGCTGTTGCAGTGGTTTGACTTCACCCTTTGTCTCGACAACGTTTCTGTCGGTGCTGCTGTTTTGTTCAAGGACGTGACGTCGCGGGGTACGAAGAAGTCACTCGTGCTCCGAGAAAAACTCTGTGCACGAAGAGCACGTTTGAGTGTCAGTCTCCTCTCCATTTAGTGAATGGAGCGCCAAACTCTCATGCTCCGGAGCATCGTCTTATCGTGCTTAATGTCTACTCGAAGGGTGGCACGCTTACTTATTTTTTACACACGGTGCCCTCTAAAGTGCCGTTCACACGCAACCGAGTAGAGCCGAGAGAGGCATGACCGGATTTTAAGCCTCTTGCTACGGCGGAGGACCGGATGCGCTGCTGCGGAGCGGGTCCTACGCCGTCTCAAGAGGCTTCAAAAATGGTCTTGTCTCTCTCAGTCCTACTCGGTTGCAAGTGTGTGAACGGCTCTTAACGGACATGGTGCGAGACTAGACGTGAAGTTACCATAACTACGGCCATCTCGTGGGCTCTGCATAAGAATGGTTTGCGCATCAACATGTGTGCTTTATTAGGCGTCGCATTGAAGCAACTGGCGTGGTAGTGAGTAGAAACAATCGGTTTCTAGTCAAGGTACAACAATAATCGGTTACAGTAAAACCTCATTAATTCGGATCTCGTGGGACTGGCAAAAATGTCTGAATTATCCAAAGGTCGAAATATTGGATGGACAAAGAAAACTTCGCGAAAAGGTTTCCCTCTGACATACTTTTATTTTGAAAAGAAATTTGTGTTTGCTGCCTGCTTTCTGAACGACATTTGGGCCGAGACGACAACTTTTCTTAGCACAGTCAGGTACTCCACCGCACTCGCACTGTCTGAGGCGTTGTAGCAAAGTTCTTTGAGCATGAGAGCTTCCGCAGTCTTTTGCACAGTGCGACGGGGTGGCGGCTCCTCACACGGACAGTTTTCTTCGTCTGAAGCACGTCCGTCGTCACATAGGGCATCCCTGATGATCTCATCCTCACTTGGCTGACTGGCCACAACAGCAATGTCATCAATCGCAAGGCAGTCAGCAAGTTGCACTTGGACAGGAAAGAGACCATTGAAATGGCCATTGTCGTTTTCAGCGACATCTGTGACCCCTGCCAGGTGGCAAGCTTCAAACCGGGCAAAGCCGCTGTGCTTAAAACAATTCGCAAAAATCTCAGCGGGCGTGTTCTTCCACACGAAGGGCAAAATGTGAATTGCACTGAGGAGTGAAACTGGCGAAACTTCGTGTTCGTTCGCAGCCTCGACGATCCACCCCAACAAGGCCTTTTCTAGTTTAGGATGCGCTTCCTTCCGCAGCCGCTTTCTTTTTGCTTTGAACTTCTTGCTGTTGAAAGCCCATAGGATCTCGGCCTCATGTTTCACGTAGGTGGCCGAAGTGCTTTTCTCGACGTCGTACCTTTCCATCATTTGCTGTCGAGAGATGCCGTCTTTCAAGGCCCTCAGTATTTCCACTTTCAACGCTAAATCCTTATCCTGGTGCTTCCGCCGCTTCGCGGGTGGCGCCGCCATGGAGGTTGCTGCAGTGGCTGCACGGGATAACATCAACGACATGCCAGGAGCTTGCGAGCCAGTGTGCCAAACGCGTAGTCTTCTAGAGCAAAACACAAAATTAGCACAAAATACAAACCACAGCGGACTGGAAGAGGTGGGAAAAACCAAAAAAAAACATGTGTGCACTTCGGATGGACAGCGGTCATACCCTTTGGAACGGACGGTACCTTCCGCTACCTGCCAAATTCATCCGAATTAACCGTAGCGCACCCAAATACCTTTGTATTAATGAGCGTTTGGTGCCATTGACTAATGCACATGTTTGACGGGACCAGATCAGCAGTTCAATCTATCCGAATTTCCGAATTAGCAAGCGTTGAATTAACAAGGTTTTACTGTATAACGATTGAATTTTGAGTTTTCTTATTTTCGTTATAAGTGGATTGCACTGTACATCATTTTGGGTGAGGTAAAAGCCCATAGCAGCGGTCGCTGTAAAAGAGTGCCGACATGTGCTCCTCCGTCTCCCTAATGTTAGAAAAATATTGCGTTCATGCCTATACCCGTTTTCACCTCAAGAACCGTAGTAAAAAAAGTCCGGCTTCTCGCGGAGTATTACTGATTTCTCTTTTTATGTAGAGAATGAAGATATATGTAGGTGAATCGTAGACTAGATATATGTTATCTTCTCAAGACATACACTTTCCAAACGCAAAAAACATAGCTTTTTCCTCCGACAACCAAATCTCGCAAGAACTACTTCGCGCCGAGTATGAACAATGTGCAAAACTTGCTGTTTTCTTGAGGTGAAAATGGGTATACACTCCGTGTGACGCGACTGGCGCGCCGCTGCGCGGCCGGTACCGAAGGTAGGCCTTGAGAACCCCGGCGAAAACGAAACCGAAATTACGCCGCGTACGTTGGTACGCATTGAAGCCGCAGTGGTGCGGTTGCGCTGGGTTCACAGCATGAAGTGCTGCCTTTGCTGCGTCATTAAGTGCTTCAATAGTTATGCGTCGTATCTCGGAAGGACAACGTTTCACAGTTTTTCACCTCGCCGATGTTTTGTGGGACAGCGACAACGATGGAGCCGTGCCGTGCGACGCGAGAAATGTGGTCTCCCGATCATGTCTGCCACTGTGTCGGCACCGCTGACATATTCTACACTGCCGCTTTGCGCTCTGCGTTTGTTTTCGTACCAGTAACGCCTACATATGTCGGCGCCGATGGGACGAACTGAAATGCCATCCCACACTCGCGGGTATGCAGTGCCAATTTCGTTGGAGGAATGCCCTCCAAAGAAGTTTCGTCCCCATCAAACGTGTCGATCATATTTCCGGACAAGTATGGAACGCAATCTGTACTTCATGAAGAAAGATTCGAACGGTAAAAAAAGTGAGAAATATAAATCTAAAAAAAAAACAAAAAAACAATGAAACTCGGAATCACTGGAGAATCGACGTTTGAGTATGGAAGTTTATGTGGTGTGCTTTCTTTCTTGATCAGCCTCCTTTTGGATGTGGAAACGCTGACACCCCGAGTTCTGTAGACAATTTTTTTTTTCTCGGCTTTAGAGCCACCTATTGCAAAGTGGTTCGAACTGGAAGTACCGTCCACTGGTCCCTTCCTACCTGTAGAGTGTGCACCTCCCACGATGAGTGGTATTATCTGACAGCCTTTGACGGTCAAAGCCAGTTCCCATTTAGTTATGCCGCCCAAACTAAATTTCCACCTGGTTTCGCTATGCCAACTCTTTTTGTGTTATAATAAGAGTTGTGCCAAGTAACGGTCATGTCAAAGTACCTGTGCGCCGAAAATCAGCACCTCGCACCACAGGTTATTACACAACAGCTGACCGCAAAAGCCCTTGGCGGCCAAGCCGTGTGTTGGCCGACAACTTTGTTTTCTCGCCTTTAGAACCACCTTGTGTAAAGCTGTTTCAATTGGAAGTACAGTCCACTAGTCCCTTCCTACCTCTAAAGTCTCCACCTCCCACGACGAGTGGTATTCTCTTGACAGCCTTTTCATGGTCAAAACCGGTTCCCATTGAGTTACGCCGCCCAAACCAAATTTTCACCTGGTTTCTCTATGCCACCTTTTCTTTTTGTATAATAAGTGCTGTGTCATGTTACTGTCAAGTCTAAGCACCTATGTGCCCAAATCTGCACTTTGCAAAGCCCGCTATAACACAACATTTTGGGTTCAATATTGGATATCCCGTACAGCTTTATTTCTTTATTCGTTAGAAACATAACTTTCACACCTGCTGTCTTAAAGAAACTTGGCACTCTTCGTGCACAAACTTAGTGAACATCTCACTCACCTCCAAATATCATCGTTCCAGCTGTCCTAGGTTTACAGCGACGAGCGAAATAATTTTCCCACTCAGAGAAATTATGGTGGCGGCCGTCTTGTTTTTTGGAAAATTGCTCAAACCCCTTTTTCGACTGCAACTAAAGAAATTACGCCTAATAACGACTCAAACTCAATATATAAGAAGCGCAGAACAGCTAAATGCCCTTCCTCAATCTGCCCCAGCACTCATGCAACGTCACCCTCAACTTATCGGCTCGAAAAGCAAAAGTTTCGCCCGTGCGCGCTACCGCCGCCACAGCTTGACATGCGAAAAGGCGCCGCAGGCTGCTGAACGCGCCTCACAGTCGAACGCCAGCTCCTCCGCTAGCGGCACTGCGCGCGTTTTTCAAAGCGCCCCCTATAGTTCCCGCACGGTGTGTATACTGGCAAAGTGAAACCATTCCTTTCCAAGAATTTGGCGGCAGAACCACTCCCGCTTCCTTGTTCCAAATGGCTATAGGTCTTTTCTCTGCTGTTTTGTGCAAGCTAGGTATGACAGTGGCTATTATTAGCCTTGAGAAATGAACATCGAATTGTAGCTCTGGGCAAAGGAAGTACCGTATTTGCTCGAGTAATGGCCGCTCTTCATATGAATAAGGCCCTTGCACCTACTTTCTTGTAGAACACATGTACGGCCAATCATCGCATTCTGTAAAAAAACCGCAGCGAATAACGAGTTCGAGAACATGATTCTTCATAACATTGCGATCTAAGCAGATAGCATTTTCGCGTAAAGACATTAATCTCTCTCCCGTAAATCGCTGCCATTTTTCTGCCGATCGCGGTGATTCACTATCCCCGTGCTCCGTGGGAAAGCGGACCCACGGACTTGGTTCGTTAACAGCGCGGCTATTACTCGAACAAATACGGTAAGCTATTTTCTTTTTCTGTTTGGCAGTGACTTTCATTTGGAGGTCAACAGTTGACTCCCTGTGTAGATTCAAAAAGGGAATCAAGTATGCTTATACCCTATTGGCACGACCAGCATAAAGGTACCTTTATCTTAGGTCCCCTTGCAATCGGCAAATCAACCCGTGCACTTGGGTCGCGAACATGCGTGGAGGATCGTGAGCTGATTCGCCTCCAACTATAAAAGTTCCCTATTTATTTATTTTTTATTTATTTTTTAATTTACCTTTAAGGTTCATTGTAGAGGAGAGTGAACAATTGAAAATATATGGCAATTAAATCAACTAAGAGTGCTGTTAGTAAGAGTTTGTTTAAAAAGTGATATACAGTCGCCGACTGATCTTTTTGCACTTTGCAGGGCTTGAAAAAATGTCCAAATAATAGAGCAGTCTGAAAAATCGGCAGATTAAAAAGCTGGCCTTTATTACACCCATGTGGGCTTAAAAAAAGCTGTAAATAGTGCCTTGTTTCAGGTTACGCCTGTGCGCCTTGTTTCAGGTTACGCCGTTACGCCTCTGTTTTCATTCGGCAACTTTCTATTAGCTTGAGAATTCCTGCCTTCTTTTCTAGCGTTACGGTCGAGTACTTTCTGAACTTTCTGCTCTTAGCGACACATCGCAGCAGCGGAAGAACAGATGGGACAATGACGTCCAAGCCAGCATAGTTCAAAAACACGATTCAAAGAGACGAGATCGAGATGAGAGGAAAGTCCACGACTGCAATGGCGAATGAACAAAGCAAAATGGTAACAACAATGATGATGGTCATGATGCGCAGCTAGAGAAAAAAAAAAGGCTCAGAGGTACACATAAGCACTTCTTATGAGTTGTGAATGCGAAAGCATGCACGGCGCTCTTCGCTCCCTTTAATCGGCAGCGTACAACACTCTGACCTTAAGCGTGGAACGGTGGAGCCGCTGCCTCGCGGATACACAGCGCCATCGGGTGAGTGGTTGTTCAAACTGTCGTGTGCCTTGCGGCGTGAGGAAAGAACAGACAGCAACGCAGTTCCCAGCAGAAGGAACCCCTTGGTTTATTCCATGCACCGTATATATTGCCACGAGCCATACGACCGATAAGAGGCCAGTGAACGTGGTGATCACTGATAACACGACAGTGGGATAGATAACATAGGATGACACCACACAAACAGACGCGCAGCGGCCAAAGGGAGCCTCGTCGACGCGCGCCAGCCAATGGGACCGAAGTGTAAAAGGTGCCATTGGCTAGCTTTGCGTGTGGTTTCATTAAGGTGCCGTTTTGCATGGTTTCAAAGCTGATGACGTCGGCTCACTCCATGAGACAGTTAATGCTTTCGCATTAAAAATCTGTACACCATCATCCAGCGATAGAACTTAGCAGTACTACTCAAGTAGCGCTGCCAAACCAAGCCAATCCATGTGCAGCCAACAGAAAATCTAAAATGGCGGCTTCTCTATAATGTTTCCTGCTAATCGCCCGCGATGATTTTGTCCGAAAATTTTAACTTTCTAACTTCAAGTTGTCCGAAACATTGGTCGTGAATATGCATTATTTCTATTGGGTAGGTCACGGTTTCTCCTTTAAGAGGGCGCGGTACCTCTATTTATTCGTCCGTTTCAGCCACCAGATGGCGCGCGGCTCGAAACGTGGTTGAACGCGCAACTTCTAGATGGCGCCAGTATCGAGGTGTGAAAAGGCCCGCGTTATCCGCTGCGTGAAATAGATCCCGAAATCTGCCGTGTTCTCCCGGCAAAGGAAGTTTCTGCATCCCTCGCGCGCGCTTGGTATGTACGCGCGGTGACCGAGTCCGGCCTCTGCGCTGTGTGATGCAGTGGGTGGCGCTCGTTTCTGTTCGGAGGTAGGAATAAAAATGCCGGTCCCCTTTTTTACAACGCTCGTTTCTATAGCTTGTTTTTCTTTTTTTTTTTTTTATCTCAAGTGACCTACAGTACCGCCTGTTCGAAATCGTCCTTTGCGGTGAGCGATTGAGAGTCAGGTTAGCATTTTATTTGGGTCAGCACTACACGTTTAATGGAGACCTCGGGCGGCGATGTAAATATGCATTGTTTCCCAAAGTGTGTCCAAGGTGCGCAATGACAATTGGAAAGGGTATTGAAGGCGCGCGACCGTCGGTTGGTAAAATATGTGCGTTAGATTCACTTATTCAGTCTAATCATTTTTGCCAACGTCTTTTATCTGTTTCGACAAATGACATGGTCGAGTCTATTGATAACCTTAGCTAGATTGGACGTACGGAGTGTCCGGGCTTTAAATAAATTTGCTTCGTTTATGTGAATGAATAACTGTTTTCTCTTTTCCGTGCTCGGTGCTATGCAAAAATCGCTGAGATGTTATGGTAGCTCAGTGTGGCGGCGTTTTGCACGCTGACTCGCTATTGTATTCGCTGTGCACAATATGTGTTCAGATGGAATGTGCCAAATCGTATTTCCGATCGATATGATAGATTTACTTTGCTACAGTGTTAATTATATTTTCCTGATTTAAACTGGTTCGTCCCTGATCTGAGCCTAAGTTTAAATTCGAAGGGCAGACAGACTTAGCGTCGTAACAGCCGTAATGCGCAGAAAGAAATTAGTACCATGAAAGAAAAACAAAAGGATACGAGGTGGCTCAGTGTTATAGAAGTAATGAGTGTGCAAAGGATGGGATGCGGTCCATTCGTCACATGCACACTCGTCACAGGACGATTGGTCACAGGACGATCCGTCACACAGAAACATTCGTCATAGGATGACTCGTCACGCGGCCAACCGGTCTCACAAGAGTTCGTCCCCCCCAAAATGTATTGTTCAATTTGGTTCGGGCGGACAAAGGCGAAGAATTTGTAAGGAACGTTTTAGCTTCTGATTCGGTCCCGAACATTGAATGTTGGTTGGGCCTCAGAAAGTCGGTCACCTCTCATCTTAGCATGTCTTTCGCTTCTCGAGGTCAAAGAATTTGTAACAGACGTTCTAGCTATCTGGGTCCGTCCTGAACGGTGAATGCGGAGGCCATAGAAGAGCGACTATTTTTGAACTACATTCAAAAGGATGGAGGTGATCGCAACAGAGAGAGCCATGATGCTGCACGAGGGGTACTCGTACACATTCGGCAGAAGGAATTCCGATACTTGTTGGTTTTGTCGAATAGGTGTATGCAAGGCAAAACTAAAAACTAATTTGGCTGCCAGTCGGATTATTGCTCGTTCAAGCCTGCAACTGAGATCAACCTGCTGAAGACCCGTAATATAATGAAAGGAAAAGCGGATGAGTATTGTAATATTAGTTTATATAACCATTGGTTTACGTGACAGTGGAAAATTGTGAAACTCCTCATCAGGGTATGTGGGCAGATGTTGAAATTTACAATTTACTATCGTCCCCTGCTCGATCAATGAGACCAGTTGCCCGCATGACGAGTCATCCTGTGACAAATGTTCCTATGTGACGAATCATCCTGTGACCAATCGTCCTGTGACGAATGCGCATGTGACGAATCGTCCTCATCCCGCAAAGGATGCCATCGTACGTGTTTTTTTGTTTTTGTTTTTTTAACTCTCCGCATTGCTGGGAAACGCTCAAGGTACCAGCAAAGACAGCGAGCTGGCGTGAAATTTCCATCGAGCGGAAAACGGGTGTGACTTTTATTTCATCATGCGCTTTCATTTTGATTGCTCAAAATGGGCGCGAAATAGTAACAGGTAAGGCAGCAAAATTTAGATGTTAGGTCTGGAGCACCGCCATACTCAGCCGTGTTGGGGGCATCTCTCGCGAGTCAATACGGCAAAGGTATTGCGCGTCGAACTGTACGTGAGAGTTATCCATTTCAGCGAAACCTTGATTTCGCAAAACTATTGTGGCTCGAGTCGTGGCTTCCAGTACTTGAAAGCCACGAGCGAGAAATAAATGACAGTTGATTTTGAAGGACAATCGCGACGTGGAAACCCATAAAAGAGAGTTCCAATAAGACGAGAGCTTCCCCTTCTCTTCAAGTGCGTGGGTTACGCTCTCAATCCTGCACCTGTGGTAACACCGCAGGCTCCTAAAATGGCTTTAAAAACGTTCCTGATCGCAAAAACTTTTTTTTTTTTTTTTTTTTTGTCGAGGCGCTATTTCATTTTTTTTTACTTTTTGTCTACCTTGATACCCCATCAGCGCAAAAACTACCATAAACTAAAAAAAAAATAGTGGGCATACAACGACAACGCACCCACTGGGACCCGAGTCAAGGCAAGAACAACTAACTACTAAAAGGGGAAAAAAATCATGTTCGCATACACAGACAGAACGCCTCCATCGAAAGAAATGAATCATGCGCTTGTTCTGCCAGTCTCGTTGTGCGTCTGTCAAAAGCCACAAAGGAGGAAGACAATCAGCGCCTACACCACTCCCCTCCACTCCCCCCCCCCCCCCCCACCACCACCCCTAAAAAGAAGAAAAGAAAGGTTTCTTGGGCGCGCGCGCGGTCGCCCAAGCGATGACCTTGGAAGGGTATGCGATTGTAGCACGTTTGTCCCCCGGTTGTGCCCCTGTCTCAAATGCCACGGTCCGTTTCTCCCAAGTGCCCGTCTTATCTTCCCGAGTATCAACTCCGCAGTGATTCTGAATCATTCCGATGCTTTCCAACGTTGCAAAACTGTTAGACGAATATTTGCACAGAAGTATACTCTGTTCGCAGAACTATCTACGGCGCTAAAATTCAAAAGCGCCGAGTTGGATTGGGGAACTCGTGTAGGTTTAGCTCATCGTTGGAACATTCTTATTCGCTCGATGAACTCCACAAAACGTGTAAATATTAGAATGAACTTTCCAGAGAACGATAGTTGTTGTCGGGGTTCCAGGCGACCGGACAGGTCGCAATTATTGGCTGATTAAAAATTTTATTTCATAATCACAATCGTATCATCAAGGGCACGCCATTTCCTCATCACTTCTTCTACGAAAAGAGTTGCTGTATTCGTAGCACACACAGACGGAAACGGTTGAGACTGCCCAAATAATATCTTCTTTTGGCAGGTACTGCGCAGCGATTACACACAATGCCTCTAACATAAACGAATCCCGGACAAAAGCTCACCGGACAAAAGCTCACCGGACAGAAGCTCACCGGACAAAAGCTCACCGGACAAAAGCTCACCCATTTTTTCACAGACCCGGACAAAAGCTCACCCATATTTTCACAGACCCGGACAAAAGCTCACCACGAGAAAATTTCATGTTGGTCTTAACACGAGTGCGGACAAGTTAGGTGCATGCGTGCGACACAAAAAGGCAACGATAAATTAAATCTGACAGGCGCATGGTTTGTTGATTTTAGTAGAAACAAGTTTATTTATCGATTGGTTAGAAGCGAATGCAGTGCCCCACTAGCTCCAGCAGTCTTGGTAGATCTCGATGTACATGCAAGCCCTCGCAAATATTTCTAAGATGATTCTTCAGGTGCAGAGTAATTTTTCGCACCCGCTTTACGGTGGGCTCACCTCTCCGGGTTTTTGTCAATGCCGTGGCAACGAGCGCCTGATTTTGATGTAGGCATTCAATCAGCCTCAAGACGCTTGGATGGGCGTAGCCGACGGGCTTCTGGAACCCGGTACTTTATCTTTCGCAGGTGTTGCTCATCCGGTCTTTATCTTGAAGAGTGGTGTCGTACATATTCCTCCGTACCAGGGGAAACTCCGGTCGCCGTCGGCGCAGAGTCAGGCGAAGGGAAGAATTCGCTCTGGGTGCCGCCGCAGATGGAACAGAAGCATAACGGAAGCGGCCGTTGAAATACGTGCAATCAAAATAGTCCAGTAGGTAGCGATGTCACCGGTAGACTTTTCCCTGGTGGTCAGTTCTTGTGGAACAAGCTGTGGTGGAAGGAACCCGAGCCTATCTAAAATCCCGCACATTTTTTAAATTGGTCATCTGTCTTGTACTTTTCCAAAAGGCCGAATTCCCGTTCTTTCAAAGTATTTTTAAAAAATTCGCAACTCAATGGTGGATGAGGTACAAGTTCTCCTAAAAATGGTCCAATGTCCATTGCGTCCGCACTTTATTTCAGCCCGTGTTTCGCCCGGATTGTAAAAAAAAAGAAATCGAGGTGAGCTTTTGTCCGGGTCTGTCAAAAAACGGGTGAGCTTTTGTCCGGGTCTGTCAAGAAACGGGTGAGCTTTTGTCCGGTGAGCTTTTGTCCGGTGAGCTTCTGTCCGGTGAGTTTTTGTCCGGTGAGCTTTCGTCCGGTTACCAACATAAACATGCTGCTCCACATGTCTATTCACAAGATGCAATACATCGTTCTCCCAACTTTGTTGAAATGGGCATGAAAGCGCGTAACCGTCACTTTTTTGAAGTTCTACTTAGAGGTGAAGTGTTTACCGTAAAAAGTCGTTAATTATTTATTTTTTTCCGTTTACTACAAAGCTCGATTCCCTTAAATTTTTGTTTTTATATCGTCTCTACAGCGCTTTTACGTCGGTACTTTCGTGTTAGAGGACATCACATAATGTGCGAAAAAAACAACAAAAAAAAACGGTAGGATCGATGCTGCATAGCCTTTTTTGTTTTTTTGTGGACATCAAGAAAAAAAAAAAGATAGTAGTTGTCTTCACTTCGCACTGCATGTTTTGGCACGGAAGTTCCTATTTGGTTATGATGTCTTTACTTTCTTAAAAATTATATACAGTAATTTAAATTACCGAATTACAAAAACGTCGAAATTGTATAATTGCTTTTCGTTGGGACGCCATGACGACAGCGACACTCGTGTTCCCTCGTGGTTTTCGCCAGCATTTCTACGATGAATTGCCAGGATCGCGAGATGCAACAGCGTGACACTCCGTCTTCTGTGACGTCATTTGTTGCACTTCGGGACAACTTTTGATGTATGGCCAGCATAAGACGCTAACCACACCAGTCGGAGACGCGCTGCAGGTGCCATAGTACTGCTCGTAAAAGTAGCTGTCACGTGCTTTGCTCCGCGACTGAGGGTTGCCAAATTACGGTGAAACGGAGTATAGACAAAACAGACTGGACGACATTTACCGGGCATCTTTAGAGCTGCGAAGCTCAAAATCACGCGTACTCATAAGATTTTTTTTTTCTCGCGTGTTAGTGATTTTTATGATGTCCTGCAAGCAAGAAAAAAATATATATGGTGAAGTCACTCCGAGGGGGTGCCGATAACTGCGAGCCACGAACATGAAGGACTCGCTAACATCCGTCAGGAGTGTGAACGGTAAATCGTCACGCAAACATATTCTCACAAGCTGCAAATATTTATTTGGCTTAGCAAGTAGAATACTAGTATACTAACGACATGTGATTATTGTACACAAGATACCATTTCTCGGTTCTTCAAAACCATTTCCCAAGTCTGAACGGTCGCGCTACGGGCCGCGGCTAGCCGTGCTCTCGATAGACTACGGAGCTGCGTTGTGTCGTCTGCTACTGTACCGCCAACAGGAGAGCGATAGCTCTATGTGTTCCACAGATTCGTGTTGCGGTATAACTCTGTACGTCTGTCCTAGAGGAAGACAAAGAGATAGGCTCTGTGACCCCCTCCTAAGCTAACAAAAACAAACAGAAGTATACTCGTTTGGACTGAAAGGTTTACAAAATAGTGACCAGACATTGGAAAAGCATATGTCACAGAACTTGGTTTATGAAATGGCATCATTGTTTCGAGCAAGAAATCACCTGCTCACCACTGGGACGATGAAATCGTCACTATTTATTGCGTCAGGTATATTTGCGCTCATGAAGAAAAATCTGAACACATCCTTCTACCAAAGTCCTATGTCGAATAATAAACACTTTTTTGAACATCTATGCACAAATAACTCATTTTTTTCTACACTTGTATATGCACGTTAATTGACGTCAAACCGCATTTTTGATTAGATCTTGATGTCTACACCAACTACATTCATATTTTTTAGGGCTTTATTGAACGATAACTTCAACTATAGTTAATGGAACACGATGGCTCGATCTCGACAAAAACCTCAACGTGCGAAGCTTCCACAGACGGTCGCTAGCGAGTATTCTCAATGTGAGACTTCAGAAGCTTTCGCTTGCCATAGGGAGCTTGCTTTCGACTACAGCACTGCACGGGCCCGGAAAGCGCTGCTGTGGGGAGAGGTTGACTTACAAGATGGCGTGTTACGTGGTCACGTAAGATGGCGTCATTTCGTGCAGCGTGATCACGTAAGATGACGTCATTTCGTGTAACGAGATCATGTAAGATGACGTGTTTGTGTCACGTCATCACGTAAGATGACGTCAGTTCGTATGAACTGACGTCATCTTACGACAACGCCAACAACATTAGTGCCGTCCGGAACCATTGACCTTAGAAACGTGCTTCTTCGCTTGAAGAGCTGATATGCGTTGATTGTTATTTGTTTCTTTTGCCTACTACAGACCATTCAAGAACTCGCCTTCTGGGTGCCACCAACTTCGTCTACTGGGCTGTGAAGCGCGTTCGAGCGTGCGCAATACCTCTCTAGGCCGAAAGATTGTACACTGAGTATGCGTTCACAGCTCAATGACTTTGGCATTTTTCGTCAGGATAGATGCTCCCACGAGAAGAGCGTAATGGATATGTGAATAGAATTGGAAATTTGAAATGTTCTTGTCCAATCGCATTTTTCTTTGGTTATCAACGCTTTTTAGCGTCATCACAAGACGTTCAACCCATAATACACTGGTGATTAAAAAATAAGCACCGAAAAACATGCACCGATTTTCGCTCAAAAATAAACACCGGAAAAAAACATACCGTAATCATTACCCATGTCACCTTTTTGGGTGATATGTGAATTTCCAGAAGAACAGCGAGTTATCACCCTCCCCTAGGAATACCCTGACTACAGAGCAGGCAACCCGTTTTTCCCCGCGTTAGATTGTGGTGACCACGAACCGTACGGAGGTCACAGGACGTCCGTGAAAAATAAAAAGGAGGCAAACAACGATCTACTCTGTGCACGCTTCATCCCCAATTTCCACGACCCCAAGGCCGAAGGACGTTTGTGTGAAGGATAACAATAAAATAAAACTTTGCGTAAAAAAAAAAAAAGCCCGTTTTTAAAAGAAAAAAAAAAAGTAGAAACAAGCACAATGCGTTGACGGACCGCGAGGTTGTGGAACACCTCGCGGTCCGCTTGCCACAGGGCGGTTGTCTTCGACCCATAGCTCCAAGGTGAATTTGCCACTTGCGAAAACACGGAGACCTACCCAGCGAGAACCAGGAAAGCAAGACACGCACACTGACGCCTCGGCGTGCAGAATGAAACAGGATACGGGCGCGGAATACGGCCGCGGAAGAACACCTCGCACAGTGCCGATCCGGCCGATCTCCGAACGGACGATTTCGCATTTCGTGGACAGCGAGCGCCACCGCACGGGAGAGAGAGGTACCTTAAAAACGACGAAAACAAGCACCGACACCTTGGTTCTTTATATTTGCTGTAGTTACGGAACAAATCGACTTACATGAATAATTTGAATATTATTCGATTCCGTAATAAATTTAGAAGACATTAAGCGCAATTCTTCTTATGTTTGAATTTAGATAATTTTGTAAATTCGCTCCGAACGCAAGAGTGCCGAATTAGCCGATTTTGACCATTTTCATGATTTTTTAAAGAATATAATTAAATTTATGACGAAACATCTGTTGCGTTTAGTGTCTCGATAATGACTCAATGTCTTTAAAGCCGAAATTTTCAAGAAGATCTGCGCGGCCGTTATTATGTGAGAATTTTTTTAATTTGGTGAAAAACCTCATGTATTCTTTATGGGGCTCTGAGGTGCGCCCCCTCTTAAGTCCGAAATATAGAACAAGTCTGAATTATTGGCGTCCGATTCTGGGGGGGGCTCGTAATTTTGAGTATCGACGTCGAGTATCGCAGCTACTGTCCATGCTTTTGCAGCCCAAGCGACGTCGCAACTGAAAATAGCGAGCATAATCTCATCATGGGAATGAGGCTTTAGCGTCCATTTCGCGGTGTTCACGTGGAATGAATTGTGACACACCATATTATTTACATAAAGTTTTGCAGTGTAACAAGCCTTGTTAATTTCGCTTAGGCCGCTAAAGTAGTCAGTCATTGCTAGGAAGACATAAAATCAACAATTCCAACGTGAAAAAGAGCCCGGGGACCCACATCAACGAAGATATCACATTTTAATGGTTTGTTGATGTGGGATGCGATGCTTATTGCTCATACCCCATCATACGTGCGCGGCGTCGATGACGTGCCGCTAAGGTCACTCCGGTTTGTCTGTAAACATGAGTTGGTTTATACATCTTTTGTACCTTCAAACACGTTTTTCTCGTTTTGCAACTTTCAGTTGTCTTCACAGTTTGTGCACTTAATTTTTGGTACTTAGAATCTTCCAATCAATGAAATTATTTATGTATTATCTTGAAGATATGTAGAGTGCCAAAATCGATTTGGAATTGCTATACGCTCCGTGCGGGAACTTTAGGGGGCGCTTTGAAAAACGCGCGTAGCGCCGCTAGCGGAGGAGCTGGCGTTCGACAGTGAGGCGCATTCAGCAGCCTGCGGCGCCTTTTCGCATGCAAGCTGTGGCGGCGGAAGCGCGCACGGACGGAACTTTTGTTTCTTGAGCCGATACGTTGAGGGTGACGTTGCATGAGTGCTGGGGCAGACCTAAGAAGGGCATTTAGCTGTTTTCCACTTCTTATATATTGAGTTTGAGTCGTTATTAGGGGTAATTTCTCTAGTTGCGGCCGAAAAAGGAGTTGGAGCAATTTTGCGAAAACCAAGACGGCCGCCACCATAATTGCTCAAGTGGGAAATTTATTTCGCTCATCGCTGTAAACGTAGGACTGCTGGAACGATGATATTTGGAGGCGAGTGAGACGTTCGATAAGTTTGTGCACGAAGTGTGCCAAGTTTCATTAAGACAGCAGGTGTGAAAGTTATGTTTCTAACGAATAAAGAAATAAAGCTGTACGGGATATCCAATATTGGACTCAAAATGTTGTGTTATAACCGGGTTTTGCAAAGTGCAGATTTGGGCACACAGGTGCTTGGACTTGACGGTAACATGACAGAGCACTTATTATACCAAAAAGAGGTGGCATAGGGAAACCAGGTGGAAATTTGGTTTGGGCGGCATAACTTAATGGGGAACCGGTTTTGACACTGAAAGGGCTGTCAAGAGAATGCCACTCGTCATGGGAGATGGAGACTTTACAGGTAGGAAGGGACTAGTAGACTGTACTTTAGGCATGTGCGAATAGTGTTTTTTTAGTTCGAAGTGAATTAGAAGCGAATAGTAATTTGCTTTGGATATTTTCGAAGTGAATAATTCGAATAGTTGTAGGAAAAATTATTAGCAAAAGTTATGCAGTGGTCACTTCACAGACCATTTATTTTCTTTGCAACGCAGCCACAAATCAAAACTTAAGCTCGTGCACAAATCAAAACTTAGTACAAGAAAAGTCAGTGATTTTCATGAAGGAACACGAGCTGCTGCACATGATCAGGGAGGAGAAGCTCCCTCCTGCAGCTCACGATGCTTCCTGCGCTTGAGAAAAGCCTTTCACTCCTAGTCTGGCTTGCTGGTATCGAGAGATACCTACGGGCAACACGGACCAGGGATGGGTACAGATGTTTTCCCCTGCACCTCCACCATGCCAAGGGGTCTTCTGTGCGCGCAAGGAGGGGTGTCTTCAGGTACTCAACAGACTCGGTAGCGAATTCGTGGCCTGGCTTTTGGTGCGTGTCAGAACTAAGACTGGTGAAGACATCCCACAGGGTGTCTCCTAACGAGTCTCCTATGCCTCCGCTGGTTTCGGCGGCTGCATCACTAGGCTCGTCCACTGATGCGCTCTGCTCGACGGCCTTCGTCAGGAGTATGCGTGCCCATTTTTTTTCTGCCTCTTCAGTGCAGCACCCGTCCTTGTACCTGGGGTCCACCAACATTGACAAGGCTAGAAGGCGACACATCTTCCCATCTGGAAATCGTGTCTTGATGCTTTGTATGAGGCTTGAGGCGTGTCCATGTGTGTGTCCGAAGCACTGCACGCCAGACCACGGTGACCGTGCAAACGCTGAGGTGAAATTCCTAGCGTTGTCCGTGACTACATAAATCGGCATGGTGCCTGGTGCTGGTAGTTCCCAGTCCTCGATAGCACTTTTGATGAACGGTTCCAGGTTTTGGCCGTGTGGGAGTCCGTCGCGTCCGTACAAGCCAAAGCGTGCACGTGCTGTCCAAATTCTTTGTCCATCACGTGGCAAGTCACGAAGACGTAGCTATTGTTTGCGCGCGATGTCCAGTCATCCGTCGTGATGGAGTAACATTCTGCTCTGCTACTGAAAATGTCCCGCAGACTCTTTCTTAGTTCTTTCTTTTTGGACTCGTATAGATCTGGGATGACAACCCGCGAGAAGGTCGTCCGCGATGGCACGGTGTAGTCGGGCATGGCAAGCTTCATCATTTCAACGAAACCACTTTCTTCTTCGATGCTGTACGGATGCATTCCGCTAGCAATGAAGTTCGCTATTATCGCCGTCATTTGTTTCACTTTGGATGCAGTCGGTTTCAGTTTGGGCTTGAAACTGTCGGCTACCGACGGTTGCTGATGATTCGGTTTACTCCCGTTCTTGTGTTTGGCGGCACTCCCGCGTGCTTGACGCTCACATTCGAAAGTCTTGTACGAATCAGGGTGCCTTTTCAGGTGCGTTGCGAGGGTCGTTGTCATACCCGTTGGAGTTTTCAGCACTGCCTTGCATTAGAGGCACCAAGCTTCATTTCCCGGTGGCACTTTCAAGAAGTAGTTCCATATCGGATTTCAATACACATCGGCTCCACTTTCATCGTTCCCGGCTGCCGTCGATGACCCGTCAGCCATACGAACGAACACGCAGCACCTAGAACGAGCTCACTTCGGAATCCTTTGTGGAGCTGCGACGGCTGCGACGCACGATTTTCTGATCGGTTTAGCATGTCTTGGATTGGATTGGATATTTTGTTTATTTCTTGATGCCGATGCGGCTTTCGTGAGTAACAACCGAAACCGAAACTACCAGATACAATCGGCCTTTCTTCCGCTATTCGTCAGTGCCGAATACTTCGAACTTTTTCCAATATCGGAATTCGGATCGAAGCGAATACCGAATAATGTACTCTTCGTTCGAATATTCGGAAAAATCGAATATTCGCACATGCCTACTGTACTTCCAATTGAAACAACTTTACGAAAGGTAGTTCCAAAGCCGAGAAAACAAAGTTGTCGGCGAACGCACGGTTTGGCCGTCAAAGGCTTTTGCGGTCAGCTGTTGTGTAATAACTTGTTCTGTCAGGTGCTGATTTTCGGCACACAGGTATTTTGACATGACCGTAACTTGACACAACACATATTATACCAAAAAGAGGTGGCATAGCGAAACCAGGTGGAAATTTAGTTTGGGCGGCGTAACTAAATGGGAACTGGTTTTGACTGTTAAAGGCTGTCAAGAAAATACCACTCGTGGGTGGTGCACACTTTACAGATAGGAAGGGACCAGTGGATGGTACTTCCAGTTCGAACAACTTTGCGATAGGTGGCTCTAAAGCCGAGAGAAAAAAATGTTTTCTACAGAACTCAGGGTGCCAACGTTTCCACATCCAAAAGGAGGCCGATCAAAAAAGAGAGCACACCACATAAACTTCGATACTCAATTGTCGATTCTCCAGTGATTCCGAGTTTCATTGTAGTTTTCCTTAAATTCATATTTGTCTTTCTTTTTTTTCCGTTTGAATCCTTCTTTATGAAGTACAGATTGCGTGCCATACCTGTCCAGAAATATCACCGACTCGTACGATGGGGACGAAACTTCTTTGGAGGGTATTCCTCCAACGAAATTGGCACTGCATACCTGCGAGTGTGGGATGGCATTTCAGTTCGTCCCATTGGCGCTAACACATGTAGGCGTTACTGGTACGAAAACAAACGCAGAGCGCAAAGCGGCAGTGTAGAATATGTCAGCTGTGCCGATACAGTGGCAGACATGATCGGGAGGCCAAATTTCTCGCGTCATAATGGCACGGGTCCATCGTTGTCGCACAAAACATCGGCGAGGTGAAAAACTGTGAAACTTTGTCCCCACTAGATACGACGCATAACTATTGAAGTACTTAACGACGCAGCACCGGCAGCACTTTAGACTGTGAACCCAGTGCAACCGCACCGCTCCAACTTCAGTGCATACCAACGTACGCGGCGTGGTTTCGGTTTCGTTTCTCGGGGGTCCTCACTGCCTACCTTCGGTACCGGCCGCGCGGCGGCGCGCCAGTCGTGTCGCACAGAGTGTATATCTTCCCATAAAATCCTGTAAGGGCACCCTCCCTCGAAAGATCGCAAGAGTAATTAATTGTTTGTTTAAGGGCCGAGGTGTGAACTGGAAATGAGAAACACCAAATTAAGGTGTTTGCAGTAATGGAAGTTTTTTTGCCATTTGTGCCAAATTGTGACATGAACTAAAGCTTGCTGCATCTTGTGGCAAAATTAATTGGTTGATCCTAATATTTAGAGAAGTAGAAGGAAAGGAAAAAGGTACAAATACTATGTATTTGACAGTGTCTCTACTAGCGAAATATTTTGTTTCACTTTGGTTCGAAGCACAGTCGAATGTTAGAACACGTACAACCACGAACCCGCATATTAAAAGTTCAAATCACAGAGCATTCGCTGCGCTAATTGATTTAGCCAATGAAAGAACACGTATGGAAAGACGACAAATGTCACAATGTTGCGCTCTTGACTCTCTTTGCGATCCATTGGGTCGTAGCGTTGGCTGCGCATCGACTTTAAACAAAACAAACTCTGCAAATCGTTTGTCAACTGCACTGGCCCTGACATCGTCGGAATTTAAAAACAATGTCAGCAATGACAGGTGCTAAAGACTGCGATAACATTTTGCAAAATAGTGGGATGGCAGCTATTGTGATAGAACAGAATCGGGGTCTTCTACTCTTGACGAGATCACTTGATTATCGTGTCTGCCACATGCCTCTATGCCGTGGCTACAGTCAAGGTGTCCTGTTACACTTCGCCGCTTGCGTAAACCTTCACCGGCTCACACCAGTGCTCATGCGTCGAGCTTCATCTCTTTGCATCGGAGTGCTAGGAGAAGCACTTGACGAGGAAGAGCGCCTGGGTTAGCGCCATTGACCCGGAAATTGTGCTCAGTACTATTACAGGTCAACCCTCTTTGTTCTTGATTGTGGGTTGGGCTCTAAATTTAGAAAGCTGTGCCCAAAAAGGGGCAACAAAGGGCGGGTCTATACATGAATAAATATGGTAGTTCCCAAGCAGCAGTCATGGGCAGCAAACTTTGACACAACTCTGGTTCCAATGCCGCTATAGTTCAGTATCACTTTTAAAACACTACTGTAGGTTTTCATAATATTGTGGGTGGTTGATTTTGCAGTTTATATTACTAGAATAATAAGTTTGAAAGGCTTATAAAACTTGTGGTGACATATTTTTATTGATAGACATACTTTAGTAGATATGTTGGGTTTTTGTCGCCATTTTACAGAATTTATATGCAGGTTTAATAAATTACAGTCTAAAAGGGCTAAGGGGGGAGAGGCTCTGTCTCAACTGAAGTGTTGAGATGTGCTTAATTTTTTTAACAATTTTTTAAATACCCATTGTAGGTGGAATCTGCTCTGACCTGAGCATTAATTTCTTTAAAAAAAGGCTGTGTCCCTTTTGTGTCTTATCTATTCTTATAACAAAAAGTTAATCAGTAATGTATGCTTTAGTATTAAAAAGGAAGCTTCAATCATTATCAAAGATGAACTCATTTTGCTATATATGCAATCATTTGGCATTTTCAAGTGATGTGCTAACATATGTCATCTGCTCCAAAAGTGTCAGTGAGCGCTCCAAACCAACATTTTGCATGCTACAAAACTGCTACAAAGGGTCAAATGCTGCTACTATCACTGTCTGTATGTGTTGCACGCTTCCTTTAGTTATGCTAAAAAGAAAGCCCATGAAATATAAAAAGGTCATGTGACAACGCATCGCGCTCGCAGCGTTCTTGGATGTGCTCTGAAAGAACGAACTTCATCTAATCGCTGGCGCGCTGTCCGCATGTCTGAGCATGTCTGGAAGCGCTGCAAGCACTCAGTGCAGGCGCTTTGTCTTATGTTTTCTTTTTAACAGCAGAGCTGTTAAGGCATAGGTTCCCCAGGATCGTGTCCGGTATCAAGCGCCTGTCGACACAAACCTACTTGGACAGCTACCGCCATCTATAAGCGACGGCGGCAAGCACACAACCAGTATGGTTGCCGCCGTCGCTCGTAGATGGCGGCAACCTTTCCAGCTATCACGGAAGTATGAATAGTAGGGCGCGTTGGTGGGAATTTATCGTAGGAAACAGCACGAAAAACAGACGACAACAAAGAAGAAGCACACGTAACGAGCGCAGCGCTCGTCAGGTGTGTTTCTTCGTCCTCGTCTGTTTTGCGCGCTGTTTCCTACGCTTTTATCAGTTTCGGTTTGGACTTAGGATGGGTCGGCCGCTTGCCCTTTTGGGGAAAGAAGACTGGCTGCGGAAGGAGCGGCGACGTACGCAGCAGTGGGAATGGGCCCGCAACCGGCGCAAAGCCGCTGTCGCCTCGACTTCCACTGCGTCGAGCGCTTCAGATTTCCTTGCCAAAGAAGAGCACATCACTCGCCTGGAAAGCCTCCGCCGAGAACAGAGCCAGCGATGTAAAGGGCGCCGGCGGGCCAACGCCACAGAGGATGATCGTACCACGGAGGCCAAGCGCAAGCGCGAGGCCCGGTGACGACTGCACTCCACGCCGGCTGAACAGTTCTCGGGTGTGATGGCGAGGTTCCGGAGGGAGTTTGTAGATTACCCGTTCAGTGTCTCGCGTGCCATGTGCGACCGACTCTGGTTCGCCGGTGACGTATCCACGACCGGCGGCGTGTCGAACGAGAAGAAACGGGCGCGTGCGCGTTGCGGCAGTGTATCGAGTACAGCTCCGCTCGTCTTCCTTCTTCACGAGAGTGGAAAGACTGAACTTTTCTTTTAAATATTTTGCGGGCTTTTTTTTAGGCTAATTAAAAGAAGCATGCAAAATGTGTCATGTAGCAAACACCTTCATGGGTGTTTTGCAATATGCTCTACAATTTTCCCATTTGTACCTCTGCCCTTAAACAAATAATTAAGATGTTAGCTGATTAATCTTAATTTAATAAATAACTAGGCATGCTATAAAAGGTTATTGCACTTCCGTAAGATGCTTGCTAACAATATACAGTTGCTTTCAGTCCCAGAAAGTGCTCAGATTTTTTTTTTCTTTTTTAGTTTTGTGCAAATTATTTGTGACACCTTGTAGGCTTTATTTGCCACTTCTGGATTGTCGTCATTGATTGACCTCTGAATCGGTGACTTCTTGCCCATCGTACATAATGTAGGTTGCCATAGTCCTTCATGTCACTTGAATTCAAGCTGAAGAATCCGAGCCCTACCATACGCGTTGCCGGAAAGTTTTTTGGGTGGCTGACCCCCGATTTCAGGGGTTCAGCAAGGACACTCTGGCACCGGAGGCTTGAGAGGCGACAGTGTGAAGGGGCCATCGTTGTTTGTGCTCGCAGGGGAGAGGCAGCTAAACTGGAGTCACTTCGAAGAGCATCGGCAGCTACTGGGCAACGAAGAAGACAGCAGTGACCGTCACTCTAGTGATGAGGAACATGACATTTGGAGCATTGCTGATGACCAGAGGGACTACTACACTAACCAGTTTCAAGCCATGCAGCCCGACCTCCGTGGAAAGATCACTGGTGAGCTTATCATTACATTGTCACTATTTATTTTGGGATACTGCCTGCTCTGTTCAAAGCTAACGTAGGAGTAAAACGAAAATTAGAGTGCAATAAACGTGGCAGCACACCATATGTAAGGAGTCTCGCATGAAGGTGCGAGTGCCTAGGCACAATCTGATGGATTTGTTCTGTTTCTTTTGGTTGGTTTGTGAGTTTAACCCTCCCATATAGGAGCTTGTAGCTGTTGCAACAATCTCTTTGGTGGGTGTCTCCGCCGACTGTCAAATCGAAAAAAAGTGTAACGGTCTGGTGTGTCTGAGTCTGCTCGTTCATATAGTAGAGCAAGCTGTAAAATCTGTAAAGGTTAACTTAAATTTCATAAACATGTACTAGTAGAACCTGTGGGAATTCCCTCGCTGCTACCTGGGAGACCTGGGGAACTAAAGCGTTGGACAGGGTTGCCCGCAAACTTTAAAGTTTAATTTGCAATAAGTGAGAAATTTAAACAAAGTTTTGTCAATGTCGTAGCATTATGGGAATGCATGAAGTGCAGCACAAAAATAATTGCAGTGTGTTTTGGTTAGAAACAGCAGGGTTGGATACGGTCTTCGGTGCTTTGTGCAAAAATTATTAAATAACTATTTGTTAAATATTTTCAGGTGCAATAGCCAAGGAGTTCTTTGAGAAGTCCAAGTTACCAGTGCATGAATTGTCTAAAATCTGGTAAGTCTCTTTTTTTGTATAAATTTGTGCGGTTTCCTGACAGTTGAACCCGCTAGAAATGTTCATCCTAGAATGCCATATCTATCTCGATTTTTTGTTTTTCATTGCTGTTTCAAGGCACTTTTCGTTTTGCTACAAAGCAAAAATATCTAAAAGGTTATTTTTCTAATTTTGAGTTTTAAGCTATTTTACATTTTGTAATGGGATTCATTTCACAGCATTTATTCTTTTGCACGCCTACTTTCTAGACGCTCATTCAAAACTTAATGTGTGATTGTCTGGGCTGTTCACTATTTGCTGATTGTGAAACAAATTGTTTTGCTTCTTTCAGCAAACAGAAAATATTTTGTTGAAACAGGCTTCGTTTGGCAGTGAGGATCTTCAATGTACTATCGGGGAAAAATGAAATGTGAACAGAGGAGCGCGTGGCTCGCAGTACAGGCTACGCCGCTTGTACTGCGAGCCGTGCGCTCTTTTGTTTGCGTTTCATTTTTCCTCGATAGTACCTCGTGTGACCTGGCTGTATCGCTTTTATTTCTTTTCCTTTCTTTGTTTCGCCATTGGCCTCGTACATGCTTGTCTGACAGAAGATGGCAGAAGCAGGTGTTCAACACTAGAACATGGGACGAACTGCGGAGGAACGCTAGGAAGGGGAGGGGGGCTCCTGTGGTTCAGATCTGACGATGTAACATGTCTTTGTCTCCAGCCGTCTACTTGGTAAATCTACTCTTTAGAGTCCAATCCGCCATTTCTAGTTTCCACCGTCGGCGACGATCTGCCATCTCGTTTTTGGGGTCCCCGGCACAATCGCGCAACATTGAGGAAGGTGTAAGAATGCCTGTCGTGTCCTCCTCTGCCGCAGGCAACTGTCGGACATTGACAAGGATGGTGCCCTGAGCATCGAGGAATTCCGCACGGCCATGCACCTTGTGGTCCTGAGGAGAAACAGCATCGAGCTCCCCGAAGTGCTGCCCCCGTCCCTCGTGCCCAAGCTGCCCCAAAAACCCGTGGACGGTAGGTCTGGTTCGGCCCCCCCTCGTGCGATCCCCAGGGTCTGATTTTAACTCAAAATGCGTTACAGGGCCGAGTTTCGTGAGAAAAGCGACGCGTTATGCTTGACCGTTAGGCTCGACGGACACGGGAGCCAAGGTCACATAAGCAACGCAGTTCCATAGGGGCTATATTGCTCATATGGCCTTGATGTTATGTCCTTATGTGACCTTGACTGCAATCTTATAACCTTGACATTGCGTAATGTCAGAGTCCCGTGACCTCATGACATCGCATGGCAGCACACAGAGTATGTGTCAGAGTTTATCAGATATGATAGAGACGTGCTTAAGATTTTGGTTCCAGTGAGGCCCGAGAGCTTCCTGGGCTGTTGATTTGACGTGGAGCGAACAACTTTCTGCTGGGCGCTGGTTATCGACCAGTGAGAAATTTTTTACCGATTCGTGTGTCCATGACCGGACAGTGTTTTTTGTCAAAACTTTACGCTAAAGGTTGAATGGCGGAGATGTCTTTTTGCCTCTGGTGTGTTTGTAGTGTTCTTCAATCTATCGGTTGATCTTGGTTCATGTGCGGCAGCGAAACAATTTGAGATTTGCAAAGCACAGGTTGTCAGTCGCTTCTAACATCAAATAGTAGCAGGCAAGCACGATTTCAGCCTGCGTCCAATTTCACTGCATTGTGCCACTCGATTTGTGACGGGCAATCCATTTCTTCATTTGTTTCTTCTTTTTTTTTTCTTGGTGTGTTATACAATGTACGGTGTTTTTTAACTTCATTTTCGTCTACGAAGGGTGCTCCGTAACGGACAGACCCCATTCTTTGCTTGCATTCTCTGACGAACCGTCTGCAAATGATATCTTGGCTTGGTCTGCAAAAAGTAAATAAGATTTCGCAGCAACCAGAATGGGATCTCCATGCAACTTCTCTCCGCCTGCGCAGTGGTAGATGCGAGCGGACATCAGGCTCCTTCCCACCCTGCTCCCATCCCGAGGCCGCGGAGCCACAGCCCCCCTCTGAAGGAGCCCTTGTCGCCCCAGAACAAAGAGGCAAGGCTTGCCCATTTTCTTCACTGCATGACTTTTCTCGTTTCTGCCTGCAGGCTCACGGGATATACTAGTGGCGGGTACCAAGAGCGTTTGAATTCACTGCCAGTTTGCAAGGGCACATTTAGTATAATAATTTTTACGCACTTTTTTTTAGTGTTGTGTGAATATTCAAACTTCCTAATAGTTGTTTAGAATAATGTGCTATTCGCTGTTCGCTTCGAGCTGAACTGCGATATTCATACTTTTCGAAGTGCTCATCTCTGCGGGTTAGCCCCGTTAAGTGCTCTTCTCGCTGAACACCTTTGCACTGCGGGAAGCAATACTTCCGGAGCTTGCGGGCTTTGTTAGTATTGCTTCTCCTCAATGCATTGGTGCTCTGCAAGAAGCACACTCAACGGGGCTAACGCGCCACAATTGTGCAAAAGTGCAGGGTGTGAAAGGCATTTGAGAACATTACTTCAGGGTGCATAACTTCTCATACTCTTACTACATCTCTCTAGATGCTTGACTTCGCCTTCGCCCGTATCTATGTCGTCTATCTATAGAGCCCTGCACATCCGCAGATTACCCATGGATATCTTTAGATATCCGCAGGAAAGTGGCGGATGCGGATAAAAATTAGACAAATTTTGGCAGGTTGCGGATGCGGATGTCCGCGGATTCGGATCTAAATTTTTGCCGGGTGGCATTCAGTTCGTCGACTGACGTTTCGTCTACAGATCGTTTCGTTGACATGCGACGTTTGATCGAAAGGCTTCTCGTGTTCGTCTCATCGAAAAACCTGAGACGTTTCTTTGTGCGCAACCCAGCTATTTTTGTAACAAACATTTTGCTTCTCGCCTGGATTACAAGGGAGAGGAGGGTATGGTTTGGTTAAGCTCACCATAGTGGATCGCACGCTAGCTCTTAGCAGCTTAGTGAAGAAATGCATTGTTAACAAAATGTTGCAGGGGCATGTGCCCACAAAACGTACAACGTCGACGAACCGTGTGTCCGTGAAATGTATATCCGTGAAAAGTTGTCCATGAAACATATTTCCACAAAACGCATTTCGAAGAAACAATAGGGATCCTGAGAAAGATCTGATTCTCACTGAAGATCGCTTCAGTTAGTGCATTTCCTCTCGTCAAAAATGCTATCTATAGAAAAAGTAAAGATTGCAGGGCATCAATCGTCCCGATAAAGCTAGTACATTGGCAGGGAAAGAGTGTAAACTTTCTCCGGGCAAAGAAAACCTCAAACATACAAGTCACAAGAAAGTAGAAGAAATGTCCTCCTCTTTGCAAAGAGTAGTGTGGTCATGAGTCCAAAAACAAAGAAGTGCATCGACATCCTTTTTCTGCACTTCTGGGCAAAGTGTCGTGGACTCCTAGGACAATCACACAACTGAGATAATTTTTCCTTCGACGCGCAGTGTCTCGGGAAGGCTGATCGCTTTTAATATAAATACAATGAAACTGATAATGATAAAATGACATCCCCTTTGAATGGTGATCCGAAGATTTCTTTGTACAAAGATAAGCAAACAACTTAAAAAGTGCTTTTTCTATTTTTTTTTTTTTATTCTCGCTTGATGTTATGATATACAATGAATGCCTGGATTGTGAGTCAAATCTGGTTGCAGATTTTGCACATGGGGTTCGGATACGGATGGGGATAATGTATGCAGATGCGGATTGGATATGGATGTAATAATGTAAAAAGTTTGCGGATGCGGCTGGATGTGGATACGAAGTCTGTGGATGCGGATAATCAAAATGTTATCCGCGCCGGGCTCTATCTATCTAGTGCAGGGGCAGTGATGTGATTGCTGCGCCAATTGCGCCAAACTGCGCCAAAGGGCTAACCCTGCTACATCCTGCTACATTTTGCCAAAATATGAGTAATCTGCACCAAAGGATCAGTTTTAGTCGCCTTTCAAAACCGAAACTAAACTGAGTACCGTAATAGAGCATGCGTGAGCTAGGTGGCGCAAGCGGCAACCCGACACAAGTACCCTGCATCAATTGTGACATTGTAACACTGGAGCCGGGGAAAAGAATGGACGTAGGACAGGCACTAAACTCCAATGTCAGTATTGAACCAGCTCGCCTGCACACTTGCTTTAGTTACATCAATCGTCCATCCGGTCGCGCATGGTTTTTCCCGCCGTCTCTTCTTTCGCGCCCTCGTCATCTCGTAAATCTTGTCTCGCTTTTTTTTTTTTTTTTTTAACGATATGTGCGGACGTGTGCGGACGCTCCGACGCTAACGTGCTGGGTACCAGCCATGCCGTCACACTGTGAAACGAAATTACGTTTTTGCGCGGCGGGAGTTACTTGTTGAGCTTGAAACACTCGCTTCTGAAAGCAACGGCCGTGGGAAAACTATATTTGGCCTTTCGCCTGCCAGTCCGCACATCGCTACAGATATGGAGCTTCCTAAACTGAAATATAAGGACCGCCGCATGTTCATCAACATTCCTGTTCTTGTTTAAAACATACGCTACTACAAAAATCCCTTTTTAACTCAAAGACTGCTGTGTGGAAGTATTGATTACCTAGGTTTCTCTTGGGTGGCTTTCTTTCGAGGGACCCCAGTACATGAAAAATCTGTCGCTCAAAAAAAGTTTGTGAACAGAAGTGAGCTAAAGAAAAAAAGGTAATGTCTGCACGCTGAACCCGCACTGCGTGCTTGTTTGTCTCGAGTTCAGTCGTTGCACAAAGCACTCCAAGAATGTTTTGACCCTGACTTGTCCTGCATCGATGCGCTCAGGTTCTTTTTCTCTGTATGTTTAGCTTGTACCTCGCCTGCCGGCCTTGCAAGCACGCGTCGCTGGGCTGTTTTTTGTCGCATGCTGGGCAGTTACATTTTACATACATTTTTGGAAACCAGTTGGCGGCGGAGCGGGGAGGCATGGTTTTGGTTTCGATCAAACAGCCGTCTCCGCTCGCGCGACGAAGCACGTGCAGCTGCAAGCCTGCCGAAGTTGCCCTGACGTGCCTGCGAACATGATTGCACGACAGAGGCACCAGCCGGGACGCTTGCAATCCACTGTTTCACGTTTACTTTTGACGAAAATCTGGCACGTCGGAAACCAGTAAAATGGTGACAAGCGGTTTTTCAGAATTGCTCGGCAACGCCTACCGCACTGTACACTTCTGGGATGTCTCAATGTCTCTTTGGAGGCATTGAAAGGGGACATTCATTACTAGCCTAAGCCAAAGCGAAGCTTGCAGCAGCTTTGCAGAAAGTTTTGAAAAGCAAAAAGTACCCGCTAGTTGTAATGCACCTTTTTCTTGTGTGCAATTTCGCATTGCACTGCAGTAGCTATGTGTTTCATCAGTCGGGGACTGCTTCCATTTATTATACTATATCACTAGTCAACCTAATGCTGTGATATTTACTACTAAGCTGGTCATTTTCAAATAAATTTTAATATGTGAATTTTGGTTTTCAAATAAATTTGAATATGTGAAGTTTGGTTCTTATCTATCTATAGTGGGTACATATATATGTATCATTTAACTGAAGCATTGCAAAATCTGTCATGTCATTGACATTTCAGTTACTTCTTAAAAGACTCCTAGGTGGTCGAACTTGACCATAATTCATTCATTTCGGTGAGCAAAGTGGTCTTCGTTTGTCCAGCACCTAAAACACATATAGTTTTTTTTTTTTCTAAGAATATCTGCTCTGAAAGTTACTTTTGGTGCTCTTAAACACTGTTTTGGCTGCTCCAAAAGCCACTTTTGCTGCTCTAAAACACTGTTTTGGCTGCTCCAAAAGCCACTTTTGCTGCTCCAAAACACTGTTTTGGCTGCTCCAAAAGGTGCTCCAAAACGGCTTAGGCCAATCATACACTGCAGGGGTGGCCAAGCTGCGGCTCGAGAGCCGCAGCTTGGCCCTAGCCGTTGTGAGTAACGAGGGCCAAGTCGTACCGCTGTACTTCTTCCAACAAAGCCTTAGGGTCAACTCGAAGCCTACATCGAGACTCTGGGCACTGTAGTAAAACCTTGAATAGAAGGGGTGGCCCAGAGGAGGTCATAGATTTTTCAACAAGAGTGCTCCATGCCACACGACCCATGCAACCCAAGATTGGCTGGCTGACTACCTCCACGGCCATGTCGCCCCCAACACGCGGCCTTCCAACTTCCCAGATGTAAACCCCCCGGACTACTATGTCTGGGTCGTCGTCAAGAGTTAAAGGCTGCCATTGTGGGTGCTATGGTCGACATCAACAAGGACCACCTGATGGTGCACGCGGTAAATCTCGAACCTGCATCATGTCGGTCATTGCCGCTTGTGGGATGTTGCTACTAACACAGGCACCGATAGAGTAACCAAAGCGTTGTCTCAACAGCGGCGATATCGCAAAGGAGACGTCAAACCTAGTAGCGCGGTCCCCACATCTCCGCGGCAATGTAGACGACGTTTAGGGCCACATTACCGCGGGTCGGTTCGATTAATTACCTCCGTCGGTGCCAATGATCGTCTACCTTGTCTCGCTCTCTCGAATATAGCGGAAGAGAAGACACACGTACCAGAGTAAGGACAGAGTCCAAGAGCATTTATTAGAACACTCTTAAAATGAACTGCAATGTCCCCATCCAAAATGCCCCCCGCGCCGGCAAGGTAAGAAAAGGTCCTTACCTGGCCAGACGCGGGGGTCTGGAGAGCCAAGACCGGGGAAGCATCGGAGAAGTCGCCGACGCACGTCCGATCTCTTTCGCGGTCACCCGGACGAGTCCCTTTCCCGAAAGCGGGAAAACAAGAGGTGAAACCTCCTCGCCTGTCAGCAGTGATCCGCATCCGAGCGGGGGGATGGAAAGAGGTCCCCCCGGGAGAGTGAGAGGAGAGCCCCCCAAGCCAGGCGGCCCTCCGCCTCACGAACAGGTCGGAGCTCACGGCGAAGAAGGCCGAGCGTTCCGACCCGCGGCCGTTATCACAGCCATCGGGGAAGGGAGACCAGAGGAATCCCCACATGCTGAAGGTGGTTTCATTGAATGAAGTTAGAGAACATGAATAGGAGATGGTATCCATACCAAATTCTGCTCAAATATATGAACACTTCTTCGAAACATTGTTTTATTTGTTGAAACCACCACTGTGTTCTCAAATACCTTGCACGCCCCTATACTCGGCGTCAACTATTTGGTGCTACACCGTCAAGGCTAGCCCAGCCTCCACAGTGCTCCAGCCCCGCAGTGCCAAGCTTGTGGCTCTGTGTTGCATCTCATTCGCCTGTGCTCGCACACTTTGACGGAGTTAAAGCGCTGCGGAAGTTACGCTAGCCTCAATAGTGTCGCAGTTCACGAATACCCATGGTTATATTAAAATAACCCGAGCCTAGAAGTGGACGAGCAGAAGTTTGGAAACAATCTTTGTGAGTTCAGCTGAATTTTCATTTAAGGGGGGACACTACCCAGAAAAAAAGAATTCTTAAAAAAACGTTGATTTTGAAAAATTACATATTTACATCCACTAACATCTAGAGAGTATTTTCAGAAATTTCCACTAGTTTACACTGCATAGTTAATTTTTTATAACTTATTTTCTGTAGGGTTTGAAGCACTTTGAATGCATTTTTCTCTGTTCCACTTTTTGGTATAAATTCCATTTTAGTCAATCTATTGTTTCATAATGGCAATACAAGGAAGGCTCGTGCTTCACTTTTCCTGATTGAAATTTAATAAGGAGTGCGGCTATGAAATTTTTTTGTCACTTTACGGATGTCTTTTATAAGAAATGTTGACATTTTGTCAAAGACACAGAAGACCAAAAAGTTGACCAATTTTGCAGAAGAAAAAACTGAAAAAAATAAATGACTTTTTACAAAAAGCTTTCCATAGCCGCACCTCCTAGGCATTCTCCTACATATCTAGCGAATAAAATTCTTGAGCGTTGTGATAGTTTTCCAACGATAGATTAACTAAACAATGTAGGCATGTTGCTGATAAAAGCTGTCCTAATTTCCATCCCACTTAACAGACAGACCTGAAATTTTGTTATGCCCCCTCTAGCATGACCACCAGCCTACCCTGTGAATTTCAATAATTTTAAGCCAAGGGTTCAAAAGTTGACCCTCCTAGGGGATGTGTCCCCATAAGCACAATGTGCGGTAGTAAAAGACTCGGAGAAACTATTCGACATTCCATTTAAAAACGTTCGACCAAAAACACTGTATTTGCTTTGAACTCAAAATCCACTATTTCCACATGTCTACACTTTTCACTGTTTAATACTATTTGCCACTTCAAACACCAAATTGAAAAAACCTTTTTTTTTTTAATAGTTTTTTTTTTTTTTGTAGTGCAACTTGCACGTGCAAGCGTATAGTCTCGGTTTTTGCAACTTATTTATGTATTTGTATATTTGTCGGAGTTCTGGAGAGAAGCACTTGTTTATTGTTGTGGTGAAATCACGGGCAGGATTGGAACAACGCAAAAGTGCGTCGGTCGCCCCACCTCTGGCTCGAGCTCCTCCCCTTCGATGACGCTTTCGCGTCCACGTGAGCCTCGGGCCGTGCAGATGCGGTCAAAGCACCACAGAAGGCAAAGAGCGCAAGCCGGTAGCCGAGCGTCGGAAAGGGGCGCCCTGCCGCTTTCATCCTGTCGGCGACTGCAACGATAGATGTTTCCAGCGAACCTCTTTCTTAAAATACCTTGCGGCCGTTGCAGCCGCTGCTCATGAAGGGACGGACGGTGGCTGCAGCTGTCGCATACCCATAGTACTCCTGTGTGGCGCTGCTTCCATCGTGGCTTCTACAAAGCGGCGTTTTGTTGCGATGACTTGTTTGTTGCGGCACTGGTCGCGACCTAGGGACTTCAGTCTCATGACGGCCATGTTGTGCAGGGAGGATTTCACTTTCACCTTTTCAAACCACTCTCGTAGTTGCAGAATTTGCATTCGGTTTCTATTATTATGTTTCCTAGTATTACCGATTTTTTAAACCTTGTTTGATACGAAGGGACTGCAACGCAGAGTTGCTTTTGTGAAGTTCATCGTGATTTGAAAACGCACAGGAGACGAGGACAGAGTAAGAAAACACGTACGACGGACAAGTGCTCACTGGCAACTGATATGCTTATCGAAACCTCAGAAAACACAAAAAAGCATCCCGCCCCCCAGATCGCTCATGTGCACTTCACCTCCTTGTTGTCAAACTACACGTCTTAAAAACAGTAAACTCATGATGTTTACGTGCTGACACATGTCATTGTCTTTAGAAACGCCATCTCGGCCTCAGTCAGTGCAAACACCCATTTCTGAAAATTTCTGCAGCAAGGACTATTTTTGTCGAAATCCTCGTCCTTGGATGTTTTGTCGGGTGTGTAATCTTGCCCAAAATCAAGCACCTGTCCTGATCTCGAGGGACAGTAGCATGAGAGTTAGGGAAAATACTTTACTAGGGGAATACTGGACACTCCTTGAGAATACATAGAAAAAGACGACGACAAAGAACCGTGGAAACAAGTGTGACAGCAGCAGATGTACTCTCTTCATATCCGGGACCCCGTCAACCGCACCGCATTCCAAGGCGTTTCCTGGCCACGTGCTGTGGCAGCAAGAGGAGGGTAGTGGGGGGAGAGGCGTCGGCAAATAAACAAGCCCAATTTTCCACCCGTCTGCCTTTATGAAGTTTTGCATTAGACTCTTCATTTAAAGCTTCTCAGAAAGTTTTCAAAGAATGCCTGTGGAGACATTAACGCAAAAAAATGTATGGTGGGAGACCTTTTGACTCGTAATAGCAAAAATTGGTTCAGTAGGAACTCGTTCATACATGTTTCGGGGGATTGCAATAAAGAAGTGCTTGATCTGGGAAAACATAACAATTGATAACGCTTTTGGGGGCCTATAGATAGGCCGCAGACTTTGGTTTTGACCGAAAAACACCAGTAAACATTTGCCTGTGTCAAAATGGTGAAATCAGTTAAGACCGTAACACATCAGTTTCTGAAAAATTCTGCAACAAGGACTATTTTTGTCAAAATCCCCCGTCCTTAGACATTTGGTCGGGCGTGTAATCTTACCCAAAATCAAGAACACCTGTACTGACCTCGAAGGGCAGCGGCATGAGATTTAGGGCAAATACTTTACTAGGGGAATACTGAACGCTCCCTGAGAAGACATAAAAAAAAGACGACAACGAAGAACCGTGGAAACAAGTGTGATGGCAGCAGCGGTACCGTCTTCACATCCAAGACCCCGTCAACCGCACCGCATTCCGAGGCATCTTTTGGCCACATGCTTTGGCAGGAAGAGGGGTGAAGTCGGGAGAGAGGCGTCGGCAAATACACCGCTGCACCAGGGGAGGATTTGGCACAGCTGTCGTTCTGTCTAATGCAAATAAGGAGAGTGTTTTGTATTCCCGTAGTATAGTCAAGTATTTGGTTAGGGTTAGGTTAGTCAGCTGGTCACCACAAAGGGTCACAATGTCTTTGTACTATTCAGGTCATAGCTGGACAACAGTGTTTAAAACTGCACTGGCAGTCGTTACCGATTGAATCTTGCGAAAGAAGCAAGATACACTTGCCTTGCTAAGTGGCGGAAACATCTAGCTTCAAGCGCATTGATTTTTGTTGTCGCACAGAACAGGAGGGTTTCGGGGTAACAACGAAATGAAAAGCTCTGGGCAATTACGTTAAAGGTATCGGACTGGTCATCTGTCAATTGCAAGTGCTGTTATAAATGTGTGTGCGAATTTTTAAAAAAATGTTAATCTTTAGCTCTTTTTTTCCCATTTATTGTGTTGAAATTTAGTATAGTGATGTATTTCTCAGTGGTGATTTCAAATATGGAATTAATTATCAGAGAGCTTTTCTAGATCCTGAGTTACCAATAAATTTGTAAGCGTAAAATTCTTCAGAAAATAACGGAAATTTTTATAGAATTGCATTCACCAAGACATGTTTTGTGCGGTGATGCTATTTTAAACCTGATTTAATGATATTACATTGGTAAAAAACGTTTGTAATCAAGTTGCACAAAACGGGAGGCTACATCTTTTTTAGACTAATCAATTGAAGTTTTTGTATGAGATATAAAGCAACAAAAATAGCATCACCTCACAAAGCATGTCTTGGTGAATGCAATTCTTTAGCAATTTCTGATATTTTCTGAAGAAGTTTACGCTAACGACCCGTAAAGAAGACCTAATTGAAATTACAAATTTGTTGGTAGTTCAGGATCTAATAAAGCTATCTGAAAACTAATTGCATATTTGAAATCACCACTGAGAAACACATCAGTATACTAAATTTCAGCACAATAAATGAGAAGTGAAATACAAAAAGTTAAAGACCAGCTTCCCTTCTTAAATTGGATTAAAACTCCATTTTCATGAAGAGTTATTGTTCTTGTTCTTTTGTGTTTTTTTTTTCTATCGGCAATTTTTGTTTACAGATAATTATCTTTTTTAGTGTCCACATGAAACAAATCGCAGAAATACGCCGATATTTAAAAAAGAAACAAGTGCCAAAAAACATCTGCATATTTTTCTTATAAATATACTTAAGAAAATCTGGTGCCTATCCGTAGACGAGACGGGAATCGGCACTCGTGGAGCAATTTATTCCATGCAAACGTCCATGTCAGTTATAAACTTATTTAGTAAAATATTTTTTCTAATAAATCAGTACTTTGAAACATTTCATCGAAACCCTGAGGCTGCAACAACTAAAATAAACGGACAACACGACACAAGATCTCGGGGGTTGTTTCCTATGTTTCCTACCCAGCTCACTTGCATACATTAGCCCCTTGCAATAAATACTTTGAATGATTATATGTAAAGTATTGAGCTTACAGACAGGAAATACTGTCAAGACCGGTTATAATGAAGTGAACGGGAATCGGAAATCACTTCGCTATATCTGCTATTTCATTATAGCTGACTTCGGTTATAACAAAGTGCAAAAGGAAATGGGAAATCATGATCGCTTTGCTGTCGCCACTTTTTTTTTACCACCGACCTTGTTTACCGGTCTTGACAGCAACTTGCGGTGTAGAATCAGTTTGTGCAGATTAATAATCGGACGGGCGTGCCCTGCTGCCACCTCATTTGGACGGCGTTAGAATTGCGCATAGTGCAACTGCTTGGCGCCTCTGGAAACAACTAATGACGTGCGTCTCCCCTTGCAGTGGACCAAGTTCAACGATTCGCCCACCAGCACAGTCTCCTCGCCCAGCATGAAGCCGGTGAATTTCGATTTCTCAACGGCCTCTGTCGAACAGGTTGCGTGCAGCTTCTGTGCTTCTTGTTGTTCTGGGGCCATTAACCACCGCGGCGGTTGGCAAGCAATGGAGACAGCAATCGAGCACTTGTCCGGGGCCAGCCGTCTTTTGGACGCGGCCACTGAATCAGAATGTGCATGAAAACTCTGCAGGCTGCTGCCCCCCTTCCGATTCTCTGTTCTCGTTGACTCGAACTGCGCCTGCACTTGCCTCGATCCCCAAGAAGGCTAACAAATTTTCCTTGGCGCATTGCTTTCTTCACGGTTTCCCCTCATTGTGTGTGTCAAACATGTTTGTTACCGTGAGTGTTTGTCATAGCCTAGCCGCTGCTCGACGTCTCGATTAACCAGTGAAAGTTTTGAGTCGTATGTGAAGCTGCTGTTGTTGCTGGAAAGTTTGCATACGACGGGTGGAGATAATTGTTCGGTAGCGGGTTTGGTGAAAGCGTAAATATATAATCTCGCTTACTAGATAGGCCGTGAGGGCAGTTCAAGTTGCATGACCTACTTGCGTGTGCTGCATGAGTGAGTTGCGTCTGACTCGTGTTAACCTTGCCGTAGGGACTGCGCTTTCCGAACTACTGCTCTGTTTGCATGTTTTCGTCGGTCCAATTGTCTCGCTTCGTTGCAGGACCCAAGAATTTTACATCCAGTAGCAAGACGCGTCTCGCCGGATGGTCACGCCATCCCTTACACCAGTGAACAAGAAAAGCCACCTATATCTGCAGGTGTGCCATTGCTTTAGTAGTCTGGAGCTCCTAGTTTTAGGTATAAAAGGCGGATTTTGCATTTGACTTTTGAGTGTGATTGACTGCGTTGCAACTGCCTTTGACTATTTTTACGACGAAAAGACGTACCTCTGTCCAGTAGTCCTGTAGCTTTTTTGATTCGCATATATTCCCTCTTTCTTTAAAGCATTATCTTTTCACTACAGGCTCGTATTGCAGAGAAGTAACCGCGTTCTCGGTTGCGGTTGCACTTCGGAAGACCCCCGGGGGGTCGAAATTAATCCTCAGACCTCCGCCGGGGCATGCCAGATGCCCTACGTTGGCTTGGCACGTGAAAGCCCCCAAATTCGATTCTGACCACAGGCTGAAAATAATTGTGACTATGTTATAATCACTCGTTTCTCGTAGATAGTGCACGGTTTTGGTCGCATTGACGCCGTGAGGTCACGACGTCTAGTGAGGTCACGAGGTCACGTTACGTAAGAGTCATGACGTCGCACGACACAGGAATGTCTGGCGACATCACACTCGCAGAATACGTGTCCAGCTCATTCACACTACATTCAGTGCACCTCCGAGTTTATCGGATACGGTCGAGACGTGCCTAAATTTTTGTAAGGCAGGGGGCGAGTTTCAAGATTGAGACATTCTTCGTTCACGTTCACTCTCTTTTCTCTGATCTCGTGACTACCAGATGCTTGCGGAGATTGCAAGGGAGGTGCCACGCAGAAGAACATTGTCAAGAGGTTGCCTGGTACGAGTGACCAATTGACTGATTCATTGGTTCCCAGCAACTGACTCCTGTCCTCTCTCCTCTGTTCCTTAGGCTCTTCTGCAACCTTGCCCATGGTTCCCCAACAGACTCTGGCATACGTTGTAACCACAGAGGTGTCCGGAGATGTCGCTGCAAAGTGAGTCAGTGATACCGACGTCCATTTTTTTTATATCTGCTCTGTACATCACGGAACACATGTAGCTTCAGTGCATGAAACCACGAGTGGCACTTGTAATGTCTGGGATATACAGCAAAGCCCCTATGTCACATAAATATTTGCCGGATGGAATTTAGTAATTTCGAAAGCCACGTAGTACTTGCTGCGAGAAATTAATATTTTGGCTGAAATAACTGCAAACTTTTGTGCCATAAAGCCTGCAAACATTATCGTCAAATAACCACAACTGCTCTCTTGCGAGTTTAGCCTGATGGTCCCTTTCGGAGGGGAGAAGGGCATATGCCGAGCACCTTTGCGTATTTGAAAATGTAGTCACTTGTACGAGGATTGCTCAAAAAGTAATGCCCGGCCTTCGTTTTCTTTTCATTCAAATTATACAAACTTTGCAGTGAATATTACTGCACCTTTCTTGCATACATGCTATTGTTTTTACGTAATCTCTGCTTAGTTTGTTTGTTTTATGCTGGCGTGAAACGGGCGTGGATGCCTTTCCTGTACCAGATCGTTTTTGGCTCACGCAGCCATGCTCTCGCCCCACAAACGATGCTATTGTTGTTCTCAAACTTTGTTTAGCACAGTGCATCCCTTAGCGGCCTGAAGAGATGAAAATTTTGCGGTGCCAAATCAGGCTTATAGGAGTGGTTGGGGGGAGTAAAATCGAACAACAGTTGACAATCGTCTCCAGAGTTTGAGGCTTTTGTAAAAACAAGCATTTTCAAACTCGAGGAAAAAAAAAAAAAAGAAGTCTCATTATTTTTGTTATGTCGCACGTGCCGATAATGTCAATAATTGGCACTGCAATTCCTTTGCTAACTAAAAGCTCTAGGGCCAACTGTTGACTTGCGACGTGCAAATTTGTGCGAGACAATTTATCAGCACGCTGCAAGATGTCTGGGTTAGGGGTGGTGGCAGGACGCTCCGACTACGACCATTCACGCAGCTTTGTCTCCCACCTTCTAATGCTTTAATTCTTTTCGCCCAGCATCCAACTGTGCGCCTACCGATTGTATAATTCCCATACACTGCATACACACGGTTATGAAAAATTTAAACGGCCGTGAATTGGCACACATGTATGCAGGAAACACCAATGCTGCATCTTGTACATTTTTATAATACAATCTTTATTTTTGGGGGAGAAAAGAAATGTGGAGCATTACTTTCTGAGCAACCCTTGTAACTGTGCGTACCACTTGTGACTCAGCTGTTTCCTTGTACATTAACAGAGCTTGTTTGTAGCTTTGGAGTGCTGTCCAAGACTGAAAGCTTTGATAGTTTGCCACTGGCGTATAGGTACTGTAGAGTGTGTTGAGTGCACCACCAGGCCTTTCAGAACTGAATGTTGTGTTGCACTTGATTGTCTTTGTGCAAACTAGGGACTTGAGGAGAAGGTAAGGGCAGCACGCTGTTCAGGGATCCATCTGGATATGTTTCTGTGCTCTAGGTGTATGTGGCATTTGGTAGCAGACTTATTTGTAGCCTAGTGTTTACTGCATTGGTAGAGACTTGCAAGTTTTGCTGACAATCTGTCTTCTAAGTTTTATTAATATATTGCTACTGATTACTTTCTACTTATTTGTTTTGATACCTGCTCACTAAGTGCATGCATCATTCTTGCTCATGCTCACTAAGTGCATGCGTCATGACCAAGCATCCCAGCATGCATTTATCTTTGTTTTTTTAATTTTTAGGCCTCATCAGTCTCGTCACTGAACCTTTTTCTTCTGCACCACATTGTGTTATTAGAATGTGTACATGTCGGCAGTATTTGTTTTGGGCACTCTAGTATGGTACTTTGGAACTGTATCATGTATCCAACTATGGTACACTCTTCGGCTATGTCGAGAACAATCTATTGATAATATATTGTAGCATCTCATCCAAAAGCTCCGTAAATGGCAATGTTAGCATTTTGTTTTGTCTTTCGGAAAGGATACAAAAATTTACACTACAGCATCAAAACTTTCTTTCCTTGCTATTTTTTCTTTTGCCAAGCTATGCTAGCTCTCGACTTCTGAAAATAATAGATGAAGCACATAATCTCAACAGGTTGGTTTGTTCATACTGAAGATGTGTGGTTCCTCAGCGGAGACTGAACCAAAGCCATTGTGCTGTAAACTAATACTGCTAGAATATAAGAAACTAAAATGAACAATGTCACTTGATTGAATTAAGGTCCCTGTTGCCTCTTATTTGTTTATACTACTTGAAGTTGGAGGGATCAACTACCTTGCCTTGTGATATGGCAGATAGGAGCAAAATATTACTAAAAACAATTGTGTCAAAATTAAAAGTTTTAAAATGAAGGGATATATTTGATCACTGGAGTTAAGACAACTTTTAATTTTAATCATTTTAGTCTGTCGGTTAACAAATAATAATGCCTTCGTGTTGAGCCGGCCTCAAGTACCGATCTCGGAGTGTTTACCCGAAAGAAAGGCAAAAATGGCGCACTATAAATTACATCTTAAAGAATGTGCCATTTTTATAGTATTTCCTTTCTGATGGAAACAACCAAAAGACTTTTTTGGACAGTCGCTTCTTGCACTCTAAGAAAGGAAGAGAAAACAAAACACACCGTTTCCCAGCAGGAGAGCTGTTGTGCCATCACCTTTTACACTTATGGGTGTAAGTAGAAATTTCTGTATTGTAATACTTAAAGTGAATCCATCTTTACCTGTGGCCTCATTATCTAAAATACACCCTGCTAAGAAAGGCCGTGTTTTTAATGTGAAAGCATTAACTGTCTCATGGAGCAAGCCGACGTCATCAGTTTTAAAACCACGCCAGACGGTTCTTAAATCCTTCTCCAAGTCAAGCCAGCTCCCACTCACCGGTTAGCCACGGCACCTTTTACGCCGCTTCGATCCTATTGGCTAGCACGCGTCGACCCGGATCCCATTCGTCGGACATGCAGCGCCATGGGGTGGCCAGTTGTTCAAACAGATGCGCAGCGTCAGTTTTAACAGCTGGCCACCTCATGGCGCTGCGTGTCCGTCAGCGCTAGAGTTCTTGTATAGGCTCCCTACGGGAGCCAGAGTTGCGCGTTCATCTTCATAGCGCTGTCTTTCCTGCACAGCATGTTGATCCTGCTCATCACATTACTGAATTCGGGGCCGCGCGTTCGAGGCGTGCGGCGTGCTCAAAAGTAGGGGAACGTACGCGGGGGCGCGTGCAATGTCTACTTTCCTGCATGGCACTTGATCCGGCTCCTCACGTGATCGGATCTCGGCGAATAGCGGCGCGGCAGCACGTGGAAAACAGACGCGCAACTCTGGCTCCTCTAGGGAGCCTATTAGCGGCGAGATGTTACAGTGGCGCCCTCGCTTGGTTCCCTCTCGTGACGTCAATACCTTGCAAACAACACGTTCGATGGTGTTTGTAATCAGCATGGTGGAACCTTGAAATCATAGCGCTCTGAAACCAACTTTGCCAACACAGTCAAAATTGAAGTTTATACATTCCTCTTATTTCCGTCGATGAGAAATCCTTTCTTGACGTCGTAGTCAGCATTCAGCCAATCGTGGTAGGCCGACCACAGCGACGCTTTCGATAGCGCATGTCGCCAATACAGGAACTCCAGTCAGCGCACCAACACGCGTGTTCCCCTTCTTGTTCCCCTTCTCCAGGGATTATTTTCGTCATTCTTGTCCAGCTTGCTTGCACCTTTGCATTATATTGCAATATAATAATAATGTACATGCTTTTGCATTCACAACTCCATTAGAAGTGCTTAGGTGTATTTGTTTTCTCTTCCTTTCTTAGAGTGCAAGAAGCAACTGTCCAAAAATGTCTTTTGGTTTTTGCTGTCAGAATTGCACATTCTTTAAGATGTAATTTATATTGCACTATGTTTGCCTCTCTTTCGAGTAAACACTCCTCGATACCAAAAAAAAAAGGGGGGGGGGGGCATTCTTTTTGCCAGCATTTTTTACTAAAAGAAATTGACAGGTTTGCACCAAGAACCACCTTTCTGCAAGGCTGACATTTGAGAAAAGCTTGGTTCTGAAAATGTTGAAAGACGAGGGATTTCAATATATTACACAAATAACTGGGTTCAAACGTTACGTTGCCACCGTGCCTGCGTGGAAAAAGCCATTTTGGCAATTCATTTGTATTTTTTAATTGCATTCTTGCTTGGTTTGTATCTCAATTTTGTTGCACCGTCGAATCGCATCCATCACTGGCCGTTTATACTTCGTCTCACTTTAACCCAGGCTGCAGCCAAGGCTAGGAGCGCTGGCTCTTTAAAACACGCCTCGGCTACACTAACACCCCTGCGGAGGGAGTGCCCACTGAGGTTACCCACTTTTGCTCATACAGTTGAACCTCGATTTAACAAAGTCGTCTTTTGAGCCGAAAATTTCGTTAAATCGCAAGTTTCATTAGACCGAGGTTTTGGTTTTTTAGCATTACAAGTGGTCTGCTAGACTCCCAAAACTCCTTAGTTGCCTCACATCTAGCAAGTGAGCCTTTACAAATAAGATTCCAGTACAAAATGTGGCGGTGATAGAAGAATGCAGTTCATCGACCTGCATTTTGTACGGTTATGGGAGCAGTGCCTAGCACCGTAGGAGAGCACGCAGTCGGAAAAGCAAAACGAAACCAATACACCACCGCGGAGCGGATCGTTCGTGACTGCCGACAGATGGCACCACGTGGGAAAACAAAACTTGTTACTATCATCATCATCGTTTTCAACTTTCTAGCGGCTGTAACTACCGACAGATCGTGCCAGGTATACGACCATCATCGGTTTTCAACAGAGCCGTCTCGTTCATTTATGTCTGCACGGTGCGAATGGCAGCTAACGTTACGTCGCCAAGAGTGAGATGCGACTCTCTCAGAAAGTCAATAAAGCGAACCGTCCATCAGCTGTTGTACACTGGTACGTTATGACTACTGTAATTCCGACTTGCAATTTAGACCTCGCTTGATCAGTTAACACATGACAAAAAAGGTTCACAAATGGGAAACTATCTATTTGGGGACCTCGGCACATCTGTTTAAGGTACAATCATGAAGTCGGTGAGTTTCGTTTGACGTTTAGTCGTCCAGAGCATTGGTGTCACATGGCGTTCGTATGTTGACAATGCCGCTAGCGCTTGTTCCTGTGATTGTGCGCCCGCATACGTCTGCAGAAGATCGATGGTGTCCATCACCTCTTTTGACGTAGGCATGTACGTTGGAGCCTCGGGCTCTTCATCGACCTCGTTTTCACGCATTCGTTTTTTTGTTACTCTCAATTATCGCCTCGTCGTCCATTTCTTCGGTTACAATAACACGTGCATCGCTAGATATATGGTAGTCCTGAAGAGTTAAGTTGCTGGGAACCGCACCTTGCTCGCAAAGCTGCTGCCAGGAGTCGGCGATGTGTGCGGATGGTCCCGTGGACTCCTCATTGCCGTCTTCATCGGTGCATTCAATTTCTTTGTCCGAAAAAACGCCGGTTTCTTTAATGCCAGCCTTTCTAGAACAGTTCGCAATAATGGCTTGGCTGGTAGAGTCCCACGATGCAGAGAGCATTTCCACGGCAATGAAGACATCAATGTTCGTGGCTCTGTTGAGGTGCATGTTCGATAAAAATTTTTGTATCATGCGCTTGCGATATGAGCACCTCACACTGTTGATTACGCCTTGATCCAGTGGTTGTATCAGCGACGTACAGTTAGCAGGAAAGAATTGCAATTCAATGTTCGGTAGCACTAGGTCCTGAACATGATGGGCCGAACAATTCTCTAAAAGTAGACAGATTTCCCTCTTTTGCTTCTGCATGTCCTCATTGAGCTCGGTTAGCCAGTCGCTTAATAAGGCGCGTGTCATCCATGCCTTGGTATTAGACACATACTTTTCGGGCACTCTCTTGCTGCCTTTGAAGCACTGTGGCTTGTCACTCGTCCCGATCACCAATGGAACCCGTTTGTCGCTTCCGTCCATATTTGCACATAGCAACACTGTCAGGCGTTGCTTGGACTGTTTACCGCCATGGCACTTTTCGTTTTTTAGTGCGAGGGTTCTGTTTTGCACCGGCTTAAAGAAAAAGGCAGTTTCATCGGCATTGTAGGTGTCGGCGACGTCGTAACGTGCCAAAATATCCAATATGCGATCACATGGCCAGTCAGCAGCTCCGATTGCGTCAACTGCAGCAGACTCGCCACTCACTACCTTTCCGACGGTGCTGTGCCGATCTTTAAATCGTTGCAGCCACCCACTGCTGGCTTTGAAGTCATTGCATCCAAGTATGCATGCAAAGTCCCGGGCTTTTCGTTGAAGCAGCTCTCTGCTCAAAGGCACGTTCTTAGCCCGCATGTCGGTAAACCAAGTAAACAGGGCCTTTTAGACGTCGACGTACGCAGCAGTCTTCAGGTTCTTTTTTGCTGTACTTGAACCACTGGCACTTACTGTGGCTATGATGCTATCTTTTAATTTCAAGATCGTGGAAAGTGAACTCTGCGAAATACCATACTTCTCGGCAACCGTCTTTTTCTTTTTGCCATTCGTCACTTCGGTGATTATTTTCGTCTTGATGTCGAGAGCTAGAACTTTCCTTTTGTGCGGAAGGCCACTCATTGTTCCAGAAGGAAGCCCACAACCACTCGATGCACGAAACAATATTTGTTGTTCATTAGGCGTAGGTGCACGTAATGGCGGACTTTTTTCCCACGAGAGGCAGAGGCTCTCGTCATCATCTTCACCACCAGCACCGGTGTGTGCTTTTTTTTATTTTGTGAAAAAGATAATGTCTGCACATTTTTATGTTAGTTTTCGAAGATAAAGTTTGTTGCCGATAATTTTTTTTCTCGCGGAAGCCGTGCAAATGCGATTTCCAAGGGCTTCGTTAAATCGAAACTGCGGCGCATAAGTACTTTGCTAAATTGAGAAATAAAATGCACTGTCTTCAATGAATGCAAAATAGGGAGACATAAAAAAATTCGTTAAATCGAGATTTTCGTTAGATCAGGGTTCGTTAGATTAAGGTTCAACGGTAGCTAGGATTTCTAGTTTTTGCCAAATACCGAGAAACCTCAGAAAACTAACCCTCGAGCGAGTTTTCTCAAAATGAAGGAAAACCGAAAGACTCTGAATTAGAGTTGCCCTTTGAGGGAAAAACCCAGGCTTTGCAAAAAGAAAATCTCTACCTACAGCTTTATTCTGCGTTTACCCGAAACACGGTCCGAGTGAACCATCTGTGAGGTTACTTCTTTCGCTCTTGTATCTTTCTCTTATGGAACTGGGTTGGGTATCTCTAATGTGTAATGCCTGTTAAAGACCCCAGGCTAGCGGCGGTACTGCACTGGATAAATTTCTTGTCCACTGTGGAGACACCATGCTCCCATGTGCCCTACCTGGTGTCTAAACATACACACAGCCAAATTTAGCAGGTCGTTTTTCAAGCATTTGGGTCACACGTATCCTGCTGCTCGAGGAATCCCATGCCCGTGTCCCATTCTCTTATTATTGTGAGCCCCGATAAACGCCGATTTCATGGTCCGACGCCGAAAGACACTGAACCTGCTAGAGAAAATAAACCTCTAAGGAGCACCCTCGAATTTGAACGAACCTCGAAAACCCAGAACCCCAATTACAGCCTTCGCTGTAGTCCGTGCTAAGGCGAGACAAAGCATGGACTGACTTTCGTTCCTTCCCCGGGGGCGTCTCTGCGCAGCCGTGCGCACGAAGGAGCAAGGGTGGGGCACCGCCTGAGCCGTGGTTCTGTTGGCAGCTCGTTTTCAGGAGCAGTGACCGGAGCCCCGACCCTGGCCGGGTCCCAGGGGCAGCTGTCCCTCCCCCAGGGGCCCAAGAAGGAGCCTCCTCCTCCCCCACCTCCCAGGCCCAAGCGCAACCACGCTAGGAGCTCCTCCCTCGACCTCAACCGGCTCGGTGAGGCAACACTCTTGGCCGACGCCGGAGCCACCGAATGCGCTATGCTTAAAGAGGCGATGCAACAATTTTAACTTCGAAAGAATGTGCAGTTTTCAGTTTTTACATTGTTTATCTTACAAAAAGGAACAAAGAAACCGCCTCATTATTTTGAAATATTGTGATTCCGTCGAGTAACAGCAAAGCAAAAAACGAGAATATTTCGCGATTTGCAGCTGCGGGGGGGCGGCCATGGGAACTAATGTGTGATGCATTCCTGGGGACATTGTAATTAGTTCGCAAGATTTGCCATTATGCACTCAATATAATGCTACATTTTATAAATATTGTTTGAATATTTATAAAAAAAAGTCGACAGGAATATATTTATATATATTCCTGTAAACTGCGCAAACTTTTTTTTTACATTTTTTTTGTTTTACATGAGCACGTGAGCTCACGAGCACGAGCACCAGCAAGATCGATGTGAGCACGGACGCCGGACGGACAAGGCTAGACCCTAAGGAGCTTCACCCCTAAAAAACTATTCCTCCCTTGAGCCTCACCCCGTTGTGCTAATACGTCAGTCGAACTTCATTACGGAAAGGCAAGCTCGTTGCTCTCCCCCACTCCAGCTCGGACCAACCTTCAAGGTCGCCACGTGAATAGCAAGCAGAGGCTGTGCGCACTGGAGGCTCTGAAGGAGAACCTAACCGGATTTTCCTCATCCCCGTTGCGCGTCGCTTCACATGGGACTCTGAACACGGTGGAAAGTTAACAGTGCTTTGGAGGCGCCCAAAGCATTAATTGTTTGACTTTTTTTTTTCTAAAGGACTAACGTGCATAGTCAAAACTGGTCACCAGTTGTTTAATCCAGATGTGACAGGGAACAACTACTACAATTATTTGATTGAGGTCCAAACATTGTTGCATGGCCCCTTCCTTTAAAGGGCAGCTCTGCTTCATTTTTGTCTTTGAAAAAAGAATGCAGTCCTCTTCAGTATCAAATAGGGAGACAACACGTCAAATTTTATGACGTAGTTCTGTCTAAATGTTTCTTAAACGGTTCGGCAAACTTTGCAACTCGCCAAGTTGCCGGAATCGGCTGACTCGAGCAGGCGAATTGAGGCGCAACCAACAACGCAGTCAAGGCTACGGCGGGGGCATAGCCAACATTGAGCTAAATGTCATCACCATTGCTCCCTTTTTCTTGTTTTTACTTCTCCGGGAAAGTGTAACGGGCGACATCAGCAATGCTTCCTTTCTGTGCTCGACGGTGGCCACATGATTGGCGTAATGCGCCAGTGCAGCGCGCTTCTTGGGAGCCGTCCAGCTGCCCCGCCATGGTCCTGCCGTTATCGCCATCTCCCGCATCACAAGTGCCGTCGTCGTCTTACCGTTTGTGATTATTGTCTCTCGGAGCTTCGTCCACATCACGGACAGCACGTGCGCAGACTTATGCCACAGTTGTGCATACATCGTTGAATATAGACACCAAAACATGGTGAAGAGTGCAGTGTAGTCGACAGTTGCGCCTGACACACGCTTGACCCAATCCCGCTTGTCGTTGCATAGAGGATCGTGTGACATCTCGTACCACGTGATAGCCATGTTCTTGGCGGCCCAAGGCCAATGTTGCTGGATGGAGCCGAAGTTTCTGTTTCGATTTCTGCTCGTGTTTAAAATTAGATTTAAAAATATATATACCATTTTTCGCTAAACAAATGACACAGTGTCTTTTACTAAGGCTTTTAGGGGCAAAGCTCCTTAGGGTGTAGCTTTGTTCGTCCTGCGTCCGTGCTCACATCGATTGCCATCCCATCTGTCTTCTTAAAAAAAAGAAAAAAATGTTTGCGCAGTCAACAGGATTCGAACCTGTGCGAGGAGACCCCAATGGATTTCTAGTCCATTGCCTTAACCACTCGGCCACGACTGCGGGACAAGTAGGGGGCTCTGAGACGTGGTAGTAACTCAAGAGCTGGGGATGTCATGGATGAAACGTTGCATGTATCCGCTCGACGTCTATACAGGAGTATAGACGTCGATATATACACATCTGACTATGCAGTCAAATGTGTATATAATCGCGTTAAACGTTGCATGCATTGCCTCAACGTTTATAGACGAGAGAGCGCTGCGGTCAAATGCTCAAATGTGTATATAACCACGTTCCATACCACACATTCTATTTCTGACATGGTAAAAACTAACGTCATCAGCACCACCAGAGCTTCGCCCCAATCAACACCATTCACCACGTGGAGATGCGGTCATTTTTTTTTTAATGTGAAATCACTCACTATCTTGAAATCCTTGGAATTGAGCAGAGTTGCTGGTTCACATGTTTGCGTCTGACTGTGCAGAGTCCATTGTGTAACATCTTGTAACCACGTAACACGGTGGAATGCTGGCGTCTTCCGTCTAATAGACGTGGGACATTTCCAACCTGCATTTAACCAGACTGGAGGTTTTGCGAGACCAAATCCGCACACTTTTTTTTAAAAACAGTCGCCGATCACGTGTCGAAATAATTTCGAGCTCACGTTCAAAGAATTATGCTAAAAAAACTATTGAAATATATGCACGGGTAGAGTCGCATTCGGGACTCCCCAATTGAGCACGCCAATGTGCCAGCCTGGTACGAGAGATTGCAGCACGCTCGGCATTGCCAAACATAAATGCGTGAACCTGCCATTATTGGGTGTTGTAACTCCGTTCCTCGATTTTATTTTGGGTGCCGCCATTTTGGGGCTTCGTGCCGGGCAGGCGAGACTGGCGTTCGTGACAGTGCGAGCCTCAGGTACAGTGACAGTAAGCTCAAGCGACATTGTTTTGCTTTGATGCTGACTGTGCGACGCTTTTGATGGTTGCCAGTCCTTGTTGAACCAACATGCGGTAGGGATGGGGTGCAGTTACACCGACATGCCTGCGGGGATTGGAGGTGGAACAGCTCAAGAGATGGATCCTACTCCTTCTAGCTTGTTGGTGACTGTCACTTTGAAAATGGCTGTGGAGCAGAGTGAAAAACGCACCTTGACCCCGTGGCAATCTCTTCCTGCGCTCTAGGGAAGTCAAACCCCCAGAACCTCGGAGCACCGCCCGCAGTTCCTCCGAGGGTGTCACCTGGAAATGTTAGTACTATGTTCTCAACTTGCCTGTTACGTGGTGTTTAGTGCGAGAAAATTCATGCAAAAAAAACTTTTGCCGTTCAAACTATTTATTTTATTTTCGGGAAGGTTCAGGTATTTGTTCAGTGTAGGCACTGCATTTAGGGATAATTAACGAAAAAGGTGTGCCCACCATGCAGGTAAAATCAAAGAGGAGTTTCATCTTTACTCATAAAGTGAGGTGCAGCTTCAGCACATGTGATAGCACATGTCATTGCAGCACTCTTTTTTACCGTAATAGCAGCTACGGAAGTTGAGAAACTCTCTGCTTCAACTAAAACTGCACATGCATGCTCCCACTGTCAGATTGAAAAGCGTGAAACAACCATTGTATTTCAGTCTATACCCGCTTTACTCCAACTGCATATCCTTCTTTTCATCGAGCATGTGTAGGAGGTTTGCAATCCAAATGGACAATTTCATGTATGTGCAGCCTACTCTTAAATTAGAAAGCAGTTGTACACATAGGCTACAAGCAAAACATGTCTCGATCATATCTGATGAACCGTGAGTCTAGACTCGCAGAATGTGGTGGGAATGAGCTGGGTACATGCTATGCGTGAAGTCTTGAGGTCCCGTGACACTGTGAGGTGAAGCGACTTGATGTCAAGTTTGGGTGTCGTGACACCTCGACGTCAAGGTCATATAACCAATATAGTCCCTATGGGGCTTTATTTCTTAATGTATGACCTGGTCCTGCGTGTCGGCCGAGCGTAACACGTCGCTCCTCCTACGAATTACAGCCCTATAGCACATTCAGTGTCAAGGCACTCACAGACCTAATTTACTCATACTTGAATTCGGGCTTAGGAGGTAGCTGGAGGAGATTCCTCGGAGGCTGTAAGTATTTCTGCGATCACATTTGCTGAGCAACGGGAACAAGTCGGCGTACGTGCCCGGGAATGGGGGGGTGGAGCGTTTTAATGGGGGGTGCTCACTTCCAGGTATCCAAGAGCATCACCGGCGACGTGCCGTCGGGAATGGACTTCGCCGACTTCGACCATTTTGCGGAATCTCGCAGCGACGTTGCCGCCGGCCCACCGTCGCAACATCAGTTTCAAGTGAGGTCGCGATTGTAAATGCGATCCAGTGCGTGGATTTTTAGTCTCAGTTAAATTGTCATGTGCGAGGAGGGGACAAGCGTGCTTGTCCCCTTCGGAGTGCAAGCAAAGGCTTGCACTGCAGAGCCCAGGGGTCCTGGGTTCAGTCCCCACCCCCCACTATTTCAATCTGGATGAGCTTTGTGCTGGCATGTGGCTGTACATCCCTAATAGGTGATACACCTTAAAGGGGCCCTCCGGAGCTTTCTGCGATCGTCTGTTTATGCTGTTATATTGCGTAGTAGGTGCAAGTTAATATGTATACAAAGTTTTAGAATACAAAACCGTTTATTAAGCAGATGGCAGTAGAAATATATCGGGACTATTTTCTCTTGGAAGACAATCCCCCATTCCCTGCCCATCGCTAAAACTTGACCAATGGAAATGCTGCATCTCGCGGTGAATGCGAACGTTATTATTGCAACACTTTCTAAGCTTGTTGTAAATTAGAGTTTGAGAAAAGAAAATAGAAAATAAAGAAAAACACCATAAAAAAAAAAAAAATACGCATGCAGGAGGGAATTTTTTTGTTGTATTTTTTTGCATGTTTATGACTACAACTTACATTGTTTTAGACAACAACAAAAATACAACCTTTTGGGTGTCACTTAGCATTTTAATGTAATTTTCGTGCAAGGAAAGTGACCATAATTTATTCTGACAAAAACCAGGTTGACGTACAAGGTGAATACACGTGCCGGCCAACAAACAAGAAGCCGGCGGGAAGAACCATGATGAAAACATAACATTTATTTTAGTTGCTTTAATTCGAACGAAATCCTTTGTTTTATTGCCCTTATTGCTGATTTCGTCAATCACAATTTTTTTTATAATTCAATCCCCAAAGCCTGTGTTGCCGAAAGTAATCCCTGGATAAGGGGAACAAGAGGGACAAAGGACAAACGCAAATCTCCAAACACAGCTAGGTGACTGGTGCGCGACCAAAAAAATTTGCCTGGCCCGGGTGTCGAACCTGGGACCTCTCCATTTCCAGTGGAACGCTCTACCAAGTGAGCTAACTAGGGGTTAGTAGACGTCAGTAGAGCAAACAGGTTTTATCAGCTACTGCCAGTCTAACACCAACAATGGTGAAAGGCTTGCATTTTAAGGTTATGATTATAATGCAATTAAATGCAAAGGTGCAAGCGAGCGGGACAAGAATGACAACGCGCACCAGTCACCTAGCTGTGTTTGGAGATTTGTGTTTTTCCTTTATCCCTCTTGTTTCCCTTCTTCAGGGATTACTTTTGTCATTCTTGTCCAACTCGCTTGCACCTTTGCATTTAATTGCATTATAATCATAGCCTGTGTTGTTGTTTCTTATTCTAGTCAATCCAGCTTAGTCACGAGCAGAATTTCTGAATATTTTCATCCGTGGTATTGTTGTATAGAGTAGTTTTGTATTTTGCTAACTTGACTGAAAGAATTGATTATGTTTGGTAAACAGCGACTTGAAACATGTGCATTTCCTTCCGATTAAAAGTGTAATCAGCAAAGGTTGTGCTCTACTTCACACAATGCCATTGTTTCTTGAAATGGTTTTGTTTTGGGGACGTGCAATATACAATTTGGTTTGATAAATAGACACATTGTTTTGCTTCCAAGAGGCTCGAGCTGTGCTTCTTTTGTCGGCCATACAGGGAGCCAACCCGCTACCAGAACAGTCTCCTTGTTTCTAAGTTTTCTGGCCTCTCTCTCGATGTGTGTTCAGCTGGTTCCATCCACAGGCATGACTCAACTTGCTCAGCTCCATCCCTTCATTAGTTCTCAATTGCTGTCATTCACATAAATTACAATTATGACCGTTATGGGCTGAACTATTTCGAAACTAAGGGTATTTCTGAAAATGATTGGGGGACATCCCGGGAAGATACTTTTTCGTCGTGCTAGTTTTAGTGTTTGGAAAATCACGTGTGCTTATTAGTCCTTTTTTCATGGGTGACCAGCTCCAAAATTTACTTCTATTGCTACAAAACTCTACCTTTGCAGCTGCCGAGCTGCTCAAAAGCAGAACTTTTACTGCTCCAAAGATGCTCCAGAGTGGCACTTTTGCTGCTCCTAGACCTGCTACAAAAGGCTGAAGCCTGCTTCCATCCCTGCCTTTGACGTTCTCGGGAGTACCCATGGTGCCCATGGTGAAAGAAAAATGCGTAAAAAGATGTTAATTATACGTGGATCAGAAATATTCCCAAGCCACCCATAGAGGACGCCAGTGTGGCCTCTCGTCGCAAGAAGTCTTAAGCAGTTGCTGCGCATTTTTTCACGCTCAAGTGCAAATCTACACACCAGACTTTAGACTGTCGAGACCACGGTCATAACAGTTCCATGGATGTTAAATGCTGCAAATAATGTCCAGTAGCAAGCTCTACCTACTTTACTAATTGTTTACATACTAAAGTGGTATTCAACTATTTTTATAATTGCACAACCTTAGCTATTTCGTACATATTTCAGAGGGATTGAAAATGTAGACACCATCATTTTAACAATCCAGATGTACACTGGAAGGGTCTCCTAGACAAAAGAGCTCCTAAAAGCAGCTTGATGGGGTCTGGGAGCCTGTCAGGCTCACTACTTCTAGATAGTTGCATACTCCTTCTCACTAGAGAGGTTTTGTGTTGATCCTGACAGTTGTGGTTCATTCTTTGTTTTCCAGCCTGGAGCATTTGAAGTGTATAAAAAGCCAACCTCGGCCGAAGAACGTGAGAACTTGATTGTTTGTTTCACTACTGTTTCTGTATTCCAGTCACACTATAATTAGTGCCTGGCTGATATTGAGAACTGCAGAGATTCCCAATTTTAAACTTGCTCATTTCTTTTGCAGTTGCAGCGTCTCCCTTTTTATCGGAGTCGAGCTACTCTGACGACGAGGTAGGAATCTTTTCTTGCAGCCTCGCTGGTTGGAGTGCGCCTGAAAACTAACACCACCGCCATTTTCTGGAATTCCTATGACTATACCAGTAAAAAAAAATAAAAAATCTTGCGACCACTTCCTACCCTGCCCGGAAAGGCATCCCAGCTGGCGCCGTGACTGATTTATTTCCATGTAACCGGCAACAGATCAACATTTAGTAGACACCTGTGCTGTGGTGTTAAGGTTAGGGGCGGTGTACACTGCGCAGCCCAGTTCGTGCAAACATGACATCAGCTTTTTCTTTTAGATTTTACACTAAGCTCATTGAAGTGCAAAAATGTGCAGCTCCAATATGCAATGGGTGGACGAATGATGTAGATAGCTAAACTCTCCAGTCGGGCGGCATCTGACGCCACCTAGCAGTGGGTGGTGCAGCCAGCACAATTGCGTATGGCTTCGACCAGTTTTATTTATCGGTTGCGAATATGATTTAAAAGCAAATGAACTGCGTTTTTCATACATGGACCTCTGTGCAGCATGTTTGGACCATGAAAGTGACTTATCAAAAAGTTTGAACTAACAAGGTGTCAAAAAATTAGCTTTCATTCTATTAGTTTTAATGACAGCCTTTCGATGCTGAGGGGAAAACAAGAAAATCTGGTGATTGCCTGTTTGTGCTAACCTTTTTGTACTTTGTATGGGCAGTTGTACTGTGTGAGTGGTAGTCAGAATGAAGTAGTGCTGCGTTATCCATAACCTCCGTAGTGTAAGACGTATCATGCTATTTCGGCTTGCTTTACATGGTGAAAGCTAGAATAGCACTGCAATACTTGATTCGAAACACCACTTGCGACACTGTCCAGTTATTCTGACACAGTGCTCACTTTTTCGCATGCAGGAGTCTAGTCCAGCTCCGACAGATGACAGTGCAATGTTGCTAGTCGACCAGACAGACGGAAGTGCCGAGAAAAAGAAGCACCGCACCGCTCCCCTAGCCATGGCGGCCACCGAAATGAAGTGAGTTGAAGGGTCTGACCGATGCTATCTGATCAAAGGCAGGAACTGTTCCATCTGTAGTTCTCGCACCTGTTTTTCTGGAAGGCAGAAAGCCAGTAGCTTTTATCTGTGTGCTTTTGACACGGCCACTGGATCACTGAGCTTGTGCTTCTCGTATGGTCTGGTGCAAGGCAGATGTTGCTAGTGAAGCTTGTGGGAGGAGCTGTACGAACATCCTCACTATAGGAAGTTACAGGTCAAGAAGGTAGCAGAAAATGCCCCTCAAAGGGATTCATATATACTTCCGCACCCAATAGCGTCCCATCGTTTCTGTGACGTCGCGGCCAACGCAGGGGGAGGGTCTTGCCTTCTTGTAAATATTTGCCTTATCTTTCGACTTTGACCTTAGCGTTCTGGAAGCCACGAGAGGGAGATTAGAGTTTTCCCCCTCCGATGAAAACAAATACGACTTTCAGGGGTTAGGTTCCCCCTCCTATGGACAGAAAGGCTACTTTCAGGGGCTCGGTTCCCTCTCCGATAAATACAAAGGTCTCTTTCTTATAAAGTGGGGGTTGGAGACAAGTTGGGTATCACTCTGTGGCCATTATTTATCCATTGAAGCGGAACAAGGGGCGTTTCCAGTGAACTGTTCTTTAGACTGCGGATTTGAAACCGGTGCATCACGCTTGTGGGAGGAGCTTCTCTTACCTTGTTGACTTGTAATCGAATATAGAAACGAGAAGGATGATGTTCGTTGTTTAAACTTGCCAATTTTATGGTGTCACTATCTACTCATCATGCCAGTGTCATGGAATATTGTGACCTTTAAGTAAATGTCATTACAATGTAATGTTGTCATTCATACGTAACGGGATAAAATATTTTTTTGTGTGTTCAGAGATACCTGAATTGTTTGTCAGGGAGCACGTGACCTTAGTAAGATGGGATAAGAGGCTACAGACACTCGTTGCACGCAAACACTGCATTTAGACCATACAGCGAGCAGAGAAAATGTTGAAATGGTTACCGTTACATGATTCTTGCAGAAGATTTATTGCATTTCGAGGTACCAATATAAAATCGTAGTTGAATAGCGCATGCCTGTAGATGCACAGTTTCCACAATATAATGCAGTTGCCATATTCAGGCTGAGGCATGTTTGCATATGTACACAAGCATGAACTAGCTTTGTTCTTCAGCATAAACCAACATCACTACCTGGATGCCCAGGCGGCATCGTTAACTTTTGAGCACTAGCTGTCCTGCAGCATCAACCTGAATGCTTTCCAGAGTTTTTAGTTGTCGCAGTTACAACGCTCAGTTTACCGAACAAAGTATGTCGGCGAGCCAAACTCTCTACGACGGTGAAAGTATGGTGTACGTTTTAGACCGGTGTGTTTAGCATCCCGTACCCCTACCGCATCAAAAATGGTCCCGAAGTGGTGACAGATTACACCACCAGATGCAGCGTGTCGTGCCGCGGGATGTCGTGATCCTGGTAACCAACCATAGAAGTCCCGCAAAAAAAAAAAAAAAAGAAGACTTAAGTATTGCTGTTGTCACAGCGGCATGACACTTCTAACGACATCATCAAGTGGAAATCGAGAGACCACATTTGAAGACACGATAAACACCAGACAGACGCGCGCTTCCGGCACCGCATGGAGGCAGGAAGCTTCTGGAAGCATCGTGTCGCCTACGGGAACTTCCTACCTCCATGGGGCACCGTAGTGAAAGGACGCTCGTCCAGGCCGGGAATGGAATGCGGGATGTGCATCTCCACCGCAGGACCATTCCGAACGAAAAATGGGAGCTGCACCAGGCAGTGCGGGCTCACCGAGAGCGCAACAACATGCTGGTGCTGCTCAACAGCGAGCTGAACCAGGAGCTGATGGAGGCCACCGAAGAGCGCCTCTCCCTCGAGATACAGCTAGAGAACCTCAAGCCGTTCTCCTGCTGATGGACGCCAGTCTAGAACCGTTGCCGTTGTTGCTGCTGCTGCTGCCAGTGGACGGGCAGTTTCGGCTCTTTCCTTATTTTTTTTATTTTTGCTTTTCTCTCCATCCTCAAAATTTGCCGAGTCCCGTTTGGAATCTGTTTCGTGTCGAGCGGCATGAGGTGCAAAGTCAAATTTGGGCGAGCCTCGGTCCGGCGGGCGTATATTTAAATGGAACGAAGAAATAAAGGCTCCGTTGCTCCGGTTTGCAATGTTTTTCTTTAATGTTCAGATCTGTTCACTAAGGCTAATGCTTTTTTCTAACATTTTTTCTAGCATGGCTCAGAGGTCGGCTTTTTTAGAGCTGCGATTAATGAGGCTTTATTCTGTCGATTTTTAGAAATGTGCCAGTTTTGAACATAGATTGTGGGTTAAGTGTGAGGTCTTTTTTGTTTTGTTTTTGTTGGCCAACTTTCTCAGATTGGTCTGTCATTGCTGACATTAAATTAAGCTGGCTCCAAGCCTATGTTCATGCAATCGTAACAGTCGGGTTTATTTGAGAAAGTTAAAGTTCCTGACTTTTTCAGCCTTGGTCTGAATGTCTTCTGTTGTCCCTTTGATTGGCGGGACAAATGTGAAAAATGTCACCTTTTTATGTTGTGGTAAGTGTGCTCAAAGTGAAGTAAAAGAATGCTGCATCATTTGTTACCTCAATAGCACATAGGGGGCAGGAGCTTCTTTTCAGTCTGCTGTGGGGACCGTGAGCGGCACAGTGCCATTGTATACCATCTGCATGCACCTATTTGTGATTATGATGCATTGGATGGATTTGCTGTTTGGCTTTGTTTACAAGTTTGCGTTCGTAAGTCGTAATAGACTAGTTGATCACTTGGGAGTTTGACATGCAAAAACCAGCTTTGCGTAGGCTTGTTTTTTTTTTTACCTCAGAGACATAATGCCAGTCTGTCTGTATGAAGTATATATATTGTCCGTTATGGCATAAGTTGCTAAGCAAGAAACGGTCTTCATTTCTACCAGAGGTTGTATACATACCATGTGTCTTGCAGATATATCAATGGTGGCAGGTATTGCAAATGCTTTGGGTTTTTTTTTTAATGTTATTTGGAGATTACACATCGCAGGCACCTTTTCCATCCACAAACCAGTCATGAGATTATTTTGTTTAATATAGTTGAATTGGATCATTTCTTACATATCTTCCTAACTGAAAAAGCATTTTTCTGGCTCTTTAAACTCCCTCTCACATTGTGCCCAGCACATGGGGCTGTAACTCCGGAGAAGGATTTTTTTTTGTGTGTGAACGCTTGTGCAAGGAAAACATTTCCTAAAGCTATGTGCCTGTGGAGTGTTGCAGGGACGTAGTGTAAAAGCTTTTAAGCTAGAGTGATTGAAGGGCTGTGGGCAAGAATCTTTAAATTGTGAAAATTAAAGTTAGTCTGTGATTTCGGTTTATCTAGTTAAGGTAAAGCTGTTGTGGAAATGTAAGGCATATCTAAGGGTAAACATGCGGAATTTAAGGGAGCTTCTGAAATGGTGCACAACATGGCTCAAGCACTTGGAAAAGAGAAGCATATCTCATTCATGGCTTTTGCTGTTATGGAATGGTTCAGCTCTTAGTGGGACTTCTCAACCATTAGTTAAGAAACATCTTTGATCCCCCATTAAGTGGGCATAATAATTAATGTGGCTTACAATATCCTGAGTGTAACAGCGTTTGAAGCAACTGTTTCATGGTCCTGTGGTGACCCTCTGTGGTTTCTTTGGGGGATGTTGGATCTATGCGGCTGATCCTTCTATCTTATGAAAGCTATAAACGTCAACATGAAACATAAGTTCTTTTTGCTATAGCAATATGCTCACTGTTGAGGGAGATTAATGCACATAAAAATCCTGTAGCCATTGAGAAAAGGAGAGTTAGCTTGGTTATCCTATGCTTCTGCACGATTACATTCAGACATTGAAAGGAAACGGCTTAAAAATTTTACGATACATTGAATGAGTAATGTAAATCTTGTATAAAGGTGGTTTTAAAGCTTTGCTGAAAATGTATTTTACAGTGTTGGGTATGCCACTCATTCTTGAGCATGCTATTTTTGCCTTGTTCTGATTCTAACATACACAAAAGTATATCAACTGTTTCACCTTGCAGTAGTACTGGAACCAAATCTACAGGCATGCACGTCTCGTTCTGGTAGGCGTTTCCACTCGAGCAGCCGAGGTGCGCTTTAAACCTAGGTGGTCGCACTGCAGTTTTAATTCCACTAGTACTGCCAGAAGATTGAAACAAGAATACACGAGTTCAAGCAGAACATCTGGCCGCCTCTGTGTGTGCTCATGTGAGCAAGCACATGTGATTGCAAGCCTGCCAAGGTTAGTTTCATGTGGATGCAGCTTGGGCTTGCACGTTTGGGGCACCAGCCGAGATGACATGCTTGCAATTGTTCATAAAGGTTTCCTTGTGTTTGTATCATCTGCTTTCAAGGAATGAAACTAATCCATATATTGAGTGGTATAAAACTGAATAGATGTTTTGTTTCTTTTTCATAATAGTCGAACCATGCTGTCGCTTTCATTCAGAAAATAATGCAGCATTTATGCCATTTGTAGTTATTACTTTTGTTTCTGTAAGGAGTTTCATAATGGGGCGCCTTCGAATTCATAATTAGTTCTGCTTGAATCACGCTGGATAGAGAAATAACAAGGAACCTGAAGCTGTTCATCAGATAGCTAAAGGTCCAATGTCGAACTAACTTTTCTTGAGAAAGGTTTTCTAGAAGTTTTGCCCACAGCCCTTGTGACTAGATTCCACAGAAATGCCAAACATGTTCTTGATTTTGGAACTCGCCACTGTACTGTGAAGTTCCGATGATGTGCAATGCGCTTGTTGCAGGCATTAGCAGCTCGTTGTGTAAGTTTGGCAGTTTGTTTTTGTCTGCTTTGCGCGTTTGTTTTTCTTTGGTTGGAATGTATTTTTGAACAAGTGTTTTGCACAAGTTTTGAAGAGGACTGTTCTCAGAAAAATATATTGACAGAGGTCTTTTCTGACACAATTTCTAAACATTGCTTCAGGATTTAATTTTGGTTCATAAAGAACAATATAATGCCATCTGGAAAGAGTGCTGGCAAGGTTCAGTCAGCTATTTTGAATGTCTCGGAGAAAACAGAGGAGCTATTTTCTTTCTTAGGCCCGACTTGCACTTGGAGGCTGTCATCTGACCATGCTGATATAAGCTGTTAGTATTTTAATGGCAGTAGGAGAATGTTGCTGCCTAAAACGGTTCAGCTCTTTTTCTACATGTTTCTTTTACCTCCATTTCTATTTCAGAATTAACATTTGTCTGAGACTTGTTCAACTGTTGTGTTACTATTTTTTGTGTCTAACTAAGAAAACTGAAACAATATGGACACGGATAAGCACCTCCGTACCTTATTGCTGGAACGCGAAGGATGCAGCCGAGTTGAGTGGCATCTTCATATACACCTCAATATGCGCTTACCATTCTCTGATGAGAGTAGTGATATGTACATATTAGACATGTAAAAAAAAAAATGAAAATGCAGAAGCTGTACAAAGGCTCGAATATATATAGCATATATGCAATACGCCTGTGTGCATATATGGTGTATGACGGTATATATGTATAAATATTTTGACTTACATGAGGCACTAAAGTGGTGCCTTGTTGTTGTCATATCCACGGCAGCTTGTTAACCGATGGCCCTTTGAAAGAGAGAAAGATGTGTTTTGAGGCGTTATTTAGGAGTATATTTTGATAGGATTGGATGTTTCAGGGTCCACTTTAATGTAGTCAAGGCGTCGAGCACCAGAAGTTTGCTCTTAGTTGGTTGCCACAGTTGGTTCTTGAATCTGTGTTTGTGTAAAACTTGTAGCTTTTCTTTTTTTCTTCAATCTTGTTTCATTGTTGAGGAATTGTGTGCTTGTTGTGAGCGTGGCTGAAAGATTTGTATAGGCGTTGGTCGACTTGTTGGTGTGCAGAGGACAATAAACGAGCCTGAAAGTATGTTGTTTCCTTGCACACATGCTGACTGCGTTGTGTTGGTGGCACAGTAGACCGCTACGCACAGCAGGCACGTTTAGCACTGATCTCACCTAACTGTAGTGGAGTGGTTACGTTGTTTCGATTAAGAGGATGCTGAAGTTAATTTTTAAGTTATGGTTTGGGTAGAAATCCAAACATCACTTGCCAGGCATGTTTTAACGTGCTCCCTGTCGGAGGCTTGGTTCGAGGATTCCTTTGTAGGAAGCTCAAGGTAACAAAGACTGCCTCTAGGAAGGAGGGGGGACAAGCGACTGTACGAATTTAGGGGCGAAAGATGAGGCGCAATGGGCACGAAAGCCATGTTGCGCGAACTCAACCTAGGTCACCGTAGCCCAATGGAGCCCATAGGATCTTGCTTCGTTGTTCCAATACAAATATTGCTTCTTATTGCTACAAGCCCGCGTTTATCCACACTGGGTGTGGGCACTGCACGTGCGCAGCGTGAGGTGAGGCGTCTGCGCCGTTCTGACAGCAGCGGCACCTCAGTGCCGTGACGTCGGAGACGAGTGGGTGTGCGTACAAGAACCCTCAAACTGGGAATTTGGAAAAAGGGTCGATTCTACCCTTTTCCGAATTCCCTACTAGAATACCCCAAGGTGACGGTCGCTCAGGCAAGAGCGTTCCCGTGGGTCATGCGCTATCTCGCACTCCAGAACTCGAAAGGAAGAAAATGCTAAAATGAAATGGACAGATTGAAGAACCTTTTATCGCACTCTGGAGATACTCTTCAGTAGTAAATCGAAACACGATCCTTTATATTATTTAAGGATTTATGTTATCTCCGTTTAATGTAGAGCTCAGTGTGGAGATTGGGGTTGCAAAAATATTGGGAGTCGTTCCAATTTATGGCTGATGTCCATTTTTGTGGGTACTTGCTTTTCTAGCTCTGGAGTGCAAGTTGGTGCTGCTTCCAGCACCGTACCACACCTCCCCTTCTAGCCCACCACAGTATTGATGCCACAGGCAGCATTTTTGTTTTAGATTTAACGCTAACTGGCATTAAGGCTGCGGTCCCACGGCAGCCATCTTGAACAAGGCGTTAGTTCAACCAATAGATGGCGACACGCACCCGTGGGGTGGCCGAAACATTGGTTCACAGTGGGATGGCTCGAGCACCATCACGTTCCCCTCGTGGCCTTGCTCGCGCCGCTGCCAGCTGTGCTCAGCTAGCTCAAGTAGCGTGGCCCAGAGCCTTTTATACTGGGAGAGTTCGGCGGTTCTTTGATCCAGCCGCCAGTCTGGCAGCACTGATCAAACAGTCTGGCAACTGTGCGCATCCGCCATGATGTGCCTTGCCGTCTAGCTTGATTGCACCTTTGCATTTAATTGCATCATAATTATAACCTTAAATTGCAAGCTTCACCCTTGTTGGTGTAAGGCTGGTGGCGGCTTATAAAACCCGTTTGCCCTACTGACTCGAGCCGGCAGTCGGCTCACTAGAGTCCATGGAGCGAGAGACGACGATGAAAATGATCGTTCTGCGCTGCGCTCTGCCAGAGGTTAGATGAAAAAGAAATGGGGGGCTGCAGTGCCGTTGGGTGCTCGAACAACGCGAAAAAGGGGTTCAGGATGTACCGGTTCCCGCAAGGAAAAGAAAACCGCGCAAGGCACAAGATCTGGGAAAGAAGAAGAAGAAGTCGCCGGGCTCGGATGTTGGTTTTTACCGTGGCGCGGCATTTTCGAAATGTTTAATGATTTCGCCGATTGAAGACCTTTTTCGACGTCCTTCTATCAACCCAAGACGAAGACAGCGCCTATGGAAGTCGCTCAACACCCTTCCGATATGCGCAAGGCAGAGAAATGGTCTATGGTGATCCCTCGCTCACCTGCATGCTCGCCTTGATTATTCAACGGCTGTCTTTGTTTTTTAAGACCGCTTCCGTGTGCCCGGGCGCAACATAATCGCTCAAGACTCACCACCAAACCACATCAGACCCAGCTCTTGTCAACGAAAGCTGTAGCGCCGTGGTTGAGCCTCATCGGGACCATCTGAGTTCGACGGCTTTGACGGGTTGAGCGTCATGGCCGCGCGTGTTTTTTCGCGCCTCCTCTTGTTCCTGATTTTCGCCACGTTTTTAAAGCTGCGGGTGGACTACCTCTCTACCCCCTCGACTCATGGAGACTCCAAGTACCCCGCAAACCGTCTACAGGACGCCTCGCATACCAGTTGGACCGGCATTTCCTCGTCTTTCTCCAGCTGGGTCACCGTTAGGGCTACTTTGACGAGGCCTAGCCGGCGTGGTCACTCTTCTTCGGCTGAACCAGTTGTATGTCGCCAAACATCCGTAAGGGACCTTACGAGCCACGCTCGTCGCCACCATATCATCTGGTGCCTTCTGCTCGCTGGCGATGTGTCGTCTAACCCCGGCCCGCAGCGTCCAGTCTGCGCCTGCTGCACGAAACGAGTGCGGGACAACCAAGCCGCGCTCTTATGCGACTCTTGCGAAGGCTGGTTTCACCGCGGCTGTGTCCACTTATCCTTGAGTGAATACCGTCGGTTGGGGTCTTCCAGCGACCAGTGGCTCTGCTTGGTTTGCTCACTGCCGCAGTTCGCTGACGACATCTTTGAAGTTTCTACACCCAACCGTCCAAACAAACCGGTACACCCTGGAGCAAGTTCGCCCGACACATCCCTGAGCCGCAAGACAACGGGCATTAATAAGACAGCAACATTCTGGTACAACAACTGCCGGAGTGTAAAAAACAAGATCCCGGACCTTCAGACGCTGGCGTCCTCGCTTCCACACTGCTCCACCATTCTGCTATCCGAGACGTGGCTCGATGCGAGTGTCGCCGACAGCGAGCTACTTTCTCTCGACGCTTACACGGTGTTCCGCAGGGACAGAATGGGAGAGGTGGCGGAGTTCTCATGGCGATCCCGACGAGTTTCCGCGTCAATCGCCGGCGCGACCTTGAGCATAAGGACCTTGAGGCACTCTTTGTTGAGTTCTTCCTTCCCCGTGGGACCATCCTCGTGTGTTGCGTTTACTGCCCGCCCTCTTCACGTGAAAAAGCCTACAGACTTCTCGACAGTTCCCTGGAGGCTGCTGCTTCAAAGCCTTACGTGAATACTCTTATCTTCGGCGACTTCAACTGCCACGTAGACTGGTGCTCCCACGAGGTTCCTGTCCCTCGTGACAACACGGACGATGTGCTCCTCGAGACCACGACTGCTGCGGGCCTGGTCCAGGTGTGTCAGCAGCCGTCGTATACGTCCCGCGAGGGTGTACCGAGTTTTCTCGACCTCGTCTTCACATCCGACGCAACACGCATAGAGCTTGTGGAGACTTCCGAAGGCCTCCACGGCAGCGACCATCTGGCCGTGGAGCTACGTTATGCAGTCTCCCTGCCCCGTACTGGGCATCACGCTCTTAGGTTGTGGAGGTTCCGGCAGCTGGACTTCGGGCACATGGCTCAGCTGGCCCACCTGACGCCATGGTGCATGACCACCACCGGTTCAGACTGGTCATCGAATTACGATCTCTGGTGTGATTTCATGTTCGCAATCCAGAAGGAGTGTGTGCCCTGCTCCACACACTCATCGAAACGAAAACGCCTGCCATGGATTACGCCAGACATCATAAAGGCAGCGCGAACCAAGCGGATATTGTTTCGGAGGGCACGCCGATCTCATTGCCCAGCCGCCCTACGATTGGCAAAGGAGCACCAGCGGACGCTGAAGGCTGCTATCTACGTCTCCCACCAGCAGTATGTTCGCGACATTGCAGAAAGAGCCAAGACCGATCCAAAGGTCTTCTGGACCTTCATTAGCCAACTGCGTTCTACGTCACAGCGACCGAGTTTTACCATCAGTGGTCGCGCAGCTAACTCCCCACAAGAAATAGCCAACCTCTTTGCTGACCATTTTGCTTCTATTAACAACAACAGTCCGCCTCTGAGTTCCTCGGTATTCACAGCACCAAATGTATGTCAACCGGAACTACCTGCTCCACAACCCCTGCCTGTGTATGCAGATGACGTTCGACAAGAACTTTCCAGGGTGCTGTTTTCAGAGGAGACATTGCAGGAGGCACTCGCCAAAATCAAGAACTCTTGCAGTCCTGGGCCAGATGGGGTCGCTCCCATTTGGTTTAAGCTGTTCTGCTCGCATGTTCTTCCAACCACATCCAAGTTACTTCAGGGTCTACTGGACAGTGGGGTCGTCCCAGAAGCATGGCAAGAAGCGCTGGTCACTCCACTCCACAAGGGAAAGGGGAAGCCAGTGGACGAGCCAAGGCACTACCGTCCGGTTTCAATCACCTCAATTGTTTGCCGGACATTTGAGAGGGTTGTTAACGCCCAACTTCTAGGCTACCTCGAAGAATCAAAATACCTCTCGGACAGTCAACACGGCTTTCGTAAGGGCCGCAGCTGTGAAACCGTCCTCTCAACCATAACACATTTTATTAGCGACAACATGGACAACCAAGGCACTTCGGATTTAATACAACTCGACCTTAGCAACGCATTTGACACCCTGAACATTCAACTCCTGCTGGAGAAGCTCGCCCATGCTGGGGTACAGGGCTCCTTATTTACCTGGGTCTCTGGCTTCCTGCGTAATCGCAGTCAACGGGTTCTGTACCACGGCACACACTCTGCACGGACACCCATCTCGTCTGGTGTCCCGCAGGGTTCGGTCCTCGGTCCGACGCTGTTCTTGCTCTATGTGAACGACATGCCACGCAGTGAGAAGTGTCTTCTGGTGCAGTACGCGGACGATACGTCAATTGTGGCGTCAGTGTCATCACAATCTGACGCAGATCACCTCCAACTGTATCTTGCTGAGGTTGAGGACTGGACCACAGCGCAACACCTTCGTCTCAGTACCTCCAAGAGTGGTGTGATGCGTTTCACGAACAGTAAAAAACGCGACAAACCCTCTTACACTGCCGGAGGTGCTCCTCTTACTATTTCGGACCACCTGACTATATTGGGTGTCACCTTCTCGCGGAACTTGGACTTTTCCGCACATATTGCAACTGTTGTTGCAACTGCCCGGAGGACTTTGGGTTTTGTTTCTCGAGTGACAAGGCCGAGTGGACCGGCGGCACTGCGCACACTTTATACTGCCCTGGTCCCACCCTCGTTAGAATACTGCTGCGCAGTGTGGTCGCCTCCTCAACAACACCTCCTCGACCGCCTAGAAAGTGTACAGCGTCGTGCATCACGCATCATCTGTGCTCGGATCTCAGGCCATGCTGATATATCGTACCCCGCGAGGTTGAAGGTCCTTGGCTGGCGTCCTCTCGACCAGAGGCGAAGAATTTCGCGGGTCCGAGTGCTGTGCCATCTGCTCGACGGGTCACTTCCTGGCAACAGACTGTCCGCCCTCGTACGTGTCAGCAAAAGGACCGGGCAGCCTCAACCACTCCGTGGCAGGACTCTGCGACACAGTGAATCATTGTTGCCTGCGGCTATCAGGGACTTTTTGTCCATGCCATTGGCTGCCCGTAGTCCTTTGCCCAGGGAGCCTGAGGAGTCCCAGGCTCTCTGTAGAGTCTTCGCAGGACAAATGTCTTCGAGTCAGGGTTAGGCGCCGCTCGCGCACTTGCGGTGGAGTGGGACGGAGGAGGGGTGGGGCTGGGCCTTTTGGGCCTCTCGCGACGTCATGGGACCGGACGCACTGCTGCGGAGCTGGTCTTAGGGCGTCGCGGGGGGCTTGGGGGCCGGTCTTGCCTCTCTCCGTCCTACTCGGTTGCGGGTGTGAACTGTGCTCTAATCTAAACTGGCGCAAACTTTCAGCTTTCTCACCCTGTATTTAGCTTCATTGTCATTATTTTATTTCCTTGTCGCATCTTATCTTAGTTTTGTGGACGTCATTTTGTGACTCTTATGTACACGGCGGCAGGCAAGCAGGCGCACAGGCGTAAGGGTTTTAACCTCTCTGCTTCGCCTTGCACGCTGCCGTGTACGTGCCTGATCTGTGCAAAATAAATCAAATCAAATCAAATCAAACCAAGAAGGGCTGACTGGAAGCCGAGTTCTCGATTGAGCGAGGTAAGTTTATGATTAACGTATGATTAACGTAACAAAATGCTTCATTTTTCGACTTTCTCCTTACGCCAACAAAAGCGCAAACGACAAAACCTACACGCGTATACATCGCATGTCAATGGGGACCCACTCGCCGGGAGGCACATCATGGCGGAAGCGGCGCCCGCTGAGTCCGCTAGACCTAGCGGGCCGTAAGCCCCTCCCACCCGCCGAACTCTCCCAGTATAAAAGGCTCTGGCGTGGCCCAGCAAACGGATGTATGCGAGACTGTCAGGCTGGGTATAAATTGTTCTCTGATATAGGGACATACGGTTCGGCGGTTGTGACGGGCTTTCGCAATAAATCTTACCAAGAAGGAATCAAATGTTGATTGACGTGTCAATATTCTATCGATAAAAATTTCCTCTGCAGGAATGCACGCTCAGTAGACTCAACCAGTGGGAGCGGACGTCAAGTAAACTGCTTCGCGATTTACGGTACTTACCTCACCATTTTAATGACGACTAAAATAACGTCACGAAATATTGTGTTTCACGCCCTACCGAAAAATCCGGTATAACTTTTCGCTATCCGGATTATGGAACCGGAAATCTATCTGGATTCTATCTTGAGTCTATCTGGAATTTAGGTTTTCAGAAATTATTTCTTTGTCTGCAATCTGGATTTCGGGTTTTCAGTAACAAATTTCCGGTTCCATATTCCGAATAGGGAAATTATTACCGGATTTTTCGGTAGGGCGGGGTCCGATAGATGTTGTAAAGGTTGTTACATTATAGTTCCCGAAAAAAAAAAAAACGCCGTTGCAATATTTTCGGAAGTACCGACACACATTATGTTGCAAGTACAGCTTAGGAAAACCATCAGAAGAAATAGGAAGACGTTTATTTGCAATGAAGACTTTATGAATGAACGGCGTTTAGCGACGGCAAGTTATGAGCGTTCGGGAATTTATAAGTTGACGTGATTGCTAACTATGGACATGCGAACAATGAAGACCAGTTTTGTCGGGAGATGGTGTTGCGGTGATGACCTGATATTGGACGACTCATGGCAGACGAACAAGCAAGTTTCTTCTCAGCGAATGGTAAGTGTCCAGTGTCAAGCACAACACGTGGCTACCAACGTTGTCGACATTTCGAACACTTGCCGCTTTCGACAAAAGTCCTGGCACCTGGGCTAACTTTGGGAAAGACTCGAAGTCTTCCTTGAATCCAACGCCATCATGAACAGTCACTGAAAACGATCCACTATTCAGTGGCTGGAAGTTTACACGATGCCTGCCACGACGTCCAAACACGTCACTGACGTTCTACGGTCTCTTTTACCTACTTTTGCCCTACCGAAAATACTTTTCTCTAATAACGCGCAAAATTTTGATTCAAATAAAATAAACAAGTTTTTGAAGAAAAAAAACAAAACGGCATGAGGCATCACATTAGTGCACCATACCATCCTGCAACTAACGGGCAAGCAGAGCAGATGATCTGCGAAACGAAAAAAAGCCCTTTTGAAGCTTACGGAAGAAGCAGTTCAGTGAAGAATCGCCAGGTTCTTGTTCTGACAGCACGCGACGGTCTCATCTTACACGAAAAAAAAAAAAAAACCCGCCGAAGCAATATTCGGCAGACGAAGAGCCACACCCCTCGATCTCATATTACTGTAGCCTACGAACATAGATTGAGAGATTCCCAGATAGAGAGTAATGGCAGTTTAATCGGTCGGACAACTCGTCTACGTGAGGAATTTCAGCGGAAGTGGGGCCTTCCACGTAAAACTTGAGTAGAAAAGGCTCTATGTTGGTTGACCAGGAGGTGTCATCTCTCTGAATACGTTGGATATCAATGACCTTCAGTGTAAATATAACTAAATCACAAAACTCTCTTTGTGTATTGTTTAACTGCCCTTGTATTTGATAGTAGAAGCTAAAGTGGTGATATGGACATTTCACACCAGGCTCCTTTTTCTTAATTTTCGCCTCATACTCCTTTGCGGTTTAAGTATGCTTCAAGAATCTTTTGGAACGGGGACACTTTACGTCAACGAGGCCATTTGTTCCAAGTAGTCAATCAGGGAATGCTGCTAGAAATCCGTCCCTCATATAAACGAATAAGCCGCACTTCTGCACAGTGCAGTTTTCCTGTTCAACGTACAGTTGTAAAGCAGCATCCTCATTGATTCTACCTTATACTGTTGCGGGTGAAGAAAGTCTTTGGGTACACGATACTTGAAACAAGTCTGGCACTGTACGTTGTGGTTCGACACCCACTAATATCGTCGTCCTTATGGAGCCTCATCAATTAATAATTACCTCGTCACCTCATATTGCTCTTCATCAACAGTAAGTACAATAGGCTACCGCCATATTACAATCAAAGAATTGAAAAATTTAGTCGTTCAGTCCTTTAACAAGTTTATTATTTATAAATTGTTATTACGTTACATTACCTCGAGACGATCGACGTCCATCGTCGATCTTCAAATACTTATACCTGTATATAAATTAGACGCACAAGAAAGGGGGGGGGGGGGGGGGGGGTCGGTGGCCGAGTGCATGGTCTAGCGCACACCAGCTCGGAGCACTTGGAGCGAAAGTTCGCGCTGCAGAACCCACCCTGCCCCTGCCCGTTTCGATCTGGAAGAGCATCGTACCGGCGTGCGGTCGTGTATCACTACTGCGTGGTGCACGTTAAAGACCCCAGGTTTGCGGCTGTACCGCACTGGCTAAATTGTTCATCTACAACTGAGACACCAGACGCCCACTAAGGCAGACTGACTTCCGGCTGTATAAACATACACACAACAAGATTTGACGCATAATAACAAAGAACACAGCGTGCCGCATCTTTTCTTTTGGTGCCTTTTTTTTTTTTTTTTTTTTTTAAATTAGCGCAAGCTTGTGCGTTCTTTCTTTTGAGACGGTTAGAACGGTCGCACATAAAACCCGCGTTTCTCCTACTACCCGCCCGCTTCCTCCTCTCATTATGTGTATTTTGTTATAACTAAATAAGCTATAATGATGGTGTATTATTCATATTTACTTTCAGTTTCAGTCAGGGAAAAGGAGTTTCGCGGGAACTAGAGCCAATAAATGAGCTGCGCTTAGAGTATCGGCACTCTCTTCCCCGACAGTGTTGTGAACGCCGCCATTTTGTTGCTTGTGCAGCGCAGGCGCAACTGCCGATCGTCATGATTCAAAAGTGCGACGTCCTCAGCATTAGATTCGGTGTTAGGAAGCTCATGTAATGTTGCTTTGCTTTGTCGAAAACTGTTTAAAGTGGAGGACGGAAAAGCGTTTCTTGTGATTTCAGATAAAGCTTCAAATAACTGGCAACCATGATTTTAAGCCACAATAAGGCCAAGTGTCGCTACTCTGAAGCGTAGCTTATTTAATGACACTATTCATGCTCTTGTTCAAGAGGCTGGTAATACCTGGAGGGGCCATGATGTAAGCCCCGTGGATTCCACAAGCCACTACCTTTTGACACCTGCCTCTTCTTCATTGTTCCCGCTTGTGCCAGTAAATTAGCTTGCGGTTCCGAGTAACGACACTTGGCTTAAAATTGCGGCTTAAAATCATGGTTGCCAGTTATATGGAGCTTTATCTAAAATCACAGGAAACGCTTTTCCGTCCCTCAGAAATGTTTAAACAACCCGCGACAGAGCATTTCAATATTGCATCAGCTTCCTAGCAACGCATCTAATGCTGAGGAAGTTGTACTTTTCGATCATGATGATCGGCAATTGCGTTTGCTCTGAGCAAGACCCAAAATGGCGGCGCCCAAACCAATTTTGGGGAACTGAGTGCCGATACTTTAAAGCTCACGTAGTGACTCTAGGCATAAAGTGAACTCGGGTGTATTATTTTCCTCTTCGTCTTTATTGTTTATTGATTTCAATCATATCGAATAATGAACGCATTATATCACGCTACGCTTGTGTAATTATTTGTCTTAGATTTATTAGAATGACCCAATACTTAAACCATTTATTTATCGATAGTAAATCTTCCAATATATTTTTTAACTGTGAAGGTAAAAAGACACGGAGATTGATGATGATAAAGATGCCAACGCCGCCCTCGGAAATTTTTTGAACACTAGAAATCAGCAGTTTGTCTGCCATCCGCCAGGTAGCGCAACAAAACACCCAAACAGTTTTTAATTGTTTTTAAAATTAGCTAAGCTCTACAGCTATTAAGAAACCAAAGGAAGATCATTGTGAAAATTTAATACATCGCAATGTATATCTATTCCAAACAATAAATGTTATTAAATGCCAATAAATCTGTTTGATGTCCAAAACAGATGTGCGTCAAAAACAGGTAAGTTTGAAGGGCTCCTGGAGCGTTATGACTTTAAAAATGAAAAAAAGCCATCGTCCACCTCTTGGGCAACCATTGTAGCTCTAAATGTTATAAAAGATTTTATCATAGTTTAATTATTTCTTCAGCGGCATTTGAACTACCATGACTCGAAGCACAAAAAAGTGCTACATTTGATATAAAATATCTAAACAAAACAATTTTACACAACATTAAATTTTTTTCTGCATATTACCAATTATAAGCACTACATCTGTAGCTAATTTCATTGCCCCAGCGCTTGTCATTAAAAACATATTTGTGCTGAAAGATGTCACTTTTAGGGGAATATTTGGAGGGATGAAAAAAACAAAGTTGTGCAAATATCAAAAAAGTGGATCGTTAGATTCTGCTCCGACATCATCTTAACAAAACTGCTATATTGGAACCGTGCTACCTTTAATGGATCGTTCATAAAACATGAACTAGCGGAGCAAGTGAGGGTCCGCGCCATCATATTCGCAACGCTATAAATGCGCATGAACAATAAAAACCAACACATACATAATATCAAATGAAAGAGGATTGCATTGCCTTTCGAATGACATCAATCCCACAAAACAGTATTTAAAAGGAGATGAGTAATGGCCTCCCAAAAAGTACCTAAACTGCCACATTCAGTGGGACCGTGGCCTAAATGTGGAGATGACTGCGCTGATAACTATCACCCCCAGACAAAACTGCACAATTACATTTGGATACACTGACAACATTTAAAGGGCCCCTGAAAAGAAAAAAAAATTAAAAGTCTGGTTGGGACAAGCGTGTCAAGAAATTAATTTTACGCGAAAAAGTAATTTTAGAACAATATTGACGGCGAGTGATTTATTTGAAATCCTGCGCGCGAAGTCCATGACGTCAAGGGTCATTCCGGAATGACCAACTCGCCCGTGAAGGCGAAACCGATCCAACTCTCCTCCACGCACCCCACAATGCCGAGAGAGAAAAGAAGTGGAAAGGAGGTGACTGGACTAATTCGCGTCTCGCGCCGTCAATATTGCTCTATTATTTTATTTTTCGCGTAAAATTATTTGACATGCTTGTTCCAACCACACTGTTAAAAAAAAAAAAAACTTTTCTTTTAGGAGCTCTTCAAACGAAGTTTCCTTTTTTTAAATACGGCACCCAAATAGTTTACGTTAGTAAATCATCACCATGGAGCTAAATGACATTAAAAGATTGCGTGTGGCATAGTCCGAGGACAATGCCATTCCAACTATGAATGACATTCCTTACATTCGTGGTGGTCGCTACAGGTCGAGAAATTTCACTTTTGTACACGCCTTCAAATCTAAACTAAACGAACAAAGAGCGTCTATGACGTTGATCCTTTTGCTTTGCGCCGACTTTGCCAGCTCCGCAACCCACGAGTGCGAGCCGCAGGTGACCTACACAATGCGACGCACGCGCAGAGCAGAGGAATCGACATCACAGGCACTCTTTCCACGCCTATAGTTTCGGTTTGAAGCCGTGTGTAAGGACGGCATTAGTCGCCTAGTAGTGCCCACTTCAAATATGTATTCAAAATATTATACCACGGTAGGTAGATTGTCTATTCTCCAACTACATTATGCCCTCAAAAAAATGAAAAAAATTACAAAAGATATATATTTTTTTTAGTTAACCAACTAACTAATGAATCAATTTCGTATCTTTTCTAGGGACCCCCATTGCCTCCGAGGCAGTGACTATTTCGACGCCCACCGTTAAAATATCACAAATTATTTCTACGTCTGTGACGTTATTTCCTTAAAGGGCCCATGAAACGAATTTTGGGCTGGTATAAATCAATTTAGATTGGGATTTTACTACTAGCACATCGTTCAGTGGGTCAAAAGAAGAAAAAAAAAAAGTAGAAAGTCAAAAGCCTGACTTTCGGTACGAAAATTTGAAAACAGCGGACTATTTCGTACCTCTTTCCCTTCGTAAGCTCTCTGCCTTTTCACTGTGATACATCCGCGGTTCCCAAAGCGCGTCACCAGGTCCAAACGTACGTCATACGACACCAGACCTCACTTATTCCCTTCACCCCTCAGCTGACATTGCGGTGGAAGCTACGCGCTTGCCGGACCAATCAGCCGCCTCCCTTTCATCACCTGACCTGATTCTCTGCGCGTGGGTATGCGCGAGACAGCGTAACCCCGTGGCAAAAGTGTGGCTGGCCCAACGAGCACGTAGCTTCCACAGCACTGTCAGCTTCGGGGTGAACGGGGTGGGGAAAGCAACTTTTCTTTGAATTTGGAGCGACGGGCTAATCTTCTAGGGCGAGAATGGCTGTGCTCGGGTACACAATCGCGAGTTCGAGAAAGAGGTGACTCCCCCCTTTCCGTCTTCTTGAACTGTTCGGTAGAATGCGCGATTTATCAGTTGAGGAGAAAAGCTAAACAGAAAAAAAGTTGGAAAAGTGTTTCATCACTTGTTTCAAACCTCAAAATAGTGGTTTTAGTATTTCGACGTCCGCCTTCATTGCAGCCACGCGTCCCGGGGGAGCCGGGGCCTTCCCGGGAAATTGAGAACTTTCCGGCTATGGCCGACTGCATGACATTTGTTTTCAGAAAATACGTGTCAAACCGCGACGCTGCCTGCAAGCAAGATTATATTTCTTTTTAGCGCCACTTCCCTTCGCTGTCCATTCGGAAGCTCCAAAGCTCCATGTTTGAGAAGTGAAAATAATAACTAGAGTATTTTTAGGGGGGACGTCGAAATAGTCACTACCTAGCCCCTGATTTAGCCCCACGGCTAAAAATACCCTGATGCAAGTTTTTTTATATATGCATACATTACAATTTCAAGTGCTGTTCTTCACTGTGTCTCTGCTGTTGAGATTAGTCAGTCCGAGAGGAACTGCAAATGAGTTCCCCAGAGCGGCTAACGCTATGAAATATTCCCGTTGGGATTCGGTACGAATGCCATTCGACGAAAATGACATTAATGTTGCTGTGTGGCAGGGGTATCAGTCTAGTGTTTAAAACCTTCATGGGTGGATTTCATGTAGCGAACGGTATTTTCTTTCTCAAAGACCCGTCCTGTTCACAATTTACAGGAAAAAATAAAATATATATAGACCTTTTTCACAAGGGTACCACGATCTTGTAATATCGTCACTTCGGCCAAAAGCTTAGTTTTGCCGCCGCCACGCCCATAGAATACATTTAGAAAATAAGCATAACCGTCAACCATTCTAGTTTTGCCTCCCCTCTATTATTTCTTTACTATTTCCAGGTTAAAATTTTTATTATTTTTTTGTCAACGCCCATACCGAATATGCCTACCAGGTGGCTGGGGACGAGAGCAAGTGAAAAAGGCATATGTTATTTTAATAACAAATAACATTTGTTATTTCTCACAACGTTTACGTGAAGGTAGCGGAGTGGCTAGTCGACAGATCATAATGGTAGTATTATATCTGTAATGGGCTTGGGGTTTCTATAGAGCTAAAGAACAATGATTTACCTTAAGTACGGACAAAGTAAGGAACAACAACTTACCTTAAGATCGGACAAAGTAAGGACCTGTCAAAGTTGACCAAACATCAACCTGAACGACGAGTTTGACATTTTTTTGTAGAAAAAACTAAAATTTCTAAAAATATTTGAATACGTCAAGGTATCTTCGTATGTATACGTACCTGTTAAAGGAGGGGGAAAAGTTAAGATGGTGGAGGAAACACAGTAGCGAAAGCAGAGGGTGTCAAACACGCGACCTGCGACGGCAGGCAAAAAAACTATGCTTCGTTTCAGCTTCGGTCCGAGCGCGGCCGGTGTCATGAGCCGAAGGGCCAATCAAACAGCGAAAGAGGCACAACGTCATGGTGTGCTCTATGCAGTTGATAGGACCAGCCGGTATTCGCCGTCTCTCTGTCCGTGCTCCTCCGCCGGCTAGTCCCATCAAGCGCAGAGCGCACGCTATGACGTTGCGCTTTTTACACTGTTTGATCGGCCCTTTGGCTCATAACATCGGCCGCGCTCGGACCTAAAGGGAAACGAAGTATAGTTTCTGCCACTGCGGCTTCTGTGCTTCGTAACACGAGAACAAAAAATCTGGGAAACATGCGATTTGCGAACGCAAAGGCGCGCGCAAATGAAGAATTAGGCCCTTTTAGCCTGCCCGATTTGAGATGAAACCACCCATATATATGGGTGGCTTCAACTGCATTGCCTGCCCCTGAGATACGTCGCTCCCCCGCTAAACCACCACCGAGACCGGATGCTCCGAGTCTGCGAGCGTCGTGCCAGGGGAAAGGGCTATTGGCGACGTGAGCGATCGAAAGCGTCGCTGTGGTCAGCCTGCCACGATTGGCCGAATGCTGACAATGACGTCAGCAAAGGATTTCTCATCGACGGAAATAAGAGGAATGTAAGAACTTCAATTTTGACGGTGTTGGCAGTGTTGCTTCGAGAGCGCTATGATTTCAGGCTTCCACCATGCCCATTACAAACACTTGTTGTTCACAAGGTAATGACGTCACGAAAGGTAACCGAACGAGGGCGCCACCGAAACATCTCGCCGCTAGTAGACCCTTTTCATGGCAAACGCCACCAAAAGGTGTTCGTCTTTGACGTCCCAGAGAACTTCCGGTTCATAAAAAAATAAGGAATTGTAGTAGACCGTTTTTCTCCTCCGCTACGGTATCCGGGACGAAAACTCCGCAGCTGCGCATGCGCGCCACCAGCCTTGTCGGCATAGTTCAAGGTCTTGTGGCGGATTAGGGAGCGCCATCCGGGTGCTTAGCGGGCTGCGGGAACGGTCTACTACAATTCCCCAATATGGACAAAGTCCACCCTAACACCGCTGTTTGAAATGTCGATGAAACGTTTAACCACCAATCCTCCAGGTGAACGCCAAAAGAACAAAGAAGCCCGTGATATGTTAAATATTTTCGAATACTCTTGTAAACCAACTTGCCTCCTCCAAGACGTTAAATTGACCAGCCGAGGGCCCTCGTTAAATCTCCAACTTTGATGTGCGTGTAGCGTTTATGCTTTCTAGCACTTTGGACATAGGCAAGCTCGACAGAGTTGCGAAGACGGAGCGACCGGAAGTTGCTTGGGACGCAGGAGGCAGTTCATGTTTGTAAACATTCGCGAAAAGTGGACAAATTCGATATTGCGAAAACTACTCGTCCCAACGAAAAAAGGCTTAAATGTAAACATTTCGGCGGAACTCCGCCTGGTTAGGTAAGTAATAAGAAAAAGTACTACGTAGTACTCAAGTAAAGCCTTTTAAGTAAAGCGACACAAGCCTTTTAAGTAAAAAGGCTTGTGTCGCTTTGGTCCTGGGCCGGGGGCCTATTTAGGAAAATGACTAAAGTTTGCGATAATTAGGTTCTTAATTATTTTTGCGCAATTAGAGTTTTTAATATTGTGTTTAAGGCGTGGTTTTCAATTAGAAAATTGCTCACATTCATCGAAGAACACTAAATCAACAAATTGCAGAACGATAGAAGGCACGCTCAGCATTTTACACCTTTCTGAAAAACCGCACAAACTCGAAGGGTTTTTAAGTTTCGTTTTGCAATCGGAGCGCTTCTCGACCCCGACGGCACCGCGCCCTGTGGAGAAATCGTGCAACCAACCTCTGTTGCGCTGTCCTCAGCGCAACGCAGCAGAGGCAGAGGTTGGTTGTACTATTCCTCCACGGCGCGCGGTGTCGTCGGTGCCGAGAAGCGCTCCGACTGCAAAACCAGGAACTTAAAAACCCATCGAATTTGTGCTGTTTTTCAGAAACCTGTAATATGCTGCGCGTGCCTTCTATCGTTCTGCCATTAGCTGCTTTTCTTTTTTTTTTTTTAACGACGGGCATTAACACAGATGACCGAGTTGCCCTGAGAATCGTGTTTGGAGCTCCCTATCAAGTGAAGTGCAGCCGCTCTATATCTAAAATCCGCCTGTAAAAGAAAGACACGTCGTTTTCAAACAAATCCATTTCTTTGGCGCCATCTGGGGGTTATTGCGCGTGCTCGGAAACCAGGTTCCCGCCAAGTAAAGCGTGCGTGCGCATGCGTTGAGCCTACAGCCGAATCACCGCATCGGCCTGACATCAGAGTTACGTGTCGGTGTATTTGCAATGTGCGACTCGGCACATTCTGCACAAGCAAAGTCTACCCCAAAGAAAAATCTTTTTCCTTAAAAAAAAAAAGACGTCCGTCCGACATTTTTCAGAACCACTGCCAATGCTTTTGACACCAGTTTTTTTTTTTCTTTTTTTTTTTAATTGAGCAGGGCGAAGAGAGCGAGAGAAATAAGGAAATAAATAAAGATTGTGGAGAGTTTCGCAGTTTGGAGTTCGCCTTAGATATTGCCACGCGTTTAAAATCGTGCTTTCATTCAGAATTTTGATGAAAGGAATGAAATTGCACAACCTCTGTTTTAAGATCATCGTAAACTTTATTTTTTTTCTTTTTGCTGTAGCGGCCGCTTGTGAAGTATAGTGAATGGAAAGCGAGAGAAAAGACCGCGTACAAAGAACAGTTTGACAAATATTCGGCAAACGCGCGCACAAATACAATTTCTTTTCTATATTCACGTGAACAAAGAAAAAGTCGAATAAACGGTTCCCGGACATTTCATCAAACGCCGTTTCGTAGAACGCCGTTTCATCGAAAAAATGGACGTTTCATCGAACGCCGTTTCATCGAATCGCTGACGGCCGTTTCATCGAATGTATTTTATATAAAAAGTGTGAAAGATGCTTTTTTTATGCACGGATCGAGTGCATTTTCGTGTCATTCCCCCATTTCATCGTCAGGTTTTTTTTAATTTCCAAACTTGTAGCTGTTACAATTTATTTTGATGCAAGTAACACGTGAGGATGTTTGTACCGATTTTTATGTTTGTTTCGCATATTGTGCTTATCTGTTCACCTCCTCTGTATTACCCGATGGGCCTGAGGGTATTGTAACTAATAAATAAAAAGTCGCACTCCCGGTAAGAGCGCACTCCCAACTCATGGAGGCCAGAAGGCGACTTAGGTTTTGCTCAGGCGCAACAACTTTAGCCATGTGAGCCTCCTAGCCTGTCATGTCGTTCCATTGATACTTTTTTACTGCCCGAAGCTTGCAGCACCTAAAGCTGAGGTGCTATTTATAAAACTACAACGAAACATTTTTTTTTTTTTGGGGGGGGGGGGGGGGGGGGTTCTAAGACTTAACGGAGTCAAAAGTAAGTACGTCACTTCAAATTTTAATTGAAAACTTTCGGGGGTTCAAGTGTTCGTGCGACAACCATTCACCGTTTCAAATGATAAGCAATTGCTCTCAAAAAGTCCCCCGCAGCCATGCTCCGTCGGTTTTCATAAAAAAGGCGGACCCTTTCATTTCTTGCCGCTATGGCCTTCTTCTGGCGAGGACGCTCTTGGGAACTCAGCATCGCCTCCAGCTTGTCTTCCATCAGTTAATGTTCTGCGGCGTTGCAAGTCAAAAACTTCCAGAACCCAAAATGGGCACCTCCGACCAGCTTCAAGAAGTGGGAATGCCACCCTGGCGTTCGATAAGACGGCGTTCGATAAAACGGCGTTCGATGGAACGGCTTCGATGAAACGGTGTTCGATGAAACGGCGTTCGATGAAACGGCATTCGATGAAACGGCTTCGATGAAATGGCGTTCGACGAAACGGCGTTCGATGAAATGTCCGGTCCCACGAATAAACATCGCCATTTTTGGCAACCCCACTGCAACTTCTTCCAACCTTCGCTTGACAGCTAGGCTAGGCATTGCAAATTCTTTGTGTTGACACAAAATAAAGGACTGCAGCTGTTTTGAGAGCTCCACTTTCTGGCCACGCATTGCCGCCACAGCTTCGTGGCCCAAGCTGCGTAGGAGTGGAGGCCGAGTACTCGTGGCTGTAGCAAACGATCACGGCACCTGGCCGTGCAACATGTTTCGCCGCAATCGCCCTCGCTCGGCTATACGATATAAGGCTGCTTTACACAGTTGCGTTTAGGTTGCAGCCCAATCCGTTGCCCAGCCTTGCCTCCCATTTTATCGCTTACGACGAGCAGACGCACTATCCGGAAGCAAACTCGCAATTTGCGTAACATTCCGAATTTTGTTACGCACCATTCGCTTATCGTGGGCTTGAAGAACTTTTTCACTGTGTTATAAATGACGATTTCTCGTAGTACGTACATCTGATCTCGTAAATACTGCAAAACCTTGACTCCATTTAGATGTAGTCCCAGGGCCTCGTCCTGTTCTCTTGTCAGGAGCGATCACAAGTAAGCACAAGGAGGTACAACGCTTTCGATCGCAAGAAAGCTCAAGTGTGGGAACAACCAGACTGAAAACAACGTAAGAAAATAGCGTAGCATCTGTATTTTAGTTATTGCATTCTCCATTGTTCCCATAAATTTGGGCATTGCATGAACGAAAACTTTGAAACTAGTAGTTTTCATTTCTTTACTGGTAACTAGAGCGTTATGAGAAGTTGTAAAATATGTTTGTTTATTTATTTCTTCGGACGGAAATTAAAGTTTTGTTGTTATCAGTGTTTATGGCGTCCAGTCCAACTGTGAAATCGTTTTTATGTGCATCATTTGCGTTGTCGATAAACGCGTAGTCACACCTTGCAGTAAAGAAAAAAGGAAGAAAGGTATTTGACAGTAACTTGTGAACAGGAAAAAACGCAAAATACTTTCCTACGGTACACCATATTCTTTGTGAAGTAAGAATACTTAAAAGAAACACACCGTTTATGCATGAGGACCCGGGCGTAATTTTAGTCCCATGAGCTATTAACACCGAGGTACGTAAATGTGTAACGTTTATTGAATCATAAGGTTAGGGTTCTAGTAGTTCTGTAAAAAGTGGATGTTGACTACGAAGAGAATGCAAAAAGTCTATTTGTTGCACCATGCTTAAACGTATGGTGCGACTGTTACACCATGCTTTAATAGAAACCCAGCTAAACTCGTGAAGGTTATTTGCAAGCTTCCACTTTTTCATTTATTTGATAATTTTAATCAAACTTTATTTATGGAATGTGACCTAAGAAAGTCCGATGCCTTGGAACGGCAAGTACATAACGAATTTAACACAAAAATAAACCTGTAGAGATGCCCACATATACCTAATTAAGTGGATTTACGAACCTTGCCGTATACAAAAATTCTCTCTTCAATCACAAATTAAAAAAAGAAAAAGATCACGAATGATGAACGCAGGTTGTCAGGACATCTCTGCCTAATGATACAGGCACAGTTTAATTTTGAAATGTTATTGCGATGCAGATTTCAATATTCAGAAGCTTTTCGTTTCTTTTTAAATACTCAAAACACACGCGTGCACCACCCCGCTTTGAAAGTATGCTTCCCTCCTAAGCACGCAGTTGCAATATTCATTAGTGATGGACCGAATCTGGCGAACTTCAGATTCGGCAAAGTTCGGCACATGCCGATCTTTTGAAGGAAAGCTCGGCAAAGATTCGGCCAAAATTAGGTAAACGTCTGCGCACGCTCGAGAACGCGACGGGACCATAGATTGCAAATGGACGCCGTGCGGTCGTGCGGTTACCATCATACAGTGTAGTGCCGTAGTACTACAGGCGTTTACTCCGAGGTGCGGAGAGACAACATGATAACTGTGTGTTTGCCAGCCTTTTGTGAGTCTGGTTCTCTTCAATATTTTCTGTCTCAAGAACAGAAGATCGACCACGAATTGACGGAGTCCAGTACGCAAGTGACAAATGGTGCGGTACATTTTGGATAACACAATTTTCATTTGAGCTTTCCATTGATGCAACGAGGTAGCTGCAACATTGACTGACAATAAATTTAAAGCACTGCTTGCAATTATAGCGATCCTGTTTTCGCTACACAAGTAGTTTGTGCCAAAACAAAATAATATGACTTTCTAATTAGCGTTATTTCGCGCTTTTCATCAATCTGCATAAAACTAAACACAGAACTATCATGCTCGACATTGCACATCCGACATTCCTAACTCTTCCCTTCTTCCTAAGCGTTTGCGTGTGTCCTAACAGCAGAAACCGGCATTTTAAAAGCTAAAAATGAGATGTTTCGAATATTGGACGCACACTTTCATGCAAAGCTGACGTCAAGTGACTCAAATCGAAACACATGCATAGTTACAATAATATTAGTATCTCCCCTGGTGAAAGCTCAGCAGCCGTTTCATTCATTTTTGCGCACAAAGCAGCAGTGACTCACTGAGAAAGTAAGAACGCAGTGTCACCACCTTTATTTCCCTTACAACAATTATCAGTGAGTTTCACTTGAGTTCCTAATGTATTAGAAGCTCAATTGAAGTGCATTAATAATTCTTTGTAAGGGTTTAACAATGTACACACTCGCAGGCTCGCGCTGATGAGGCCTCAAAACCGAAACTCGCGTACCGCGATCCTGCGTTCACTATTACCCAACATCGTTGTCACACCACTCCTGCAAAAAGTCACTAAAATTGGCAGTAAACACACAAAAATTATACCGATACAATTATCTTGTAGTATATCGCATTATTTAGTAACAACTGTGGCAATATGCATAAAAAAATCTTTTTTTCCAGCAAGTGTGGCAACAATGTATTTTCGTCGAATCTGCCGAATCTTTCGAAAAGTTCGAGAAAACTTCGGCTTTGCCAATTCCAAGATTTGGCGCCAAATTTTCGATTCCGCAAACGTTCGGCCCATCACTAATAAGTGACACCCGTTTAGAACGAACCCACGTACAGCGAATCATTGCAGATATCAAACTCACGGAAACTTTAAACAAAAATGCGTGTAAAGAGTACTTTTCATAGCGAACAACAGATTAGCTATATCGAACTTTTTTACTCCAGGAAGGCTTCCAAAAACGCGCATAGAATCGTCTTCCAGCCTGTCCCTTCCCTCCCTAAAAAGAGTAGGAAATTAAAGAAAGAAAATTTAAAAGTTCAAGTTGCGAACAAAATTGAGCGAAGAGATGCGATTCAAAAAAGGAGATAAGCTATAAAAACAAACTCTACACGCATGAAAAAAAAAAAAAAAACTTTTCAGCGCGTTGTCACAAGGCGGAAGCAAAGAGATGAGAAAAAATGGGAAGCTCTCGGGGGGGGGGGGGGGGGGGGGGCTTTTTAACGAACGTATCGTGAAAGTTCGTTGTGAATGGTTTTTGCTATATCGAATTACTTGCTATATCGAGCTGATCGTAGCGTTTCCTGCTGTTCGTTATAAACGGGTTGGACTGTATTCCTAATTTTCCACTCGTTGGTCGCGGCGAGTTACCAACCCGTTGAGTGCGCTTCTTACCGAAGACCAGTGCACTGCAGAGAAACAACATCCGCGGAGCTCGCTTTCGCGGGTGTGGCTTCTCCGCACCGCACCGGTGGTCACGTGATCACTGAATTGTCACGGGACAGCACTCTGACGACGTAGAAAGAGGGCGTCCCGTTTGTCAGCACCGGGAGAGAGAGGGAGTGATTGACGCGTGCTGACGTCAGCGCTTCGGACCAACGGGAGCTTCGAAGCGTCAACCTCCTTCTTATCTTCACGGGGCTGACAAACGAAAAACAGCGCCGAATTTTCGCCAAAACGAACGTTCTAAATAAAATGCTAACGTACCAAAAGAAGACGAAGAAAAGGGCGGTCGGTATGTCCTTGAGGTGCGGCGACACTGATTTACGCTGTAGATGAGATATTTAGCCAATGCAGTACTGATACACGTCCGCACGCCGGTACAATGCTCATACAGATCGAAACGGGCAGGAATGGGGATTGAACCCAGGATCTCTGGGTTCTGGTGCACAACACTTTCGCCGCAGATCAGGATTATCTACCAGGTACGAACTGCGCATCGGTGCAGACCATCTGAGAAAACCTTTTTGTGTGTGTGTGTGTCAGCACAAATTTGACCTTACTGAGCGCGCGCGTCCGGAAAATACGGTAGTAATAGCGATGTGGTGTTCATCAAAAGGAACTTTTAGCAATTTGTTACCGGTGCTCCGAGTACCGCACTACCGGAGCCTTTGAAGCATGCTTTTAAGCGGACGCCCCGCGGGCACGGTATCGGGCGGCGGAGAAAAGCTCACCGGAGATAAGCTCACCGGAGAAAAGCTCACCGGAGATAAGCTCACCGGAGAAAAGCTCACCGGAGAAAAGCTCACCGGAGATAAGCTCACCGGAGAAAAGCTCACCGGAGAAAGGCTCACCGGAGAAAAGCTCACCGGAGACAAGCTCACCGGAGAAAAGCTCACCGGAGATAAGCTCACCGGAGAAAAGCTCACCGCAAAACAGGCAGATGCGGAGAAAAGCTCACCGAATTTTTTAACTTAGCGGATTCTGTGTCAAACGTGGCAATTTAACACAATTCGCATTCGTCACTTCATTAAAAATATCTCCTCTGTCTTTGTAATATTCTTGAAGTTCGTTGGGCATATTTACTAATTCCTCAGAAATTAGTAATCGCCCATTATCTATATTAAATAAGCCGCAAGTATAAAATAAGAACATCGTACACTGGTAAGAAAAGACAACAATTTATTCACAGCTGACAGTGCGCCTTCGGTTGCTCTGTCAGGTAAAGAGGTTTGTTCTTTGCGAGCTAATATGAATAGCGGTGTGTGAACCGTCTCAGCTCCAAATATTTTGTAGTGCCTATAATAGATAAGTATGTATTTGTTGATGTAATCAGTGTCGGCTACGCTGTTTTCTTTCTGTTAATTTCACTAACAAAGCTTTAGTTGCGAGAACAGCCTCGTCCCGTCGTGTTTGTTGTCTTCACTCCGTCGTCGTCGTTTGAGCGGTTTCATCATGTATAACGTTTACCAACTCGCGCCTATTTGCTACATTACACAAGACTACTTATTATATAGGTCACGAGTAACAACGGTGCCAGTGTGCAGCTCTGAAGGTAATGGGTGGTTCGGAGTAAAAGGGCACTATCGCACAAAGGCATCAGGTGGAAGCACCAGCACGAACGGCTAGAAAATGTGCATGTCTGTGGAAGAAAGAAGCCTCGATATCCTACTGACTATATACCTCTTTTCAAAGGTGAGCAACAGCTTCAAAGAGAATTTCAGGCACCGCGTTGTTGCGCATGCACTTTCGGACTTTAGGCATTTACAGTTTTGATTTTTAGGTTTTAGGCAGACATTATTAATTTTTCAATAATTCCTGTTCCTCCTGTTCTTCAAGTGCATAAAATTTTCAGTTAGGCTTCGTTGCGTAGAGGGTAAGCCATAGAAAACACTCGCCCGCGATTATTAATTTGGGAGCAATATACCTAATAAGCTTAACAAATATTACAAAAAAGGATATTTTCTTTTTTACAAAGCTGACGAATTTTAATGTTAATAAATTGATATAGGTTACGCATGATCCAACAGCCTCCATATAAAAAGAAGAAAAAAATTAGTGAGCTTTTTTCCGCATAAGCTCAATGGCCGGTGAGCTTTTCTCCGCATCCGCCGGTTTTGCGGTGAGCTTTTCTCCGGTGAGCTTATCTCCGGTGAGCTTTTCTCCGGTGAGCTTTTCTCCGGTGAGCTTTTCTCCGGGATTCCACGGTATCACCCGGGCAAAAGCATGCTTCAAAGGCTTCGGTAGTGCGGTACTCGGAACGCGGCAACGGTTTGCTAAAGGTCCCTATTGACGGGCGAATGTGTCGATTTTATTTTTTTATGCGATAGCATTATTAAGCTACTCATCACAAATTTTTGGGTATGTGAGCTCAAAGGTTCACCGATAAATTTAGCGGAAAATTTACGTCACTTGACCTATGCACCAATTCAGCTGCCCCGCTAAATTTAGCAGAAAAATTAGGGAGTCCTAGAGTAACGTACGCAATTTTAGCGCACGCTAGCGGTAAATTTAGCGCTTGAGTTATCGCACGCTACACGAGAGAGTTTTAGAATAGCGTTTCTCCGCCGCGACGCATGCAAAAGCCTAAGCAGGTCGCACTTGCAACGCCACCAAGATACGGTCACAATTTTTATTTCACACACGGAATACTGTAACTTGAGATAAAACAATTTTTTTGGTCCAGAGGAACATTTTAGATTTATTTAAAGATGAGAATGCGCCGCCAGCGGTCTACCGGTCGTGTCCGCTTGCGTCGCCTCGGCAAGAGAGGTCTCGTGTACTGACTTCCGCAGAGAAATGTTCGCGCGTTACAAGCATCAAGTTGCCAGTGATCGTTGCCCACCTTACTGGGTTTTACAAACCGAGTGCAATTTCGCCCCGTATTGAAAATCGCAGTGACGAGAATGCCGCCGACGTCGCGTTCACGTCGCCGCCAAAGCGGCCGCAGCCATGAGGCCATGGGGCCATGGTCCTGGGGGCCGCCATTTTTTAACTGTGCTCGTCTTGGTTTTAGCCAACTTGTCATCACGAATCCTCCTTCGAGGACCGCAAGGACTCTTTGCGTGCGCGCGCTATTTCCGAGAAATAGCGTACGCTAAAATAGCACACGCAATGCACAAAACATGGTTAGCGTTCGGTGCATGCGCAGTGGCGACGACGCTATTAGAGAGTTTTAGAATAACGTACGGCAATTTTAGCGCACGCTAGCGCTAAATTTAGCATTTGCGTTAGCGCACGCTGCGCAGGAGTGTTTTAGAATAGAGTTTCTCCGCCGCGACGGAAAAGCCCAAGCTTCTCCCGCTTGCAACGCCATAAACATACAGTAACTTCTTATTTCACGCGCGAAATGCTATAACTTGAAAAAAAAAAAAAGTGTATTGCTTCACAGCAAGGTTTTATATTGGTTTAAATATGAGAATGCGACGGGAGCGGTCGACCGGTCGTGTCCGCTTGCGCCGTTTCGGCAAGAAAGGTCTCGTGTACTGACCTTTGAACACCGCACTACCTTCGCCGAGAAACGTTCGCGCGTGGCTGGCAGCAAGTGGCCGGCGATCGTTGCCCACCTTGCTGGGTCTTCCAAAACGCTTCGGACGTGCCCCTCCCGTAAGGGTGCAATGTTGTCCTGCGTTGAAGATCGCAGTCGAGAGGATGCCGCCGACGTCGCGTTCACGACTCCTGCCGCAGCCGCCATTTTTGAACTCTGCTCGGTCTTGGCTTTAAAGGAGCGATGCAACAATTTTTGTGCTGTGCACAAATACCGCTTAAAACGGATCCCTAACGTTAATGACCTATGAAACACGCGTTCGTTTTTCACCCCACGCAATAGAAGTCCCAGAAAAAAATTTAAGAAAAACGAGCAGCGTTCACCCCCTCAACTCGCAGCCAGAACAAGCGGCCACGTGACCTGGAGCCGATTATATGCCGCCAGTGTTGATCATAGCCACGCGCTGGGGTTGGCAAAGCGCAGGACACGCGCTGAGTTCCAGACATTGTTATGGCTCGGCTGTTGTCGTCGTTGCAGCGATTGGACACGGGTCACTATCCGAATGCTTTTCGAGCTAGCAATTGTCACGAGCCCAAGTCGAGTGCCCACGCAATGCTCGGGTCCAATCTATGAACCGCATTCAAATATCGTCACTTGGGTGTACTGCGATCCCCGAGTTACGTCATCAAATTTTGCGAAGGAGAGATTGAATGAAAATGATCGCTTTTGTCCTTGAAACTACACCGCAACAAAGGAGTTTCTTGGCCAATGGCGTTGCGTGTGAGTATCCTTGAGTCCCAGGTGTGCCAGTAAGCTCGTGTAGAGAGAAAAACATTCCAACTGAATATCGTTGCACCGCTCCTTTAACCAAATTCTCATCACAAATCCTCCTTGGAGGAGCGCAAAGGCTCTTTGCGTACGAACGCAATTTCCAAAAAATAGCGTACGCTAAAATAGCGCACGCAAAGCGCAAAACGTGATAGCGTTCGGCGCATGCGCAGTGTCGACGACGCTATTCTTTGCATGCGCAAATCTTTAGCGTGAGCTATTCTAAAACTCCCTATTGACGTCGTGACCTATGCACCAATTCAGTTTCCCCGCTAAATTTAGCGGAGAAATTGACGTCACGTGACTGCACCAATTCAGTTTCCCCGCCAAATTTAACGGAGAAATCGACGTCACGTAACCTATGCCCAGATTCAGTTTCCCCGCTAAATTTGGCGGGGAAACTGGCGTCACGTGATTTATGCACCCATTCAGGTTCCCCGCTAAAGTTAGCGAAAAAATTGATCTCACGACCTGCGCACCAATTCAGTTTCTCCGCTAAATTTGGCAGGAAAATTAATGTCACATGACCTTACGTCACGTGACCTATGCACAAGTTCAGCTTCACTGCTAAATTTAACGGAAAAATTGACGTAACGGGATGTATGCTTCAATTCAATTTCCCCCCTAAATTTGGCGGAAAAATTGATGTCACGTGACCTGACATCACGGGACCTAAAGAAAAATTCAGGTTCCTGCTGCATTTAACGGAGAACCTAAATTTAGCGGGCCTCGTAACTAGAGGAGGCGGTAAACATGTCGAATGCTATTGCAAGTCATAGACAACCAACAACAGGGTGTGTTCAGATAAGATCGTGGACGCGTGTCCAGTTGAAATTTTTGTTTTTCTTCGTATTTTTATATGTTACTCCCCCATGTGTGGAGGAACCGGAATCACAAAAAGGTTCTGCGAAAAAAGTTTTATTTCTCGAGAAAAAAAAAAGAAAAAAGATTACACCAAGGCGGCAAATTCGTTTTGGCGTTTTGTAATTTTTGCCCATTTTGACAGCACGTAATACACAAAAAGAAACAATATAAAACTCTAAAACTCTAAAATTTTGCTCGAATAGTAGTCTATAATGGCAATACATAAAATAATTATTACAATTTTAGAAAATGTAGTCGTTTAAATTTCTTTCATAGGTTCTTTACATAAAAGTTTATTGTTTACATATGATGTGTCGCTCTGACTTAAAAAGAAAAAAATATTTACAGTCCTCTAAACATAGCGGAAAATGAGAAATCCTGCAAATTCAAGGTGCAATTAAAAAAAAAAAAATCTTCGATTTTTTATATTTTGGTGAAGCTTTTTTCACTATATCGCCCTGCTGTCTCATCAAAAAAAATGTTGCATTATTTTTTCTCGTCAGAGATACTACACTTCAAAGTGCAAGAATTTGGCTACTTTGACATTTTTAACTATTATTGGTTCGCTGTTGTCTCGTAAGATTTTCAAGCTTTACTGTTTATTTTTTACTCATATATTCTTCTCAAAAGGATATATCATGGGTGTATATTTTGTTGTTCTCGTCTATAATTCAAAATATTTACCGCGCTTCAAACATGTGTCAGTGTAAAATGCTCTGCAAAATCAACGTGCCACAAAAAAAAAACAAGCTGTTTTTTTTTTTTTTAAGTTCAGGTAAAGTATAGTTATGCACCACATTGCCGTACTTTTTACTAAAATGTGTGTTGCTCTATTTTGTCCCGGTCAAAATCACAGAGCTTCGTATTGTACTATGTATACCCTCCAGATCAACATTTTTATTGCTAGCTGCCGCGGCCTCAATCACTCCTACGTTCCACAAAAAGAAACTTATCATGATTTTATATTTTGTTTAATTTGTGGCCAAGATCAAATTTGAGATATATGACTCTATAAACACATCTGGTAAGCAGTAGTTCAAAGCTTCAACTGAATCCGTCCTGTGACGAGCCCGCCCCTCATGCTTATTTCAAATGTCGCTGCTCAGTATACCTGTGACCTGAAACTCAACCCCCAGAAACAAACAAGCACATCAGCCCGGCTTGCGCTCTCGAAGTAAGGACCGAACACAAATTATTGGAAACAAAAAAATAATACTTCACTCTCTAACCAATCCACAATACTAAACGCGGTCGGCACTCAGCATGTTCAAGCAGTCGGTAGTCATAGAGAAATTCTCGTTGTATTGGGTCTGTACGGTCCGAGGACTGTTGTGCAACTTTGCAGTACATGTCGATCTTAATTGAAACACAAATAACGAGCACAAAGCCTCGGTTGGCGCCGTCGAGGTAGGAACCTGACATAACACTTCGGTTCCGTCGTACAATTAACACCTCACTTCCGTTAAAAAAAAAAAAAAAAAAAAAAACAGAAACAGAAACTACGTTTACACTATGCGATGGGTCGTCATTGGGCTCTCTGCGGTGCCAGAGACAGTCAGTTCCAAGTTCAGCTCCACTGTGTGACTTTGTCATACATGCCACTTGAGCATTCCAGCGATAGGGCACACGTTCATCCATTCTCTCTTTTTCCGGTTTCGAAACTCCATCAGTTGGCCTGCTTATAAGTAAAATCAGCTTGACTCCTTGGAGCCGCTGAGACAATAAACTCGACATCTCTTGGGCGTTATGTATCGCCATGCTTGCTGGCTGTCGCAGGTTGTGATGTTTTACAAGTCCTCCAACACCATCGCACGCGTTTTTGCCGTGTCGTGTCGCAGAAAACAGCCATCTGGCTAGCGGATATTTCAATTTCCTGAACTCGTGCAGTTGATATCTGTTTTTAAAAGGACTCGCAGTTCCATCGCTGCACTCTAAGAAATGCCTGCGCGTCTACTTAGCCGCAAAACGGCGTACGATTTTTTTATCACGGTAGGAAACGTCGATTTCTCTCTTGGACAACGGTGCTACGTTGCGTTGTTGGAGTTTCTCGGCACCGTGGGGTGGAAAACAGATTTGGTCCGTCCCCGCTGGCGACTGCTCGTCATCTCCCTCGTGTGGATGCGCTTGGGAGACGGACGAACCGCGGACATGTCGTCACGTGATCAATCCGTCCGCGGATCAGTCCGTCGTGGGAATCGGCCATTAATAGATGTGTTTATAGAGTCATATATTTCAAACTTGAACATGGCCACAAATTAAACAAAGTATAAAATTATGATAAGTTTCTTTTATTATAGAACGCATAGGAGTAACTGAGGCCACGGCAGGCTAGCGAGAAAAATGTTGATCTGGAGGGCAGTCTTGGGTAGTAACGCGTTACTAGTAACGCGTTACTGTAACTTTGTTACTTTTTTGGTAACTTGTAACTGTAACGAGTTACTTTTTAAAAATGTGACTTGTTACTGTAGTTCTGTTACTTTTTTCTGAGGTAACGATGAAAGTAACGACGTTATTTTTGTCGTTACTTTCCGGTGTTTTATGAATAATATATCACTGAACGAAGGTGCAATTTAGCCATTCCTTGCAGTTTCCAAATCGTCTATTCCGACATTTCGAGTGCCAGGTTGGCCTTGCACAAAGTTGTTAATACGTTCATTCTCGCGAGTCACGACCCGAATATAGCCACGTGTAGATTTTATGAAAAAAATATCTAGTTATATTTACGCACGCGCTTGTACTTTGTGACTGAAAACTTACATCTTAGTGTCTTGAAGCACTACCGATGTTGTGGTTTTTCTCTTTTCTGTACAAACGCATTTTAATCGGGTGAATCAACCGTGAAACAAGAATACACGGGAAGGACACTTTGCATGTCTCGTATTTTTATTAGCGAAATTACTCTGCACTGCGCATGTTTCGTACTTTGATTTGCACCACTACTTTGGCATGGAAACTTTCAAACACCAACTTCGAGAAGCAACTGCTCCTAAGTTACAATATGAAGTAAAAAGCGTACTTTTTTAATTTTATGCAATAAAACCTTGTAAGGGGCGTTTTATAATTTTTTTCTAAATTTTTTGTGTTATAGAAAAGTAACTGAAAAGTAACGTCGTTACTTTTTAAAAGTAACTGTAACTGTAACGAGTTACTCTTTTGTTGCAGTAACTGTAACGGTAACTTCGCTACTTTTTTCTAAAAGTAACTGTAACTGTAACGAATTACTTTTTAAAAGTAACTTACCCACGACTGCTGGAGGGTATACTACAGTACAATTCGAAGCCCTGTGTTTTTGACCGGGACAAAATGAAGTAACATGCATTTTAATGAAAAGCACGGCAATGTTGTGCAGTGCACTTTACCTAAACAATCAGCTTGTCTCTTTTTTTTTTTTTTTCTTTTAGCTGCACGTTGAATTTGCAGTGCATTTTACACTGAGACATGTTTGAAGCGCTGTAAATATTTTCAATTACAGACGAGAGAACAACAAAATATACATCTACAATATATCTTTTTGAGAAGAATATATGAGTAAAAAATAAATAGTAAGGCTTGAAAATCTTCCGAGATAACAGCGAACCAATATTAGTTAAAAATGTCAAAGTAGCCATATTCCTGCACATCGAAGCGTTGTATTTCTGACAGAGACAAAATAATAAATCATGTTTTAATGAGAAAACAGGGCAATATAATGTAAAATGCTTCGCCAAAATCTAAAAAAAAACAAAAAAAATCAGATTTTTCTTTTTAATTGCACTTTGAAGTTGCGCAACGTCTTGTTTTCAGCTATGTGTAGAGCACTCTAGATATTTTTTTTTTATAAGTCGGAGAGACATACTATATATAGACAATAAACCCTTATGTGAAGAACCCGTGAAACAAATTTAAATGATATATCTTAAAAACTCTACGAGATAACAAATCCCAAACATAAGGTAAAAACGTCAATGTAGCCATGTTGGTGCATTTTTTACGCACGACGTTCATTTTCCAAGATTGTATAAGTTGTTTTATGTATTGCCATTATAAACTACTATTTGAGCAAAAGTTTTCAGTTTTATATTGTTAGTTTTTTGTCTATTACATGCCGTCAAACCTGGCAGAAATGACAAAACGCCAAAGCGTCGAATAAAATTTTTCTCGCAAAACCTTTTGTGATTCCACACACTCAGTAGTGGTTTCTGCAGTTTTGTTTTTTCCGCGCCCACGGACATATTACCGGTAGAATTTTGTTGACATTTTAGCCTTTCGCGGGAGGTTCGGGAATACACTGACACAGAGTCTCAAGTAGAAAGTACGAGCAAATTGGTGCGAATTAGTGTTACGCGCAATAACGTAATTGTGGCACGGCAGTTATAACATTTAAGTACCAAATTATCCTCTACGTACCGAAGTGTGCAAAACTCTCCGGCGCGGCGGCTATTTAATTGATTATAGAAATAACACGTAACCTCTAATTGTTCCTCTCGGTGTCATACCGAATCTGATTGTGCAAGAATTATACTTGAAATTTGAACATAGAATTAAGTATTGTTAATTTAATCAATAATAGTAAGGGTTAAAAAAAAAGCTGGAGGAATTAGGTTTTAAGAGTTTTCAGACCCTAAAGATTTTGACAACAGCAGCAGCGGAAGTGTATTTGACGCGTGCACAGAATAACTATAATTAATACTGGTCGTACTTGGACTCAAGTAATTATGCCCCTCCCTCGCCAGCTTTTTAACATTCGTTGCCCGCGCAGCCAAAGCCCGGCAAAAAGGCAAGGAGCGACAACGACTGGGATGCAACGCTAGCAAACCTTTTCTTTTTTTGTCAGATAATACAAGACGTTTGAGTGTACCGATTACAGATATATGCATCTCCCCTATGTTTTATTCGTTTATTCTGAGGAGTATCCTACTAATGTCAAGCGGTTCTCCAAATTGCGTTATACCGTTAAACGCAACAGAGCCATGCTGTGAAACAGAAATAACGGTCGACAACAGTTGGACATACGTAATGGCCCGTCAGGGGCGGATCCAGAACTCCATTTTTTGGGGGGAGGGGGGGGAGGGCGGAAAATTTGTAAAAATACTGTTCTCCCATTCTTTCTTGTGCACCGGTGGGTACACCAATGGCAAATTGCCCTCCGAGAAGGGGGGAGGGGGGGGGGGTCGACTTTGTTTTGGGGGGCGGCCGCCCCCGTCGCCCCCCCCCCCCCCCCTTGATCCGCCACGGGGTCCCGTCGACCCAGAATGGAAGGGTGCGGCGTGGCCCTTATCATCCAATAGCTAATCAATTGGTTAGATACTTAGTTGGTGGTACCTAACCTCTTTTGAGACATATTGGTCAGCAAAAGAAAGTTCACGTCACTGGCACATATGAGCTTCTTTTCTTTTTCTCGTGGTGCGTTTTTCACTGTGCGCGCGCTGTATGTGATAGGGCGGTTCACGCGCTGGGAGGCCATGGGTTCACGAAGGAGCCTGCGGCCTACTCCGACAGATGGCGCCACTGCCGACAGACGTCGTTGAGTTTTGCAGACGTCGCTCCAGTTCAGTGCGCTTCCGAATGGTATCAGCTCGCACGGTACGAAGGCCTCAGCTGAGCAACGCCGAATTCCTGGCGTCTCCTCAGCTGCTCTAACGTTCGTGCGTGCGCCGGTGTGGTCTCTCTTCTTTGCCTTGTCCGCTCTTTCTTTTGCCGGGCCGTCCAGGACAAACAGGTCTCGTTGGCCATCGGGGCGCCGTCATTACCCGGCGGAGCCCTATAATTAGAGTGTCAAGAGGGATATGATGACATGTTTTCTCCGTGTATTTGTTCTGCTCTTCGTAAATTATCCCCGCGATAGAGCTTCGCCACGGCAATCACGCTTTCGTCTGGCATTTTGTATACTCTAGAGCAGACGCGCTTACTGCGCAGGTTCGGACGGACGCGCTTTGCCCTCTCTCGCGCTCTCTTTTATTTTTGTGTGTCTGTTCGTGAGCCGCCAGTTTTTGTTTTTGATTACAAGTTGAGAAACGTTTTCCTTCTTGGATAGCTTAAGGACCGCCGCTTTCAGCGATCACAAACCGAACGTCCGTGTATTATACGTGCTGTCTTGTTTTCTGGATGGACTCTCCCATTGTCCTATCGGTATATTCATTTGTTGAAGAGATGGGTTGGCTGGTAGCCAACCAGTCTCTTAAGAATAAATGCGGCATATATGTACGAACGCACCAATGAATTTCTCCCGTAACGTAAGACTTCTTTCAATCCTGGTGCATCGCAATTGTTGCGTAAGTTGCGTTGCTGAGCGTTACTTATGACCACGCATTGCATCGTGCAAACGTTATTTTCCATACCCAAAAAAGTAGTGACCGCCAACGTACATTAGAAATTGCAGTACCATACGCGTCAGAATATATATATATATATATAAGCATCACTTTTTTTACTGACTTATTTCTCCTGTACTGGAGGACTATACTGGTAGTAGAGAGTTTTACTCGACCGTTCCGACAGCTCCACAAAGTCTGCGAAGTATCGGACATTGTCAACGGAGTTTGCGGAACGATCTACTAAAACTCCCTAATCTCGTTTTGTATCGAGCGCCAAATCCTAACGATGTTCGATTTGTGCAGGCGTATTATCTACACTGCGTTCTGGCTCAGCAGCGCAGAGACGCCCGCAAATATCCAGAGGGCGGCAAAGAGTGACCACGGTACGGCGGCGGCAGCCGCCAATTTCCCCGTAAAAAAAACTGGCCGCCGCAGCGACTCGCCCTTGTGCGTGGCGCCACTTTGTTACGTGTGCAAACAGCGTGCCGCTCCATTCCGCCACGCCTGTCAACGCTCTTCCCCCCGTTGAAAATACTCGTTCGCTCGTTTGCGCGCCCAACGACTCCGCTGCTCGGCCGCTCGGCCGGCCGCACGCGCCTCGTGGGAGAGGAGTGTGCGGGGAAAACAGGCTCGCAGGAGGACCTACAGGTTCTCGGAGGAGAACAGGGCGGGAGTGGTCCTGTGAAGTGGCGCCATCTATCGGTAGTCAGGCCAAACCAAAGGCCCGCGTGGAGCGCACCTTGTTAATCTCCAACGCAGGGAAAAGGCGAGCGAGAGGGCGAGGAGGAAAAGGCGGGGACGGCCGCTCTCTCTCGGGCGAGCGCTCATTGGTCCGCGCGGCTTTGTACTTGCTCGAGGATAACGCGGGGGCCCTCGAGTTTTGAGAAGAATGCGCTGCTTCCTTCAAATAGGTGCTGTCTCGTGGGTTGTCCCGTCACTTGCGTTCCGTGTCCGGCCCAGGATGCTTGCCGGACTCGTCTCGTAGCGCGATCCCAGTGAATAGCGTAGTTCGTCGACGTGCTCGTCGTAGTCTACCCGAGAGACGTAGCAAGCATGCCTTCGTCGTGTGCACGGCCCGTCGGTGGCGGCGGCGCCTCCTCGCTGGCGGCGACCTCGCTCCTGCTGCTACTTCTGGCGCCCGCTTGTCCGGCGGTCACGGACTCCGGACGCATGTGCGAGCCCATCCGCATCGAGATGTGCAAGGATATCGGATACAACGTCACCGGGATGCCCAACCTGGTCGGCCACGAACTCCAGCAAGACGCGCAACTGCAGCTTCAGACCTTCAAGCCGCTCGTGCAGTACGGATGCGCGTCCCAGCTCAAGTTCTTCCTCTGCTCCGTATACGTGCCCATGTGCACCGAGAAGGTGGCCCAGCCTATCGGACCGTGCAGGCCCCTCTGCGAAAGTGTCCGTACCAGGTGCCAACCCGTGCTCCAGGAGTTTGGCTTCCCGTGGCCCGCGGCGCTCAACTGTTCCAAGTTCCCGCCACAGAACAACCACCGACACATGTGCATGGACGGACCGGCTCCCGAAGAGAGTGAGCGCTTTCGGGACGGATTCCGGCCCAAGCCTCCGCGCCTCAGCCGCAAGCCCCTGCCGCCCCCGGGTGCCGATCGGGCTCGCCTGAGGGGCCTGTGCGACGCGTACCACCACGGCGACCGCTACTTCTTCTTCATCAACCGCACCGAACGCTGCGCGCACCTGTGCGACCGGGACATCCTGTTCACACAGGAGAACAAGCGGTTCGCCGAGATCTGGACCAGCGTGTGGGCCTGCCTGTGCTTCCTGTCCACCTTGTTCACGCTGGGCACCTTCTTCGTAGACTCTCGGCGGTTCCACTACCCGGAGCGCGGCATCATCTACATGAGCGGATGCTACAACGTCTACTGCGTGGCGTACTTCGTCCGTCTGCTGCTGGGCCGCTCTAGCGTCTCCTGTCACCTGGACAGCCAGCACGAGGTGTCCATCCTGATCCAAGAGGGGGTGGACAACATCAACTGCACTGTGGTCTTCATGCTGCTCTACTACTTCGGAATGGCCAGCGCCACTTGGTGGGTTGTGCTCACCGTCACCTGGTTCCTGTCGGCAGGGCTTCGCTGGAGCCACGAACGCGTCCAGAAGCACATGACTGCCTTCCACTTCTTTGCCTGGGTCCTGCCGGCCGTCCAGACCATCGTCATCCTGGTCATGCGCGTGGTCGACGCGGACGAACTGACCGGCACGTGTTTCGTGGGCAACCAGAACAGGCACGCGCTCCTGGGTTTCGTGGTCCTGCCTTCCATCGTCTACCTCCTGGTCGGCGCCATCTTCCTCGCCTGGGGAATCGTGACCATGATGCGATCCAGAGACAGTCTGGGCCACGCGCCCAAGGCGGACAAGCTCGAGATCATCATGATCCGTGTGGGCATCTTCGCGGTCCTCTACATGGTCCCCGCTGCCTGTGTGCTGGCCTCTTACATCTACGAGTACTCATACCGGGACGAGTGGCTGGCGGCCGGGTCGGCCTTTAGACCTAACCTGGAGGTGTTCACGCTCCGCATCTTCATGTCGCTCGTCGTGGGCATCACGACGGGGTTGTGGACTTGGTCGAGTCGGGTGCCACTGGCGGCGTGTCGACGACCTATGGTGCCGCAGTACATCGACCACAAGCCCTTGCACGGCCCGGTGTTCACGGCGCATCACTACCAGCACCAGCCCATGTTGAAACGGACTGCGACCATCGACAAGCCCAAGAGGGTGCTCAGGGCGAAAGGTGGTTCAGAAACGACCGTTTGACGCTAGGGTTCTCGCTGAATGCCGCTGCGGGTGCGTGCCCCCTAATGTGTCGCGACTGGATGAACTCTGCATTCCGTGTGGTGTTCGCACGAAACGTGACCCATTGGATAACCTCCGCGAGTTCCAGGACTGCTTCGACGACAGTGCCGCCAAGAGAAATGGACGCCGGTGCCGGCATTCAGCGAGACCTCTTGGAACTGTCTACGAAAACCTCTCGTAGTTGTACATTACTGTAAAGTGGAAAGGACTGTTTGTACATATTGTATCATAGTTCCCGAGATTTTGTATTTAAACTTTTAAAGTCATCTGTCGGACGCTAAGGTCCTCACACTGCATGCTAAAGCGACTGGCTTCGAGCCTGTGCAAAGAAAACGTTGGTTATGTACAAACTCCCATTTCATTGTGTTGTACAAGCTCTTGTTCATGTGACGAAATACAAGCTATACGTATATTTGCGTTCAAAGAAACAAATTTGGTCAATGCTTTCCTTTTCTTTTACCGTCAGTGTGGGATTGTGTTTGCCTATCCTCGGCAGCGCGCGAGTTCTGCTCGGGCAGCAGGTGTCCCTTCGTTATGGAGGTGATGTACAGCCGCACGATTTCCAGTCAGCCTTTGCCTTTGAATGATGGCGCCCGCCAGCCTCGCTAGTTCGTTATTTCCATTTGTGTTTTTGCCTCGGTCCCTTTTCTTCTAACGCGCATTCAGTTGCGCATGACGCTTCCCGAACTGGCGCGCGGTTTGTTTTTCTTCTGGGCTTGTCTGCTTTGACTTGGCTCTTTCAGGTGTTTTGTTGCTGAGACATCATTCTGGCAGGTCCTTCTTTCATTTGTTGGTTAGTCCAGAGCCATTTGGCTCTTTGTGCAATGGGTCCGCTTTAATGTTTTCTTTTTTTTTTTTTATTATTCGCGTACCTTTTTTTTTTTTTGTAATTTTAAAAATTCATAGACAAAACAGAAAAATGTGCAGAGAGAGAACGCAGCCAACAATTTGAGATTCCTTCCTTGCAAAAGTTGCTCTAAACAATATCACTGAGGTTGAAGGACCTTTTTGGAGTTAACAGTTTAAAACAATATTTATTTATTCCCATCAGAATATGCAATTATGATTGATTCACTTCTGCTGCTTCGTCCAGGTATTTTTCTATTGACAGCATTGCATTTATTTACTAATTGATTAAGTCTAGTCACGTTCTGTAATAGTTGATTTTCCTCTGGTAGCGTACACATCTCAGACAACCAGCTTGCAACTATTCGTCTTAATGTTCCTCAAGGTCCTCAATGTTCCTAACGAAGGTTTACCCTGTCATGGTAAACCTCCGTTAGGCTTATTCACGTTTACATACATACATCACCTCAAAACAACTTGAGTAAGGTTGTGTAAAGAGGAACTATATACAGACTAAGGACATGGGTGTCAGGGTAAACTTTTAGCATTTCAAAAAATCCTTCAAGACATTCTGGGTTTAATCTTTTTTTATGCTTCCCTAGGTCTTGATCAGCTCATTTTACACACTTTTTGCTATAAAAAATAGAGAAGTGGGCGCCATCAAAGTCCCTATTATAAGATTTAATCCACATTTCAAGCAGAGACCGTTTTTCAGTTGAACAGTCCCTGCAAGACACAATGCGCATTTTGGTGCGCACAGTGATCGTGAAAGAAAAATATAACGTTTTCTCACACCGCAGCGATTGGGCAATGTGTATATGATGGGACAGAATCCATACTATCATTACCTTACCTGTATTTAATTTTCACTGCCCTAAGAAGCATAAACAATTCTTTTGCCCCTCTGAACGTTTTTTTTTTTTTTTGCCACATTTTTGTATTATAATTATGTGAATAGATCGTATTTTGCGTGGAATCGGTCAGCAAATCAAGAGCCACCGGCGGCGCCGACAACGTAGAAAAAAATTATCCACATGACTTTCGGAAACCTAAGAAGCAACCTTGGTTCAAATTCCAGACTCCGATCTCGTCTGCAAGAGTAGGCACGTGTCCAGCAGAGTCCAGGGCAAGCTATTCCCGCTGGCCGTTGCTTGTGCTGCTGCTTCCACGGAGGCCACCGAAGAGAAAGGCGAGGCCCTCGCAAAACATTGTGGCCCTAAAGATAGAAGATTTATGACTTGTTAAGGGGGACGGGCACCATGTGCACGGCTCGAGGCTCCTTTCTCCGGCGTTGCCTCTACACTAACGCAACGTGCATGCCCTTCGTTGTCGAGGGGTAGATTGGGAGAGCTTGTCCTCTGTCCGCGCTCTATCTTTGTCTAGGGTGTGCCCATCAAAACGGAAGCGGCTTACTTATCGGGTGGTACTTTGAACGCTGCTCGTAAGACTCAAAGCAAGTCGCCTGTCTAGCAGAGGCCAGTATACATGTGAACGGGCACGACTTGGATGTTTCAGGCAGCGCTTCAACGTCAAATCGCATTTGTTTTTGTTTTCGGTATTCGAAACTAAATGTGGCATCTCTGCAGTGGTGCACACGTGAAGGACGCAATGTCTCGGTCACCAGTTGTTTGTTGGTTGCTAACCTTTTACAGAATCTCGTGCTTTCATCCTTTCATGCTGTCAGAGTTGAGCACAAAATTACAAAGGTGCGAAAGATGTTACGTACATGCGACCGCATGTCCGCAGCCAAGTAAGACATTCATAGGGTATCTCCGAAACATATGAAGCTGGGAAGTCGGTGAAACGTTTCCCCAAAGTCCCAAGCATATTATCTTCGTAGTTCGTATAATATTTTAATGGAATAAACAGGTAGAAGAAAGAGAACATTGGGACTTGGTGCCGCAAAACAAATAAGGCTTGAGCGATGCCGTAAAGGCTCCGAGAGGAAGGGACCAATCTGAATATGAACCCCACTCTTTGCGCTCCAGGAACCGAAAAAGAGTATTAGCGCCAAAGATGCGCTTAAAAACATATACAATGAGAAAACAAAATGATTACCTCCTACGTCAGCGAGGCCTTCTCAAACAAACAACGCTAAAAACGGGAATATGGTGCAAAGAAGCACGAATACAGCGCTGTTTCTTATACTATTGATGGACCTCTACCACGCTCGACTCTCTCCCTCTAATAGCTATAGTGGTGTATTCCATACGAAAATTAACGGACCTCAATCATATACTGCAAGAATCATCTAAACACCATCCTAATCTTCGGATTAATGGCACGTTGAATTCGTTAAGCGACGGTGCTACTACGCAATGCAATATTTTACAAGGTAGCAAGATTGCCCAACAGCAGGCACGTAGCCAAGGGGGGGGCATGGGGCCCGCCCCCCACCCCGAAACAAAATCCTGGCTACGTGCCTGCCCAACAGAACTTGTTCGTTACGTGATGACCGCGTGCGTTGCTTTGAAATGAACGCTCCATCCCAAACGTATTTTAAGATAAAGTTTCAAAATATTTCTGGTGACCGACCAGAGATAACCGGCAGGACGAATCGATCTTAGCAATGAAGTACGAAAACACGAACCGCAAATTGTACAAAAAAATAAAAAGATCTCTACGCTGTTAAAAAAAGACACGTCTGCGTATTTACCGCACGGCAATCACGAATATCTTTTTAACGAAATGTTCCTCGCAATTTAGATGCATTAAATACACTCTAAAAAAAAAAAAAACAGATAAAAAGACCCACTATCATTGTACGGTTTTTGCATGTGCTTCAATTTTATTCCCATTTTCCGTTTGTTTTTCACACCTGCATTCCAGATGGAAACCTGTTCTTTACGGTAGGTAGTGGGATGTTCTTTTTATTTATTTTCTTTTATTCTTTTCTCTTTTTCTTTAAGAGCTTAGTGGTTCTTCAACTGTCAGATGCCTGGCTTTTTGAATTGGGAGAATTATACAACGACCTCGATTTCACTTCACATCTGCCGGCAAAAAGAAAAAAAAAAAAAAAAAAGAAGATTTTCATATGGCTGCATCTTTCCGCGCTCAGAAATACGCGTCTTTTGTGGTTCCTGCAGCACTGATTTACGGTCGATTCCGCCTGTATTTTATCGCGTGACACGACTTGACAGTCTCATCTTGTATGTCGACCTGAACTCGAGCCCCGCGGCGGAGAGGTTTATAGTGGGAAACAGGCGCAGCTTGGGTCACGAAAAGTGTACGCTCAAACTGAGCAAACAAGAAGCAGCCGGTGCACTTGGTTCGCTCACGCGGCAGAAACTGATAATCACAGCTCTTCTGTCCCCCTCTTGGGTTGGGGGCCAAATGCTTTTTTGTTACTGGCAGTGCAAGAGGTGCCTGTTGAGCGAACACTTTCCTTGGAGATATATGAATCTGCACAAAAAATAACAATCGGTCAAGACTATTTGTCTCCAAAGAACCAGTGTGCTCTTTTTTCTCAATAACTGTTATGAGTCTGCAAATTGTTATTATCAATATGTCCACGCAGAGGCTATGGAACTATTCGGGTGATTGGAGTGGGGAGATTTCCATTTTCTCCCCTGTATTGTTTACATAACATTCTTTAAATGACTGGTGCAAAGCGGGAAACGGGGGGGGGGAGACGATTCCCCCTCCCCCCCCCCCTTTTTTTTTCTTATTTTTTTCGACGCCACTAGGTATGGGAACTCTAAAATATGAGTAGTTATCAAAAATGGCCTTGACCATATATATACACACCAAATGTGCAGAAGCGCTTTTGTTTCGATCCCCAACCTTAACCAATGGCGGCGCGCGTTTGGCCGTCTCGTCATCGCACTTTCCCTGAGTGTTTTTGATTGGCGTAGTCCTCTTTGTGTGCCGAAGACGCATTTGTGTACACTCGCTCGCCGTATGGTATGTATGACACTTGCTTTCACCATAAGTCAGAGCGCAGCCCGACGCTATCTATACCAACAACACACTGTTTATTCGCGACTCCAGCGACCTATAGGGGACGCCACTATCGGGCAAACATGGCGGTCGAATCCAGGTCGTGCCGTGCCATGTGCCAGCTCAAGGAACAACGCTGGGGCACCATGCAAGTAAGCATTGGACTCAAAATTGCTTCCCCCGCGTTGTATCTTCCACGTTTCGAACCTGCGGCGATGTGTTGGGGTAAGCGAACTTCCAGAGGCTTCGAGGAAACGAGGAAAGGGCTGCCCACTGTCCTTCCACGGTGCTAATGAACGTTGAGAAACGCAGAATGTCTGGCTCACGCGGTTACATGGGTCGCGTGCAGAGCAACCTGGGTCCCAAGGCGTTATTACGGTTACGACACAGTCACCGGTAGAACTGTTCTGTCGCGTAAACCACCGACAACATGTAAACACGTAAGTTAGAAGAGACGAGCAGAAATCGCGGAAGGACCTGTTCCGGCCAGTTCAGTGCTTTCCCGCTGGATGCTGTTCGTTTTGCTGGAGTCGCGAATAAACCAACTCGCGTTTGCCCACACCGCGTCTGGGCAATGCGCGTCCACAGAAACCAGATCCGTTTGAGGCGAAGGAACTGCGCATGCGCCATGCCAACAGCAGCGCCACCGCAGTGGCGTGACGTCAGAAAGTTCAGTTGGTCTCTTGTTTACAAGCAAACCGGAGCGCCCCTAGCGGAAGCCACCGGCGCCGCGCATGCGCGATGGAGTGTGGGCAAGAAGCTCGCTGTCGCCCGTAAACGAATCATTGGAATGCGATGTTGTCGTTGTCGGTGTAAGTCCCCGTGCTCTTTTTTTTCGTTGCTATGATCGATTCTACGTCTTCCTGGCAATGTCAACTACTGTGGCGGCCTCGGCGAAATTAACGAGGATCGTTACACCGCAAAACTTCGCGTGAATAATGTGGCATACGGCGATTCATTCCTTGAGGACACTGAAGAATGGACGCTAAAGCCTGATTCGCATGATGAGATTCCGCCAGATGAGATTCAGTCGTGACGTTGCTCGGGCTGCAAAAGCGTCAATCGTAGCTGAGATGGTCCACGTCAATACTGAAAATCGCAAGCAGAATCGGACCAAGTGAGTCAGGCATAACAAGTCGGTGATGGTCACTGGTAACAATAATCAACATCTCCTTGTATCTACTGTTTACACCAAGCCTGTTTATTCCAACCAAGCTTCAAACTTAAAATTATTTTGAGTCCTGCACTTAGTTCTTATCGCAATGACCGGAGTTTGGTCTACGGGCCGCTGTCGTTTGAACGAGCAGACGGCAACAAGCAGAAACGTTTGAGAGCAGACGACAGTTCGAACGATCAGGCGGCCGTTCAAACTGAAGACGGACTGAACGTCGGCAGGTGGTCCGTACAACTTTGCAGTTTTCCCGCGTTCATGTTGGAACAAAACAAATAAATCTGACGGCCACAAGTATCTGTGAATTCAACCCAAAGTGCTTCCCGCACAAGCAATCGTGGTCCGACGGCGTCTGGTTTTAATTATAATGCAATTAAATGCAAAGGTGCAAGCGTGTTTTCCATGCAACAATCCTGTGCATCGAATGCATCGTGACTTTATAGAGTCTGTGTTTGTGTGCCTTCAACCTGGGGTGAAACAAAAGAGAGTATAGATATCTCTGCAAAAACGTCAATTCTGACACACAAAAAAAAAAGAACAATGCACTGCACGATTCCCAGAATATGTTCCCTCTCTGATAAGGATAGGAAGGGAGGGCTGACGCTTTCGATTGCGCGGTTAAAAGGCAAATGCGTCAGCGCTCTGTAACAACCCTCTACGTTATCAGGAAAAGAGGTGGAATACACCTAGCGAGCGGAAATCATGGATAAACAAATTAAAAAAAAAAAAGAAATTAATGGTGTGCACTCTAAAAAAAGTCTGCGTCTACTTCACGCACAACACTCGGAGAACCAATCAGCGCAACTTACGGAGGCAGCTCAGTGAATGACGATGCATCTGTTGTGTCCGATACATCTGTTGAGAGCAAAAAACGTAGACTGAGTTGTGACATTAAGCAATTCAAAACGTCACGCTTGCATTGTTTAATGTCACAACTCAGCCTGCGTTTTTTTGGTCTAAACATATGTTTCGGCATCGTCATTCGCTGAGCTGCCTCCGTAAGTTGCGGTGATTGGCTTTCCGAGTGATGTGCGGAAAAACAGACGCGCGGGCTTCTTTTTAGAGTGTACGGCAAAAGACGGATCAGGAAGCAAGGAACGTGAAGGTAAATATGCCCTGCTTTTCTTCAGCTGCAAGCTTTCCGGAGAGCAAGTCGTCTGCTTCTTGCACAGGGGTGGCCGTGACGTCAGAACGACGCCGATTTCTGATTGGCTTTGACTGGAAGGATAGTGGGTAGACCTCTATGCTATAAATGCCTTAAGGTTTACCCACTTTTTTTTTTTTTTTTTTTTGCAATCAGCCAACAAGAGCTCGGCGTTCTGACATCATCGCAACCCCTGTGCAAGAAGCAGACGAACTTGCCCTCCGCATAGGAAGGCATCTTTTGTGAATCATGTGGGGTTGCGTTTTTACGTGTCGGAATTAAAGTATTTCAAATCTGTACGATCACTGTGAGAGTGGCGAGTCCCAAAAATCTAATCATAGCTTCCACAGCCAGTTAGGTTGCGGCATTACCTCCATGAGGGTCCCAGCGAAGGACAAAACTCAAAATACTAGACAAGAAAAAAAAAAAAAAAAGTCATCTGTGCAGGTACTGTACATGGTATGACGTGACATGGTATGACGGAGAAAAGCTCACCGAAAAACTGTCCGATGCGGCGAAAACCTACCCGGAAAACACTCAAAGAGAAATCAGCCCAGCGAGTGGTAAGGCGAAATATCTGCTTAGACCTCAAAATTAAGTCTGCGCTGTGGCAATTAAAAAGTTAATTAACGAATTTTAGTTAATTAGTCGACTGATTGTTAAGATGAACCTCCTATAATATGTCCCCCTGGCCGTATAACTCACCTCCACAAGCAGCATAAGTGTAACTTTCACGGCTTTTTTAAACAAGTCTGTTAAGCTTAAAAAAAAAACACCCTGTATATATTCCTATTCTGCTTACAGCAGAGCGAACCAGATGTGAAATGTGTACATCACATGACACTGTCAATATAAACAAACGATTGGCTCGTAGTGGACAGCCGACGGAAGAAGACGAAGAGACGAGCAGCTCGAGGCAGCTTCGGAACGACGTTCGTCCCGGCTGCACCACTTGGCCGCTTAGAATTATATATATATATATATATATATATATATATTTATATATATATATATAGTAAATATTTATGCTGTCCGCACACTACAAGCTTTTTTCTTTCTTTTTGTTTTTCCTTACATTTTAGCGGTTGCTATTAAAACTACTTGTGCGGTGAAAATTGCTCATTCGTGGCGCAAACTTATGCGATAAAAGTTTGACGCTGATCAACCCCTCCTCTAAGTAAAATGCGAAAAACCGTTTCGCGCTAACTCTGTTGCGCGGTGTACCGCCCGCGTGGGATGCGCCTAAAACATCGGTAGCACTACTGCTATTAAATGATAACGAAAACTTTACATAATATATTTAATTCGAGGTGAGCTTTTCTCCGGGTCTGTCAAAGACTGGTGTGCTTTTCTCCGGACCCGCGCAAAAGTAAATGAGCTTTTCTCCGGTGAGCTCATCTCCGGTGGTGAGCTTTTCTCCGGGATTCAACATTTCACTTGCTCATTATCTCATCGTGCAAATCGCTTTTTTTTTTTTTTCAAATCGAATCGTATTCTGAGTTCCGTCATTGGCTGGGACCCTTCTTGGTTTGCCGTGATTGACTGTTTCCGTGTTCAGCTGAAAAGTGAACTCGTACTTTTTTGGGAGTGCGCCGTTCGCGCGAAGGACAGAACCAGCAGGGCATGCGTTTCTTGCCCTGGCGTAAACAGTCGGTGAAACGAGCGACACAGACGTCTATATCCCCACAGTGGGTGTTTTTAGTCGGTCTACTGTTTCTCTCAAACTCGGTAGAGTCCTCTTGAAATGTATCGCTCCAACATTAATCGACTTACGGAACCTTCTCGGCCTCAATCGAGAAGGCTCATTTCATTGTAGAAAACATTGCGGGCTTCAGTTGAGCTTGAAAGCAACAGGAGGATTCCGAATCCGCTTGCGACGGGGCTTTCAGTTATCGTTCCTATATTCTAAAATCCACCACATAAAATTGGACAAAATGGGGGCTCTGATCTTGTTTTCCTTCCGTGCTTCAATGTAAATTTTTGAACCGCGTTATGTTTTTTACACCATTGCAGCGCTGCTGAAACTAAGGTAGATTTATGCAGAAATAGTTAATATTTACGAGGACGATAAAGATCCCTTTTTTAATAAAACTATGCGTTCAAGAAAGGAGGATGAGACAACTTTGATAGTAGCGCTGTTCGAATGCTAAATGTCGAATACGAGAAGGCACCCTCATCAAACCCGGCGTTAATGCATGTTTTCTCTATCTGCAATTAAGCAGGACCCGCACGTGCTGTCTAATGCCGCCAGCAATAATGCATTTTTTTTTTTGTTTTTATAGCGCGCTTAATATTTTTCACTCTTTGACGACGTCACAATTGCTGATTATGTATCAGTGAGCTTGATTTTCTGAAAGAGAAGAAATAACACTCATTTCTTGAAAATAGACAATATTTTTGGAGCAGTGACGTTAAAAAAATTACTTTTCTTGGCACAAGTTATTGCAGAATGCATTATGTAGAAGGTCTTCTTCTTTTATAGAAACTGCATTGACCCCCCCCCCCCCCCCCCCTTTTTTTTTTCCCCCTAAGGCAAAATAAAAGAAAGCAATTTTGTTCGCCACTCTTTCTGAGAGTACAGAATCATACAAATACCAAGAAGTTGAGTTTAAAAAGCGTTTATTAAATTGCGGTGGTTCAATAGTGAGGGATCGTAACAACTGCCGGTGATGTAGTGCTAGGGTGGTGGCAATCAGTTCATCGAACGACGTTTCATCGACAAGTCGTTTCATCGACAGCTAAGATTGACTTTCTTTATGCAATAAGCTGCATGAGACTGTCGCCTCGAAGCGGCACTTTTGGAATGAGCCGCCGCTGATACGCACGTGACGAAATGTCCCCAAAGCGTGCAATTCGCGTGACGAATGCGGACGAAACGTTCGTGTCGACGAAACGTGTGGCCTTGAAACGTGTGCCCATGAAAAGTTGTCCACGAAACGTAATTCCACGAAACGAGGTTCGAAACGATAGGGGACTCTGGCAACAAACAAACAAAAACGTCGAGCACTTGGGAAATTTGGAAATAGTATTATGAAAGGCAACCTCAGTAGGGCAGTACTACTAGAATAGTGGACAACTTACAAATATTTAAAACCGCAAAACATTTTTTTTTTTTTTTTTTTTTTTTTTTGAGGGACAAAAACGGCTGTGCCAGTAAGTCAACCTGACCTTGTTGGCTACCTTTGAAAACCATGAAATGCGAGCTCGAAACAGCCCTAACGCTGCCTGCTACATTCAACTCCGATCTAGGGCATTTCCAACCGAGTTAACCGACATCGATTGGGAACAGTGTAACAGCGCGCAAACACCGTCGCCGCTCTGTCGCCGACGGTCTTGCCGCCACGCAACCGACCAGAAAAAAGCTGCTGCCTCCGTGCGTACAAGTCAAACCTACACGCGGGCGAGCAGCGCGCACACACACGCACAAGCACGTCGAGAAGTAAAGCAAACGAGCACGCACCAAGGAGAGAAAAAGCAACATATGTAAAAAACGAAAAAAGGAAGAAAAAAAAAAAAAAGACGCATTATTTTTGGGCCGTAAAGACGAAGAAAGCGCCGCGGCTTTATCAGCGGGCCTAAGGGCCCCCGCGCTTCGAAGAGGATGATATACGGGGGTCGTTCAAAGTTCGAGAGGCACCCCCCCTTCTCTCTCTCCCTCTGCCCCCTCCTCGCTCGCACTGCGTACTCCTACGGTCTTCTCTTCTCCGTGTTGTTTTCTTTCGACGGGAGGGCAAACGGGAACGCCACGGGCAGCCAGCGCGGCTGGGATCTGCGATGCTTCGTGAGCTGGCACACCAACGTCCATCTTACCATCCGCCACGTCGATCCGGAGAGAGAAAGAGAGTAAACGCGAGAGAGTTCTCATTTCAGAAACTCCCAAAGACAACAAGCGCGCCGAACCAAGTAGTCTGTACTTCCTTTCACCTTACGATGGACCGCAGCGGACGCTACGAACCATCTCAGCCAATCCAATGCCGCGCGAATGTCACGTGACCTCCGAGAAGGGCGCAGCGGCGCGCTGAGCGCGTAGTCACGTGGTTACGTTCACAGCACTGCAATTGGCTGGGGATGGCCCCTAAACCATCTGCTGAGGCTCACCGGAACGTGAAACGGAGTTGCGGAGTCTGCTGTGCGAGCCCCCGTCATCGATGGCGCGGCTCTGTTTTTGCGCGGTCGCTGATTTGACGCTCTTGAAATCGAGCATGGACGCAAAATGAGACGACGCGCGGATCTGCACGTTCCTCGTCGCGCCTCGCGTCGCCGTGTCGGATCTCGACCCTCCGCCTCTGGCTGCTCCGGGGTTGAATAGCGGATCGCAGAGGGAGTCTGCTTTCGGGGGCGTGGGACGACGGCGACGCGATCTGCGTGTGAACGTTCTTTCGCGTGCGATTCGTTCTCACACGCGACGGTTCATTGGAATTTGGAAGGGCGACGGTGATGCGTCTGGGGCGGACGATCACGTTTCTGGGCGGTCGGGCTGCTGCCGCGCGAAGCTGTCTGTCTGTTACTTTACGAGTTCGATCGTTTTTCTGACCGGCGTGGGAACTTGGGTG
>NW_024609857.1:95786906-95943395 GCF_016920785.2 Ixodes scapularis
CTTCACATCTGCCGGCAAAAAGAAAAAAAAAAAAAAGAAAGAAGATTTTTATATGGCTGCATCTTTCCGCGCTCAGAAATACGCGTCTTTTGTGGTTCCTGCAGCACTGATTTACGGTCGATTCCGCCTGTATTTTATCGCGTGACACGACTTGACAGTCTCATCTTGTATGTCGACCTGAACTCGAGCCCCGCGGCGGAGAGGTTTATAGTGGGAAACAGGCGCAGCTTGGGTCACGAAAAGTGTACGCTCAAACCAACTGAGCAAACAAGAAGCAGCCGGTGCACTTGGTTCGCTCACGCGGCACAAACTGATAATCACAGCTCTTCTGTCCCCCTCTTGGGTTGGGGGCCAAATGCTTTTTGTTAATGGCAGTGCAAGAGCTGCCTGTTGAGCGAACACTTTCCTTGGAGATATATGAATCTACACAAAAAATAACAATCGGTCAAGACTATTTGTCTCCAAAGAAGCAGTGTGCTCTTTTTTCTCAATAACTGTTATGAGTCTGCAAATTTTTATTATCAATATGTCCACGCAGAGGCTATGGAACTATTCGGGTGATTGGAGTGGGGAGATTTCCATTTTCTCCCCTGTATTGTTTACATAACATTCTTTAAATGACTGGTGCAAAGCGGGAAAGGGGGGGGGGGGGGGGGCGATTCCCCCCTTCCCCCCCCCCCCCCCTTTTTTTTTTTTTCTTATTTTTTTCGACGCCACTAGGTATGGGAACTCTAAAATATGAGTAGTTATCAAAAATGGCCTTGACCATATATATATACACACCAAATGTGCCACGCGCTTTTGTTTCGATCCCCGACCTCAACCAATGGCAGCGCGCGTTTGGCCGTCTCGTCATCGCACTTTCCCTGAGTGTTTTTGATTGGCGTAGTCCTCTTTGTGTGCCGAAGACGCATTTTTGTACACTCGCTCGCCGTATGGTACGCATGACACTTGCTTTCACCATAAGTCAGAGCGCAGCCCGACGCTATCTACCAACAACACACTGTTTATTCGCGACTCCAGCGACCTTTAGGGGACGCCACTATCGGGCAAATATGGCGGTCGAATCCAGGTCGTGCCGTGCCATCTGCCAGCTCAAGGCACAACGCTGGGGCACCATGCAAGTAAGCATTGGACTCAAAATTGGTTCCCACGCGTTTTATCTTCCCCGTTTCGAACCTGCGGCGATGTGTTCGGGTAAGCGAACTTCCAGAGGCTTGACTTTCTTCGAGGGAACGAGGAAAGGACTGCCCACTGTCCTTCGACGGTGCTGATGAACGTTGAGAAACGCGGAATGTTTGGCTCACGCGGTTACATAGGTCGAGTGCAGAGCAACCTGGGTCACAAGGCGATACTACGGTTACGACACAGTCGCCGGTAGAACTGTTCTGTCGCGCAAACCACCGACAACATGTAAACACGGAAGCCAGAAGAGACGAGCGGAAATTGCGAAGGGACCTGTTCCGGCCAGTTCAGTGCTTTCCCGCTAGGTGCTGTTCGTTTTGTTGGAGTCGCGAATAAACCAACTCGCGTTTGCCCACACCGCGGCTGGGCAATGCGCGTGCACAGAAACCAAATTCGTTTGAGGCGAAGGAACTGCGCATGCGCCATGCCAACAGCAGCGCCACCGCAGTGGCGTGACGTCAGAAAGTTCAGTTGGTATCATGTTTACAAGCAAACCGGAGCGCCCCTAGCGGACGCTACCGGCGCCGCGCATGCGCGATGGAGTGTGGGCAAGAAGCTCGCCGTCGCCCGTAAACGAATCATTGGAATGCGATGTTGTCGTTGTCGGTGTAAGTCCCCGTGCTCTTTTTTTTTTTTTGCGTTGCAATGATCGATTTTACGTCTTCCTGGCAATGTCGACTACTGTGGCGGCCTCAGCGAAATTAACGAGGATCGTTACACCGCAAAACTTCGCGTGAATAATGTGGCATGCGCCGATTCATTCCGCGTGGACACCGAAGAATGGACGCTAAAGCCTGATTCGCATGATGAGATTCAGTCGTGACGTCGCTCGGGCTGCAAAAGCGTCAACCGTAGCTGAGATGGTCCACGTCAATACTGAAAATCGCAAGCAGAATCGGACCAAGTGAATCAGGCATAACAAGTCGGTGACGGTCACTGGTAACAATAATCAACATCTCCTTGTATCTTCTGTTTACACCGAGCCTGTTTATTTCAACCAAGCTTCAAACGTAAAATTATTTTGAGTCCTGCACTTAGTTTTTATCGCAATGACCGGAGTTTGGTTTACGGGCCGCTGTCGTTTGAACGAGCAGACGACAACAAGCAGAAACGTTTGAGAGCAGACGAGAGTTCGAACGATCAGGCGGCCGTTCAAACTGCAGGACGGACTGAACGTCGGCAGGTGGCCCGTACAACTTTGCAGTTTTCCCGCGTTCATGTTGGAAGAAAACAAATAAATCTGACGGCCACAAGTATATGTGAATTCAACTCAAAGTGCTTCCCGCACAAGCAATCGTGGTCCGACGGCGTCTGGTTTTCCTTTTTTATGGCCCTATCACGTTCTCGGACGCAGAAAACACATGAAAACTGACCCTCAAACCTTTCCCTATTCTTTTGACACGGTCCTAGTCGCGGTGTTTTGACAAGAAGGCAGGTTTTTGTCTGGTTTCTTCGAAAACAACGCAGGAATGCACGTCTCGCATGGTAACTTCCGCCCACAGCCCCATAAGGAAGTGCGCCCGACGCGCTACCACCGCGTCGTGACGTAACAGTGCTGAGTTCGTGTGTACAGGAGTTGACGGAGCTGATCAAACAGTTCAAAAAGCGGAACGTCACTCCATTTGTTGTCTTTTGGCACACATGTTTGTCACCGCGCGGCTGAACCAATCGTGTGCATCGAATGCACCGTGACTTTATAGAATCTGTGTTTGTGTGTCGTCGACCTGGGGTGAGACAAAAGATAGTATAGATATCTATGCAGAGACGTCAATTCTGACACAAAGAAAAGAAAAGAGAAAAAGAACAATACACTGCACGATTCCCAGAATATGTTCCCTCTCTGATAAGGATAGGGAGGGAGGGCTGACGCTTTCGATTGCGCGGTTAAAAGGCAAATGCGTCAGCGCTCTGTAGCAACCCTCTACGTTATCAGGAAAAGAGGTGGAATACACCTAGCGAGCAGAAATCATGGATAAACAAATTTAACAAAAACAAAAATTAATGGTGTGCACTGTAAAAAAAGTCTGTGCGTCTACCAGGGCAGTAAGCAGGGGGGGGGGGGGGGGTTAGGGGGTTCTGACCCCCCCCCCCCCCCCCCCCCCCCCCCCCCCCCCCCCGAAATTTTTTTCTGGGTACGGCCCTGGTCGGTGCACTGGCAGCCAGCCGATTTTAATCTCCACCTCTGCGCACGCGCAGTGGCGCCGGTCGGCTACCGGGTACCAAACCGGGACCGGTTCTCCGGTTTACTGTAACTCTCCATTATATGCCACCGATGCTGATGCACATGATTCATAGGCGAAAGTAAGACAATAGACACTTTCAAAATGGCCGCCGTTGTCCCTGAAACTCCCCCCCCCCCCCCCCCCCCCCCCGAAATTTTTTCTGGGTACGGCCCTGGCGTCTACTTTCACACACAACACTCGGAGAACCAATCAGCGCAACTTACGGAGGCAGCTCAGCGAATGACGATGCTGAAACATCTGTTGAGAACTTGAGATCAAAAAACGCAGACTGAGTTGTGACATTAAGCATTGCAAAACGTCACGCTTGCATTGCTTAATGTCACAAATCAGTCTGTGATTTTTGGTCTAAACAGATGTTTCGACATCGTCCTTCGCTCAGCTGCCTCCGTAAGTTGCGTTGATTGGCTGTCCGAGTGTTGTGCGGGAAAGTAGACGCACAGACTTTTTTTTAGAGTGTGGGGAGTCCCGACCATCTCATTACCGTTCCACGGCCAATCAGATCGCCGCATCAGCCCATAAGTATACGGCAAAAAAACGGCTCACGAAGCAAGGGCCGTGAAGGCAAATATGCCCTGGTTTTCTGCAGCTGCAAGCTTACCGGGGAGCAAGTCGTCTGCTTCTTGCACAGGGGTGGCGGTGACGTCAGAACGACGCCGATTTCTGATTGGCTTTGATTGGAAGGATAGTGGGTAGACCTCTATGCTATAAATGCCTTAAGGTTTACCCACTTGTTTTCTTTTTTTCAATCAGCCAATAAGAGCTCGGCGTTCTGACATCATCGCAACCCCTGTGCAAGAAGCAGACGAACTTGCGCTCCGCATAGGAAGGCATCTTTTGTGGATCATGTGGGGTTGCGTTTTTTCGTGTCGGAATTGAAGTATTTCAAATTTGTACGATCACTGTGAGAGTGGCGAGTCCCAAAAATCTAATCGTAGCTTCCACAACCAGTTAGATTGAGGCATTACCTCATGAGGGTCCCAGCAAAGGACAAAACTCAAAATACAACTAGACAAGAAAAAAAAAAAAAAGTCAACTGTGCGGGTACTGTACATGGTATGGCGTGACATGGTATGACGGCGAAAAGCTCGTCAGAGAAAAGCTCACCGCAAAACTGTCCGATGCGGCGAAAACCTACCCGGAAAACACTCAAAGAGCCAATCATTGCGATTTAGGAAATCAGCCCAGCGAGTGGTAAGGCGAAACATCTGCTTAGACCTCAAAATAAAGTCTGCGCTGTGGCAATACGCAATGCAATCATGACGCTTTGCATAGCGTAATGCTACAGCGCAGACTTTATTTTTAGGTCTAAACGGATGTTCCGGCTCATTAATCGCTGAGCTGATTTCCGAAATCACAATGATTGGCTCTTTGAGTGCTTTACGGGTAAGTAGACGCGCAGGCATTTCGTAAAGTACAGTGTAGAGGGCTGCGGGTTGAGTAGTTTCCGAGTATTTATTTGTGAAGGGATCGTTTATGTAGTATACCGACACCGCATTGCCAAATCTTCACATTTCACCATTTGTTTAGTAAGCAGTGGTTTCAATTCGTACCTCAATCGAGTGGAGAATAAATCAAAGGTCGTTTTTCCTCTATCCCTTCTACGTCAGAATTAAATATGATAACACTCACGCGAAATGAGTAGACAGAAAAGCTGAATGAGGGCTAAGGCGTGGGTGGAAAAAAAATCAAGATGATTGAATTCGTGATCTAAATCAGACCGGTTTTACTAGGACGATTTAAATCAAACGTTCCCCGCAAAAATATTCCCAAAAATAGATATATTTTTTTATTTGCCGTTTGTTTATCATTTGATTCTTTCAATATGCGCCTATGTTCTCTATTTAAATGAAATATTCATCACACAACAAAATTTTATATACGACTGAACACGAGGAAAAAGCAGTGGTCGTCGGAGCAAATCCATGCGTAGAGCTGTATTTCTACCTCCGACATCTGAATTTAAAAATTCGAATGTTCTTAAATATCTATATATATATATGTTGTCTGCACACTACAAGCTTTTTTCTTTCCTATTTTTTCTTAAATTTTAGCGGTTGTTATTAAAACTACTTGTGCGGTGAAAATTGCTCATTCGTGGCGCAAACTTATGCGATAAAAGTTTGACGCTGATCAACCCCTCCTCTAAGTAAAATGCGAAAAACCGTTTCGCGCTAACCCTGTTGCGCGGTGTACCGCCCGCGTGGGATGCGCCTAAAACATCGGTAGCACTACTGCAATTAAATGATAACGAAAACTTTACATAATATATTTAATCCGAGGTGAGCTTTTGTCTGGGTCTGTCAAAGACTGGTGTGCTTTTCTCCGGATCCGCACAAAAGTGGGTGAGCCTTTCTCCGGTGAGCTAATCTCCGGTGGTGAGCTTTTCTCCAGGATTCAACATTTCACTTGCTCATTATCTCATCGTGCAAATCGCATTTTTCAAATCGAATCGTATTCTGAGCTCCGTCATTGGCTGGGACCCTTCTTGGCTCGCCATGATTGACAGTTTCCGTGTTCAGCTGAAAAGTGAACTCGTACTTTTTTGGGAGTGCGCCGTTCGCGCGAAGGACAGAACCAGCAGGGCATGCGTTTCTTGCCCTGAGGTAAACAGTCGGTGAAACGAGCGACACAGACGTCTATATCCCCACAGTGGGTGTTTTTAGTCGGTCTACTGTTTCTCTCAAACTCGGTAGAGTCCTCTTGAAATGTATCGCTCCAACATTAATCGGCTTACGAATCCTTCTCGGCCTCAGTCGAGAAGGCTAATTTCATTGTAGAAAACATTGCGGGCTTCAGTTGAGCTTGAAAGCAACGGGAGGATCCCGAATCCGCTTGTGACGGGGCTTTCAGTTATCGTTCCTATATTCTAAAATCCACCACATAAAATTGGACAAAATGGGGACTTTGATCTTGTTTTCCTTCCGTGTTTCAATGTAAATTTTTGAACCGCGTTATGTTTTTTACACCATTGCAGCGCTGCTGAAACTAAGGTAGATTTATGCAGGAATAGTTAATATTTACGAGGACGATAAAGATCCCTTTTTTTAATAAAACTATGCGTTCAAGAAAGGAGGATGAGACAACTTTGACAGTACCGCTGTTCGAATACTAAATGTCGAATACGAGAAGGCATCCTCATCAAACCCGGCGTTAATGCATGTTTACTCTATCTGCAATTAAGCAGGACCCGCACGTGCAGTCTAACGACGACCGCAATAATGCATTTTTTTTTCTATAGCGCGCTTAATATTTTTTACTCTTTGACGACGTCACAATTGCTGATTATGTACCAGTGAGCTTGATTTTCTGAAAGAGAAGAAATAACACTCATTTCTTGAAAATAGACAATATTTTTGGAGCAGTGACGTGAGAAAAATTACTTTTCTTGGCACAAATTATTGCAGAATGCATTATGTAGAAGGGCTTCTTCTTTTATAGAAACTGCATTGACCCCCCCCCCCCCCCCCCCCCCTCCCTTCCCCTTTTCCCCCTAAGGCAAAATAAAAGAAAGCAATTTTGTTCGCCACTCTTTCTGAGAGTACAGAATCATACAAATACCAAGAAGTTGAGTTTAAAAAGCGTTTATTAAATTGCGGTGGTTCAATAGTGAGGGATCGTAACAACTGCCGGTGATGTAGTGCTAGGGTGGTGGCAATCAGTTCATCGAACGACGATTCATCGACAAGTCGTTTCATCGACAGCTAAGATTGGCTTTCTTTACGCAATAAGCTGCATGAGACTGTCGCCTCGAAGCGGCACTTTTGGAATGAGCCACCGCTGATACGCACGTGACGAAATGTCCCCAAAGCGTGCAATTCGCGTGACGAACGCGGACGAAACGTTCGTGTCGACGAAACGTGTGGCCATGAAACGTGTGCCTATGAAAAGTTGTCCACGAAACGTAATTCCACGAAACGAGGTTCGAAACGATAGGGTACCCTGGCAACAAACGAACAAAAACATGGAGCACTTGGGAAATTTGGAAATAGTATTATGAAAGGCAACCTCAGTAGGGCAGTACTACTAGAATAGTGGACAACTTACAAATATTTAAAACCGCAAAACAGTTCTTTTTTTTTTTTTTTTCTTTTTTTTTTTTTTGAGGGACAAAAACGGCTGTGCCAGTAAGTCAACCTGACCTTGTCGGCTACCTTTGAAAACCATGAAATGCGAGCTCGAAACGGCCCTAACGCTGCCTGCTACATTCAACTCCGATCTAGGGCATTTCCAACCGAGTTAACCGACATCGATTGGGAACAGTGTAACAGCGCGCAACACCGTCGCCGCTCTGTCGCCGACGGTCTTGCCGCCACGCAACCGACCAGAAAAAAGCTGCTGCCTCCGTGCGTACAAGTCAAACCTACACCCGGGCGAGCAGCGCGCACACACACGCACAAGCACGTCGAGAAGTAAAGCAAACGAGCACGCACCAAGGAGAGAAAAAGCAACATATGTAAAAAACGAAAAAAGGAAGAAAAAAAAAAAAGACGCATTATTTTTGGGCCGTAAAGACGAAGAAAGCGCCGCGGCTTTATCAGCGGGCCTAAGGGCCCCCGCGCTTCGAGAGGATGATATACGGGGGTCGTTCAAAGTTCGAGAGGCACCCCCCTACTCTCTTTCCCTCTGCCCCCTCCTCGCTCGCACTGCGTACTCCAACAGTCTTCTCTTCTCCGTGTTGTTTTCTTTCGACGGGAGGGCAAACGGGAACGCCACGGGCAGCCAGCACGGCTGGGATCTGCGATGCTTCGTGAGCTGGCACACCAACGTCCATCTTACCATCCGCCACGTCGATCCGGAGAGAGAAAGAGAGAAAGAGTGTAAACGCGAGAAAGGAGAGTTCTCATTTCAGAAACTCCCAAAGACAACAAGCGCGCCGAACCAAGTAGTCTGTACTCCTTTCACCTTACGATGGACCGCAGCGGACGCTACGAACTATCTCAGCCAATCCAATGCCGCGCGAATATCACGTGACCTTCGAGAGGGGCGCAGCGGCGCGCGGAGCGCGTAGTCACGTGGTACGTTTACAGCACTGCATTGGCTGGGATGGCCCCTAAGCCATCTGCTGAGGCTCACCGGAACGTGAAACGCAGTTGCGGAGTCTGCTGTGCGAGCGTCCGTCATCGATGGCGCGGTTCTGTTTTTGCGTGGTCGCTGGTTTGACGCTCTTGAAATTGAGCATGGACGCAAAATGAGACGACGCGCGGATCTGCACGTTCCTCGTCGCGCCTCGCGTCGCCGTGTCGGATCTCGACCCTCCGCCTCTGGCTGCTCCGGGGTTGAATAGCGGATCGCAGAGGGAGTCTGCTTTCGGGGCGTGGGACGACGGCGACGCGATCTGCGTGTGAACGTTCTTTCGCGTGCGATTCGTTCTCACACGCGACGGTTCATTGGAATTTGGAAGGGCGACGGTGATGCGTCTGGGGCGGACGATCACGTTTCTGGGCGGTCGGGCTGCTGCCGCGCGAAGCTGTCTGTCTGTTACTTTACGAGTTCGATCGTTTTTCTGACCGGCGTGTGAACTTGGGTGTCGAATCAGGGTGTGGCGATGCACGCGTGTCAAAACTGCCAGCGTGTGCGCTCGAGAGTTGGGCATGTTCAGTGCGAGGCTCTCGGCTGTTTTCCGGCAGAATATTTAATATAATATTCTTAATCGGTGTATGCGGAGACCGAGCCATAAAATATTTTGGTCTGGCTTCGCTCAGAAGTCAAGAGATATGTACTGCCATAGCCTCCAATATAATGACAGAACCTGGCAGATCTCCACGAGAAGCGGCCGCCGAAATGGAAAAGGTGGAGCGGCGGACAACGGATGAGAAGAGAGCTACGTGACTAGCGCCCCCGCTGCGGCGAGACGCCGAAACACACTTCTCCGGAGCGAACAAGTGTGTTTCGGGTCCTCGCCGCTGCAAAAGCTGTACGCTGACGTCAAGGTTCCCCGAGAAATGGTTCTTTGATGCTCTGTGCAGGCACGTAGCCAGGGGGGGGGGGGGGAGGGGGGGGGGGGAATGGGGGCATGGAGGAAGGCCCCCCCGCCCCACCCCCGATATCTTTGATTTTGCTGGGACCTCCTTTCCCATAGAGCATTTTGTCATGAGCGCCCCCCCCTAAACAAAATCCTGGCTACGTGCCCGGCTCTGTGCTACCAGATCCTTGCGCTCCAAATCTGCGACCGGGCACTCTATGGCTCCGTCGTTGAACTGCTGACTTTGCAAGTATACAGGAGGCTATGGTACTACGAGCTCCCCGCCATGGACCACATGCACGCGCAGGCGCACGCACGCACACACGCACCTACAATTACGCTGAATACTAGATAGAGGTGTGCGAATAGTGGCTCCAATCGAACAGCACTGTGTCGTTTATAACCTTCGTGGTGCAAGGTAAAGCCACGACAACCTTTATCTAATCAGTGTTGAAGCTAGGGAGGGCACCGCACTGTTCGATTCGAACCACTGTTTGCACACACCTACTTGATTCAAATACAGATGTATAGTAACGCAGTACACGTATACACAAAAGCGCGGTCTCGAAGATATACAGACATACGGACAACCGCAAACACAAGTATCTCACAAAAAAAAAAAAAAGAAAAAAAACTTGTTTACGGCTAAACATTTGAGAAGGAGATGTAGGTGCACGGTCCACGCCATTATGAAACGAATAAAAGTAAGAGAGGCAAGGTATTTAATCTTCATTGGGGTAAAGTAACCCAATCCGTTCCTGTTTGTAAATTCAATTCGCTTACGTGTCGCGCACTTGCACAGCGAAGAGATAACGAAATCAACGACACCCGAAGTGGTGTCTGGTACCCGTTTTTTACGCCAAACCGTTCGTTTTATGTTTTCTGCTCTTTTTGCGTTTCCTCACACAGGCAGGCGGTGAACTCCCGTTTCGCAGAGCACTCCTCGCGGCAGGCGGGCGCCGGAACCCGAGGTGTGCGTCACGCCCCCGAGTTTCGACGGCTGTCAGCGACACGCGACAGCTGCGGGCGCCGCGTATATCTAGGCGCCTGCAGCTTGTGTCAGCTCGCTGCCGTTTAACGGCCGCGCGTGGGTTCCCCTTTACCTTCCTGCCATTCGCGCCTTTTTAACGGCCCCAGGAACGAACTCGGGGAAGCCTAAACTGTCCACACCTTAAAAGGGTACAGAGGCTATACTTTAGACACACATATTGAAGCAGCTACAACACGCGCAACACACGCAGTGTCACGCGTGTGATGTTTCTCCGACCTGTATGCGCTAATACATCGTACAAAAGGTCGTACGTTTACTTCATGCATGTCTATACTCTGTTTCACCTTATGATGTACCACAGGAAAGGCTACAAGCGCGAGCTCCTTGCTCTATAGGGCCCATCTCGGCGGCGTAAGATCTCGTGCGTTACGAGTAGCTCCCAACGCTATGAGCTCGCGCTTCTAGCCTTGTCTGCGGCACAACATAAGGTGAAACGGAGCATACTCTTCGAACACGTCTACAGACAGTTTTTGTAGACTTAGGCTAGGTGGCGCAAGCTACCGCCCGTTACATAGGGTATAGCCATTAACATCCGTCCATCCATCCAATGTTCGCTAGAACCGTTATACAAGGGAGAAGCTCGCGTCGACAGTGTCTCAACACTGTATATATTTCACGGTGTAATTAGCCATGTGCCCGCGGCCTGTAAAACATGTTCCGAGACATAAATGTGCATGAAGCGAACGTGCGCGCTTCGATTATGATTGAGCCGTGTTCGCAGATGTCACCGTGTGTGCAGCAAACGCCGTGTCGTTTGTATGATGTGTGAGCGGAGGAAATGTGGCTTATGGGTAAGACCCTGTACACACTGAGAGCATGTGCATGCTTAGCTGTCGGTGAACTAGTCGAACCTGATTTGCGCACGCGTTCGTAAGCGATCCAGGAGCGCAAGTTGATTCTCCCAGAGTATATATAAGAGATGCATGGTATGGCTGCAGAGCTGTAGAGGAAGCGACTGAATTTAAGGAAATAATTGAATCACTCTAATGTACTAAAATTTCGGAAATAATTACTTCCTGAGTTACAACGGAAATAGAATAAATGCATATGTAGTTTTTGACACATTTTTGGACTAATAGCTTAGTTCAACTGCAGTTATCTCTGGGAATAATATTGACGAATACACAGATTCATATTCATTCAGTCTCAAAATCCGGCATACGTTCGCTCTAACTCTGCCGTAAACGAAGCGCTGAATCAAAACGAAACTACACCGATATATTTTTGGGGTTGGAAACCGAACTGTGGGTCAGGAATTGCAACCGACTTCGACGTCACGGCATGTTTCAAAAGTGATTGCAACGCAACTTAATACATCTTCCTGCGGGGGCTGTAATTTTAACTGCGCACATGTAATAAGGTAAATAAGTTTTATTACATCTCAGCCCAAGAAACTGTAGCTGTAACATGATATAATATAGCATAATTACTTTGAAAGATTTCGGGATCGACAGCACCAACGCTGTCCTGTTGCCAAGGCGGCGCTTTTCCATACGTCAGATTAGTATCAAATGTTGAAGGATTAGCTGAGACCTATCGCGTGCTAATTCAGACCCATGTTTGGTGTCTTTCAAACTGATATGTCGCCTAAGCGAGCGAAGACTTGGCGTTTTGTTCGGCACACGTTTTAAGCGATATTTTGGTTTATTTGTTTTTCATAAAATAAAAGTTTTGTATGGTTCCCATACCACACCCTAAAAAAAAACAAAAAACGTTCATGACTGTACTTCCCCGCAGAGCACGGAGACAGCCTCCGTGTTCTACGGAGAAGTGAACTCACAAACTTTTTAAAGCATGTTATTTTTTATGTTTTTTACAGAATTTTTTTTTTTTTATTTTAAAAATGTGGTCTTTTGTTCGAAAGTCTGTTAATTTCCCAGCTGAGCTTAGCAGGGCAATTGACGTCACGTGACGTCATGGCATCACACATTTGACACCGTGACGTAACGTGACGTGACCACGTAGGATGCATACCCCCCGCACACAATGTGAGCTGAAACACTTGATGCGGCCTTTTCTTGCGTCTGCGGTCTCCACAAGCGCTATATTATCTATCAGTCGGTCAAATAGTCCGAAGTATAGGACAGTAGCTCCGCATTCGATTCGTAGATCGGGCTACAGCTCTGTCAAAAACTGGAAGGTATGCCAATGAAGCATGAAGTACTGTTTCGGCTCATATTGTCCGCGATAGTACATACAGGGGCGGGCGGCAGCGGTGGTACGTAGCCACACCATGGCTGGTGAAATCGGTCTATTCATCCCATCATGTATCACGAATGGGACCTGCACTTCTCGAAAACCTACGTCGTCTGCGGCGGTGTTTCGGGGCCGCCGCCGTGTTGCAGACGAGCGCTTGGGGATGGTATTGTTTCGACCGGTTTCTGGCGCAACGAATGCAACAGGGTGCCGCGAGCGATCTGCGACGGATGTCACCCGCCCGCTGGAAGCGGCTTCCTCATCCATCATCTCGGCTGCGCCCTCACTTGACCTGTCGCCCGGGACATATCTCCGCCGCATGCATCCCGCGAGCCTGGCTGTATGCATGCTCGCCACCAGGGCGCCGCCATCGTGAACGGATACGTGTTCGCAACCCTTTGAAGTTTCCGTTCACGAACGCAATCTCCGGGCTTGCATCTTATTCAATCAGGGCAAGGTCCGTTCGTCTGTGGGACAGCTATTTTCGTTTGGCACATTTTCGCCTAAACTCGAAGGCAAGAGAGTTCCATTTGATTGTCCCGCGGGATTCGGTCAGACGTGAACGGGTCAGAGGTCAAATTAGTTATGCGGATGGTTGTATGGAAGTCGTAGTTTGTTTCACTTTATACACGAGCGAAGCCGAAGTTACAAGCACGAGCATCTTGTTCCGGACATAAACACGCGTTCCTAGTGGGACTCGTTGAAAGCCTGGAACTCGCCCTTAGCTCCTGCTACGCTGGCACATGAAGTGAAATGGAGTATGCTCTTAAATAAAGTGTACAGAAACTTGTATCTGCATTGTATATGTGGGTAATTGAGGCACATGCATTGTATATATGGCTGTTAGCGTGCTAACATTTGCGAGGCGCATGTACGGCATTGTCCGTTGCATGAGCCTATAGGAATCCTCACGGCTGCTCGTCAGGGAATGAATGCATTTCTTTTGAAAAGGGTGTGACAATCGAAGCATTACTGCAGGGTGGATATAATTAAAGCCTCTTCATGTTTCAAAAGTACCGCAAGGTTCGTCGATGCACGAGGCACATGCTACGTGCAGCCCTTGGGAAAATCATGGCGGCACAGCGCAGCACTGCATGGGCTAGATTTCAGACGCCATGAATTTCCCAGAAGTGGCGCGCGGCACGTGCCTCGAGCATTTCTACAACAATGAATGGCGCCACTTTTCCCAGAATAGAGGGGCTTTCGATATAATACCTCAGAAAAAGAGAAAGCGTCACATTGTAAATGTAAATTGGAAGTCGATCTCATGGTCAATGAACGAGTTCTGACCAATCATAAGCGAAGCATGAGGCAACTGATGAGCTTCGCAAATTATTTTGAAGAATATATCTGGATTCAACACTGATATTATTGCTTTCATGCCACCAATGTGAGCGGTTACACACTGTGAAGTGATTATTTTGGGATAAGCGCGGTATCGCCTCTTTCAACTTTCGACAAAAGGCAGAGAGGAATGACGGAACCGGAAGGCAGAGAGACGCGTTACCGCACGTCAGTCTGAAACTGTCGGAGGCTTTCTGCTGCGCTTATCTCGTCGGACCCAATTACCGTCGTATCGCTACAGTACTTTGATGTGATGCGGCTCGACATCAAATCAAGGCGATATGACTGACTCTACACGTTGGCCCTTATATTGTTTGACCTGGGTAAAGTATACGCGAGAAAGAGAACTATAGTTTCTCCGAAGTATGGCGAAAACAACAGCTTATTGCGTGAATGCTTGGGCGCTATATACACGGACAGACTGTTTACACACAAGCCCACGTGTTTGCCCACACCAGGCGTGGGCACTGCGCGTGCGCAGAAAACATATATTCGAGATTAATGGAGCACGTGCGCATGCGCAGTGCCGACAGCAGCGCCACCGCAATCCCGTGACGTCAAAGAGTTGAGCTGGTCTATAGTCACTGACAGAATGAGAAGAGCAGGGCGTGTGTTTTGAAGGCCCGGCCTCCAGCACGCCTCCACGCCTTCCGCCGCGCTTTGGCCGCGCACTCGATGTGCACGAGACGCCGCAGCATTGTCGAAGGTAGGAATCGCTCGTGCTGAAGGTGGGACAACTAAAAATCCTCCCTGCCCTTCTCACCTTGTCAGTGACTATAGTTAAAAATTGCATCGCATAAATAATGCGAAAAGATCGAAAGCCTTAAGGGTGCACCGCGTAAATAGTGACCACCTTGTATATTACACCTGTGGTGTTCTCGGTGGCAATTTGCCTCAACCTAAGATTCCAGGGTCGGCAGGTTGGCAATCGTTTTGAAGATATTTGATTCGTCGCCTACGTTTATTGTAGTATCAGAATATAATAATAGCAGTCTACATCACGACGTTTGGTGCCGAGAGCCTTTTGGTGTCGTAGTAAAAGCAATACAGCCGCTGCGGGCCAATCCCCCACATACGCGGCAGCCATCTTGGGATTGCAGGTACCGAATTCCCCTATGTCCACCGAAAACTTGCCGATAACCGTACGCCCCATTTATTTTAACTAAAAGAGGCAGCCGTAAAAACGCGGTCACTCTCAAAATCGGTCTCGGTAAGAGTTGGCCCTCCACGTGCCTCGAATGCAACTCGCTTCCGATCCACACAGAGCGAGCGATCCCTTATGGAGCCTTTTATTACTTCGCGCAGATGGGCACCGATTAAAAACGAATAAAAGGAAAGAGAAAACGGCGTCCCTCAGATTTCACGGGAGAGATTGGCGCAGCAGAGTCACCGCGGCGAGAGCCCTCTTTCCACTCTCTATCACCGCCCGAAATGTGCAGTGTGACGACAGGAACTCGTCCGCCGCGCGACGAGCAAGATTTCTCACCGCTTTTAGAAGGAGAGAAAAAAAAGTGAGATTAGAAAACGTACAAATCAAGAAGAAACGATAGAGAGTTAAAAAAAAAAAAAAAAAGGAGAAGCGAACTGGATGGAGCATGTGGGCACTACTACTCTCCCCGTCGCGATCTCCGTCCGGCAGAACCCACCCAATCTGTCAGCACGGTCAGCAGCCAGCCGGTCGGCTTGCCTGGCTCGCTAGCGAGCGAGGGCTCCGCTAAGCTGACAGTGCGGTGCAAGCTACCTGCTCGTTAGACCAGTCGCACGTCGATCTTTCGACACGTGATCACTCTCACGCCTATGATACGCGGAGATCGGGTTCTGGTGATGGAGGGAAAAAGGTTGATTGGTCCGGCAAGAGCGTATTGCTCTCACCCCATTGTCAGCTTGGGTCTGAACCTAAGCGGGAGTGAGAGGGAGAGGCGAGTCCGATTTTTCTCCGCTCTCGCTCTGGCGTCTTCTCTCGCCGTGAAAATAGCCCCCGTCCCGCAGTCAGGCAGGGCGTGCAAAGGAGAGCTCTCACGCATCGCGCGAACACACACACACACGCACGCGCGCGCGCCTGGGCTGAAGAAGAGGAACCCAGCGAGAGAAGAAGAGGAGGGGGAGAGGAAGTGGGCAGCTAGGGTACTCGGTTCATCCCTAAGCTGACAGTGCTGTGGGACCCACGCGCTCTCCCGACCACTCAGCCGCCTCCCTTTCACCACCCGACCCCACCCTCTGCGCCTGGGTAAATGTGAGAGCGTGATCACCTGGCGAGAGAAAGACGTATGACTTGTCCCGACGAACGCGTATCTTCCGCCGCACTGTCAGCTCAGGGGTGAACTGAGTACCGTAGAAAGCGTAAGCTGGACACGCAAACAGACACATACAAAAAAGGCGGAGAAGCCACTTGGTTTCCAGTTTTGATTTTGGCAGGGGGCCTGGCCACTCCCCCCGCTGAGTGCTGGGGGCCTCGGGCAATCGTAAGGGGACCTTCCTTCCCGTAGGCAGTCTTCTTCGTTTTCTGGAGACTGCGGCGGAGGGTATCCCTCCTCGGCGCTGCTGTGTGGCTGCTTCTTCTGCCCTCCTGGGCTGAGCTGAGGTGGAGGGGAGAGCGGACCATTTATTTTGTAGACGCTCTCCTCCGTATACGAAATAATGGAGAAACGGGAAACATTTTTGTAGAAAGCTGCTTGCTGGCCGAGGGGGGAGGGGGGGGGGGGGGGTGGAAGGCCAGGAAGGCTCGTTATTCTGCTTGTTAGGCTCGGGGGTGGACTTTTTTTGGAGACGACGACGACTCAGGTGCGCGAATCGTCCTCCGGCAAGTGGTAGTGTGTTTGTTGTACTGCGGATCAGCGTGCACCTGTGTTTATTATTTTCTTTACGCTTTGTTCGCTGGTCCTTCCTGGATACTCACCCTGGCAGCTTGGTGTATATAGGTGTCCTCCCGGAGGGCCCTCTGTAACTGAGGGCTGCTTCCTTCCTCTCTTTTTCCTCTCGCCTCTTGCGCGACGCTGTGCATTATAGGCTGTTAGAGTGTGACCCTGATCCGGAATGGCAATTTGGCACGTACGCCTGACGTGTCAATTGAGTTTCGCGGTTGTCTCGAATCGCTGCTTATACGAGGCCCTCTGTGGTGGGACTGGAACAGACACGATGAATCAGTGCAAATGATATTAATAACAATAAAACAAGCTTCGCGTATCTTTCTTTCTGAGTTTGTGTGTGTGTGTGTGAGAGAGAGAGGGAGAGAAAGAAAGAGAGATATTGCACGCAGAACGGTGTTTAGGACTTGGACGCTGGAACACTGATACTGTTTCTGCATGCGGACAGTGCACGTTCAGCGTAGTCGTGGAACACATGTACCGCATGCGATACTAATTCTTCACCGCAGTATGGCTTCCTTGACTCGCTTTCTTTACGTGCCATACGCCACGCAATGTACATTTTCCCCGAGAAATAGGGCTCGATGCCCATGACTCATGAGCCTTATGTACCGTTGGCCAACATTTGAGGTTCACACTGTAGATCTACGATGGTCGTGATCTTCACTACTTACGAAACTGAATCCAGCGGTCATCGTATAGCTCCCTGTCGATCGGGGGAGCGTTACACACAATATCCATCCGCTGTCCGGGAGTGGGCATACAATATAGCTGCGCGCGGGGCCCTTATATTTTTTGAACACGGATGATGGCCGACCGAAGCGTCGTGTTTGTCTTGTAATTGGCGCGCTTGTGGCGGCCGCGCAAAAAGGGCCCGCCGATTAAAATCTGGAACGAGTCTGGGCTCTCAGGTTTCGTCGTGCCTCGCGAGACGCTTATCGGCGGACTTCATCGATGCTCGATCCTCCTCGCGCTGCGGCGGCGGCCAGCAACAGCGCTTGCCGCGGCGCGCAATTGCCCGCCATTACAGCAGCAGGCTGCGGGGCCTAGCCGGTGTTGCCCGAGCCTCGCTCGCGCCTCGCGGCCGGATAGGGTCTGACGCTCGACTCGAGCGAAATTGGACTCTGGTCGGAGATGCGCTGTTTGGGATCGTGTGGCTGGATGAACCGCAGATGAGATAGGCCCGGTTACCAGAGTTACCAGAGTCTTCCCTCCCTGCCTATGCGTTTGAGCGGACGGACGTTTGTTTTGGTTCGGCCGAGAGCAACGCTTTTTTACCCGGACGGATCGGCCTGGCTGTCCGGGTCCCGGGTGGTCCTGCCATTGCTCTCGGTTGAATGCGAGTGTGTTTTGGGACTCGTGGAGTGTTGATGGCGATGATAACGGTCTCTGGCGGGGGGGAAGCCTGATTTACGGGAGGTCGTTCGTTTTAATTTGGGCTAAACTGCTCGGGCTGATGGCTCGCGAAAAGCTCGCTTGTTTGCCTTGCACGAGTGTTGCCTCTTCTTTGGTTGTTATCCGCGTGAGTGGGCCCGAGAGGGTTCATTTGCGTGCTTCTACGCCAGAGTCATCATCGTGCGCGCACGTCCGTGCTCTCGTTTGAGGACATGACGTATATCGAGCATGATCATACCCCAGCTGCTCACTCTTTAAGCATTGTCAAATAACAAGCTTGTAGTAAAAGACGGGATCGAAATACTCGTATAGCGGACGTTAATCGTAGATTTGACGGGAAGCTCTTGATAACTCGACATAAATATCGTTTTGCATTTAGTAATCGAGGAGATCAAAAATCTCAAAACACGCAGAATGCAAAAAGCAACAACACTTATCTATATTATTAGCGGATGGCTAGCGAGGTCAAAAGTTTCGAGGTATCACATATATATTTGGGCTGGGCGCAGTTTTGATTTGGGTAACGTACGAGGTCTTGAGAAGTTAGACTTTACCAAGAATTTTGGTGCTATGTGGCGCAAGCTGCCTCTCAGTAGCTACACATAGATCGAAACTTGATAAGTATTCCGTTACTTGTTTATGGTAATTTTGTAATTGCCACACTACTATTTTTGCGACAGTAAATCGTAGAATCATTTTTACTTTTTTCTTTCTAAAATATGAACATAATACAAAAACTGAAGCACTATGAGCGAGCGACCATCCACTCGACCAAAGCTCAAAAACGAGCGCCCGCGCCCATGCATTTTCCAGTACTGCATGCAACAACACTCCGTTCATGCATATGCTGACAGTGCGTCAACGCTACAGGCACGAGACCGCAGCTTTCGAGACGTTGCGCGCTTACGCTTGACAGGCCCGTTTCAAAAAGGGAGCTTTCGTATATCGTGTCTTTACCTCCGAATCTCCTAGCGGAGGTAGACGCTGCTAGTGAGCATGCGCACCGCTAGCTTTGTCTGCAGAATTCCAGGAATCATTTCCGGAGGCCGAAAGCTAGCGGGACGGCGGGCGTGGTTGCAGCTTTCGCTGCCTCGTCAGCTTCCGGGTGAACGATACAATATTCTATTTTAACACGAACTACGAGAATGAGGGTGCATGAGAAATGGAAAGTAGAGTAGCAGAAGACTTTTTAAAACATCGAAATTGTTTCTTTCGTTTTCTTGATAAGTGTACGGGAAATGTAACGTGAAAGTAATTTGTAACGTAACGAGTAAAGCAATCCGTTACTTTTCATTGAAAGTAATTTCAAACGGTAATCCATTGCATTTGAGGCTCGGTAATTCGTAATTGTAATCCAATACATTTTTCAAGTAACGGGCAGAAATCTGCGTAGGTCATATGCGATATCCTTCAGTGTTTTGTTTTGGAGCTCAGCTCATAAGGGTTGAGCGTCGTCGGCGTCCACCACCGCGCGCGTTGCATTATGAGACGTCACAGTTTCGTCAATTTCCCCGCTAACTTTAGCGGGGAAATTGACGTAACGTTACCAACACTAATTTAGTTTCCCCGTTAAATTTAGCGGGGAAAAGGACGTTACTACTTCGTGTCACATCACCCATGAAGAAATTCAGCGGCAGGAGGATAGGAGGAGAAAAGGAGGAGGAGGAGGAGAGGAGGAAGGGAGGGTACGGAGCAGGAAAAGGAGGCGCATACCCTCCCCTTCGTACTCTCCCTTCCTCCTCCTGAAGAGCTGCGCTCTAGTTTCGCATTACAGAGATTTGTCAATGTCTTCTATTTTATCAAGACCCAATACTACACAATGCTTGCTTAATCCTTGAGCTATAGGACGAACAAAATAGCTGGACGGTATAAGGAGACTGTGCACTGCTACTAATAAAATCAAGCTGAAGGTAATTCTTCGTCGTTGTCGTCGAAACCTGCTTTGTTGATGGTTTTAAATGCTCCGTAAACCAGCCTCGCGTTTAGACAACACAAAAAAAGTTCACGGCAAGAAATACAACATATGTAAAAAGGCTCGCATACTGCAGATTGTGCGAGATGGTAAGGCGTAATTACGAACCAACGCACAGATCGATAGCCACTCAAAAATCCAAAGACTCGAAAGAAGTTCACTCACACAGCGGTGTGTGAGTGTACTTCCTTTGAGTCCTTGGATTTTTGAGTGACTTTCAACCTGTGCGCTGGTTCGTAATGAGGTATAGCATAGTTACTTGTAGAGATTTAATATTTTACTCGGCACGACGCATCTTCATATTATCGCAGCAGCAATCTCTCATCCACGTAAACCATGCTATAAGGCCTACTTTGCTACCCATGTAGTCCAGAACCGGATGATGTCTTAGGCAAAACACAGAATGTGTTATGTGGCTGGCACCTAACCATGTCCGGTTAGGTGAGAGCAACGGAAGTCGACGGGCCGACTGCCAGTCGCGATGATCACCGATCAAGGCAATAAATGTGTTAGCACCTTTGTTCAATATTTCGTGTCCCGCCTGTGTCGTGTGCTAAACAGCGTCGCTGGTCATGCACCTTCACAGAGTGCAATGGCTCATGACTTTTTTTTCTTCTTCATCCTTGACTATTCTGCACTTTTGTAAGCATACCGTCGCACGTTCTTTTTCGCGTGAAAACAAGTTAGGAGAAAGGACATTTTCCCAATTAATTCCATTGATCCTAGTGTTTTGTGTCTTAATGGTTTCATTATTTATTTCCTTTTTTTTGTTCACGTTTGGCAACGGAAGAAGAGGTGTAAACGCTTTTCTTGGTTCTTTGTTTTGTATTATCACTAAAAGACAGAAAAATGTATCGGATGCGAAGGGCATGGAGCACAAATTCGTCTGCCTCTTGCGCAGGGGTTACGGTGACTTCAGAATACAGAGCTCTGATTGGCTCTGACTGGAAGGATAGTGGGTAGACCTCGAGCCAGCTAGCATTGAGGTGTACCCACTATCCTTCCAAATGGAGCCAATCAGAGCTCGGTATTTTGACGTCACCGCAACCTCTCCGCAAGAAGCAGACGAACTCGCACTCCGCATTGTCAGAATAAAAGAAAAAATAAGTATTTGTTGTAAGCAAGGAAAGTTATACAAATTCAAAACTAAAAAATAAATGTTGAATCAGACAAAAGCTGTTGCCCGCAACTCAGACAGAAACCATATGTACCGTGTATTCTGCGTCGGTGACGCAAGAGCGACTGCCTTATAGTTCTGCCGGCCACTGATTCTTTTATGCAACTTTTATTGCCCAGAACGTAAAATACAGTCATTGTCAGGTCAAGAAGCGACGAGCCTCTCTTTCGGGCGTCCAGTACGAGCTTCCGGCCTTCGGTGGTGCTTTGGTTACGCGTGGGAGTAATGTCCACAAGACGCCGAAATGTTATTTTAAGGAAGGATCAGGCTAGAAGGGGGACCACTGAAAGACCTCCCTACCATTCTTACCCTGTGCGATATACGTTTTGAGATTCCACTTTAATGTTAAAGTTGGTGACAGAGTCACCCCGAGAGAGTGCACGATTGACTCTCTTTCACCTTCCCACCTTCACATCGCGTACAACAACGACACTGGAATGTTCCAGAAGAGCAACAAATGGTTGAATTAGAAAACCAGGGTTGCGCAATTCGAACAGCGTACACCCTAGTAGTAACTTCGCACACGCTGCCAGCTCGGCCGCGCATGGCATTTGCTCGTTCGTCCGACGAAACAAGTTTATTATATATGATACACAGCGTGCCCCTCCCCCCGCTCTTCAAAAAAAAAAATCTAAAGTTTTTTTTTTTTGCAAATTACGCATTTTTGGACGCTCTGTCTCAGCCCAAAAGCAGCGCTAGCAGTGCATACCAGATGCCAAAATTTCAGAACTAACTATTACCTTTTTCGAAATATAAAGGGAATTTTCTGCAACTTTCATTGGGAAAATGGGTCCCTTCGACGGGTGTCATTTTCCCGTGAAATATTTTCGAAAATAGCTCGCAACTTTTTAACAAGGTAACGGTTAGTTCTGAAATTTTTGCATCTGGCCTGGAGTGCTAGCGTTAGATTCGGGAGGAAATTGAGCGTTCGGTAAAGTGTAAATATATTTTCAAGAAAAAAAACAAAAACGCTTTGAGCATTTTTTGGGGTCGCTGTGTAGAGTGGAAATTTGAGTCACTTTACGCTATATCTCTGTATAACCATTGCAAGATCCCGGTTGGCCAGGCGACCGTATTTTTGTTTGCTTTAAGAATGCGCCACGCTCTATACAATCGTTAACATATTCTTCATCTCTCTCCCTCCCTTCACGTGCTTTCCCTCTCGCTCCGTCGCTGGACCCCGACTGCACAGTCAGCGCGCTAAACACTGCAGCGGACAAATTGGCGACTGGGGCCGTAATTACGTCATTTCCGCGAGAGTTTGATGTCGCCGCCGTCGTAAGTAGTTTGTTTTCGGTAACGAAGATGTCCCATAATTGGGGTGCCGCTTGATGTCTTCATGCCCGCTGGAAATCGGAAGAGAGAGAGAGAGAGGGAGAGAGGGGGGGGGGGGGGGCGAAGAGAAGTTACCGAAGGGGAAACGAAAAGGTGACCGTCTTTGCGAGATAAGAAAGTTATTATGACGTCAAACGAACCCGTGACAGGGGTAAGAAAAACGAAAGGTTCATAAGTGGAAGGGAAAGAAAAAAAGAGACGTCGTCATTTTTAATGTTGGCAACGTTGAAGAGGACGATATGTAAGAGGCGGGTAACTAATTAAAAAGCAGCAGCTCAATTTTAGGTTCTTACGATCGACAAGGTAAAAGTTGTTCCTAGATAAGAGAGTTATCATGACGTAAAATTAATTGGAGTTTGAGTAAGGAAAACGAAATATTTCATAAGTGAAAGTGACAGGGAACGAGGGGAAAACAACGTCGTCAGCTAATTTAGTTCTTAATGTTGGTAACGTTCAGAGGACGATATATTATAATCGGTTAACTAAATTAACGCAGCAACTCAGTTTAAGGTTATGTTCCAGTCGACAAGGTAAATGTCGTTTCGAGAAAGGAAAGTTATTATAACGTGAAATACCCTGGGGCAGGAGAAAGGAAAACGAAATATTCAAAAGTAAAGGAGAAAAACAAAGAGGGAAAGAGAACGTCTCAGACTCAGCTTGTTTGGTCCTTAATTTTGGCGACTTTGACAAGGATGATATATAAAAGGCGGCTAACTAGATAAACGCAGCTCGGTTTCAGGTGATGTTGCAATTTACATATTTGTAAGTTCCACCCGCTCTCCAGCACTCCAATAATTTTCGTTTGTGTGTGTTGTGTGTATGTTTATACAGCTGGAAGTTAGCCAACCCTAATGGGCGCCTAATGTCTCCGCTCAAGATGAGAAATTTAGCCAGTGCAGTACGACTGCTGCCCTGTGGTCTTTAACCGGCATCACGCAGTAGTAATACACGACCGCACTCCGATACATTGCTCATGCAGACCGAAACGGGCAGGGGTGAAAAAGACCAGCGATATCTTCGATGCGTCAACGTTATCGTTTTTTTTTTCTCCTTTCTCAGAAGGTATACATCCTAGAAGCTACTTAGCCTGTGGAATAGCGGTAGTTGTAAGAATCTTTATCTTGCTCTAAGACATGGCAGTCACCGCCTCCTGACAAAGACACATCTACGCGCCAACTTCTTTTTATATCCAGTGTCGCCAGTCATCCGAGGAGTCTTAGAGCAAGATAAAGATTCTTACAACTACCGCTATTCCACAGGCTATAGTTTCGACTATGTCGTTGTCAGCGGCATCATGCCCAGGCTTCCTCGGAAACTGCCTGCCACCCTACAGCAACGAAACAAAGCCGCAAAAGAGAGCAGCAGCGTGCCATCACCACCACACTTCCAGGGGCAGCTAAGCGTCGTGGACTGGACCGTGAGAGACAAGGCATGCAAAAGATCCCCTGGGCGGTCGGAGGAGAAAAACGCAGCACGGCGGAAGTGGCCCAGGGCGGTGCCACTCACAGACCAAATGGTAGGGTCTGCTGCTACTCCGAGGGAGAGACCGCGAAGAGAGGGTGATATAGAGAGAGAGCTGCTTTTCTTTTCCGTTCGTCGTTGACCAAACTTTCCCCTCCCATGTTCTTGTTATCGCCATCATTATGGCCATTACTGGCGCTGTCCGCGCAGCCTGCTCGTTGCCTCCCTTGCCTCTGTCTCTCCAGAGCCCTTCTGGAAAGGCGTCCGTCGTCTACCACCTTTGCGTGCGCCTCGGCGGATTTTTTCCAGCTTTTCTCCCTTCCCCCGACGACCCATGTGCACGAACGGAGGTCTGGGTGGTGGTAGCTGGGCGCTGTTGTTTCAAGCGTACTTTGTTTTATTTGGGACGTTTGCAGTGTCTCCACCGTGCCGTAATGGGACGCGTTATGTCCACGGCGGCTGCCCCTTCGCCTACTTCTTTTTTTTTTTTCTAAATCGTTGTTGACTGCGTTGTATTGAGCGCTTCATTTTTGTTCTTTACTTTTTTGTACTGCCTTGTTCTGGTTGTTATGCTAAGCGAGCCGGCTAGGATGAGGTGGGAGTCCGTGTGTGTGAGGAGTTCGTCCTGTAGGCATTAACAGTTCTTCGTTAATGTTCTTGCCAATATTCTTTTTTTCTTTCTTTTTCTTTTTGCGCATTGTTGTTTATTTTGTTGAGACTCGAGTAATCGGTTCTGTCTACTTCGTGTTTTGGGAGGTGGTTTTGTCGGTTGTCGACTTGTTTTTAAAACAACAAAGAAGCTTTTTTTATTATTATTTTGAGGTTGGGAGGGGGAGGGGGCTGATTCGGACAAAATTGATCTGTCACGTGATGTCAAGTATTCCGAGTGTGTTTTTGTTTTGTGTGTTTTATTCGTGCACATTCACTTATAAGTAATAATAGAAACGGAGGTGCGAGTTATTTTTCCCATTATAAAACTTCCATATCCTAGATGGGGCTCTTCCCCGGGTACACAAATCTGTCCGATATGACCCAAAGCACTAATTACAGAGAGGCGTTAAACGGCTGAAGGTATCTTTTATGTTTGCGGTCTTGTTTTTTTTTTTTTTTTTTTTCTAAATAAGCTTATTCTGGTAAATTGTAAAACACCGAATACGCTGAAATAATGTACATTCCATAGACCACTGGTCAATTTAGGAACCGTTCAAGATTTACGCACAAAACGTTACCCCGACGCAGATGATTGTGTAAAGCGTTACCCCAACACATGTGATTGTGCCTTGCACATATAATGACTGCTGAGTCCTGACATGCATATTGTCTGTAAAATAAAAATTTTCTTTTTTCTCGCGTAATATTACGTCAAAATGGTGCGTTGAAACTTTGCAGAACAACGTATCTGGCGCGAGTGTACCTGTTTTCGGGAATATATTTATTTTCCATGTCTTTTTTTACCTTTGATTATACGGAGTGTAGCTGTACGGTTTTATTATGGCTTAGGCTCTCTGGTTGACTATATACGTGTTTCGTGTCCTTGCGTGTTATTATTTTTTTATAATTTGATGTCGAAGCGACTTCTGCTGTGCACCAAAATCGATACCTCCAGGGTGTTTTCGGGCACGGAATAAACATGAACATCATCATCATGCGAAAGGATGATGGGGTTATAAGTCAGTAAGTTATATTAAGCACTATCAATAACTACCGCTATAAAGTCACGTATTCAAAAATATATGAATTCTTTTATTTGCTTTGAAATTTTGTAAGCTGAAAAAAAAAAAACAGAAGTAAATAATTGTTTTTCTTATCTGAAAAGAGAAAAGGTAGAGGAGAATTTATATACATTTTGCATTGACCCAAAATTTACGGCGCTCTCTTTTCAAGGGCCGGTGCTGCACGTAGATTTTGAACTCAAACATTCCATATACAGTACTGAAGGTTAAAACAAATGATAGTGGAGAGTAAATAAGAAAATAAACACGTTTAGAGTCTTTTTTGTTTGTCTTTGTTATGTTAAACAGGAATAACATGTGTGGCTCCCAAACACAACAAAGGGCCAACTTCCACACTAAATATGTCGCGCTTTTCGACCTTCTGAATTAACTTTCTTTTTATTCAGTATAAAGTACTTTTGTTTTGTATATTCACAGTAAACTTATCTAAAAAAACGTCTCTACCCAATCAAAATTGAGAAAAACAAACAAACAAGAATTTCGATTTCGATTACTGTTGAAGTGTTTTCACAAGCTGATAAACATGGCGTCACCCATGTGTATAATATGGTTTCTAGTTAATGCTACGCCACCTTCATGCTCCTCGTGCTGAGCCTCGTTATCCAGTTCCGCCTCAATTTGTCCGTCCCCGCAGAAGCACCATGCAGGAAGACGTATTCTCGTTGAAGTGAGAACATAAGAAAATGGTCTTTATATATATATATATATATATATGTATATATATATATATATATATATATATATATATATATATATATATATATATATATATATATATATATATGTATATATATATATATATATATATATATATATATATATATATATATATATATATATATATATATATATATACTTGACCAACGTACTAACGTACTCGTTAGAATTCCAAGTTACTAACGAGTAAAGTAATGCAGTTAGTATTTTACTGTATCTCCTCTCCAGTCACGTTACCCGTTACTCGCTACTTTTGATTAAAAATGTCGCCATGATTGTTTGAAAACAAAATAATTTTTATTTTGTACACTACGTAAAAGTGGCAAAGAAATCCCAACAAAGCTATGTGTAAGCGGTGTCATTTCGAACTCCTTCGGAAGACGCTTTTAACGTTCCCACGACCGGGCCCAAAAGGCGCGAGATTAGGGAATTGTAGTAGACCGTTTCCGCAGCTAGCTAAGCACCCGGATAGCGCTCCGTAATCCGCCACAAGACCTTGAACTATGCAGAGAAGGCTGGCGACGCGCATGCGCAGCTGCGGCGTTTTCTTCGGGGATACCGTAGCGAAGGAGAAAAACGATCTACTACAACTCCCTATTATCGCTGCGCGGAACCGCTAAGCGTCCTTGGTGCAGTCTTTGTAGCGAAGCTGCTAAAATCGCCGTACCCTGAAAGAGCAGCCATCTCGCTGGAAAGAGACATCCGTTCTGAAGGCAACAGTCTGCCGCCGCTCGAAGGATTTTGTTCCAGCGTATTTAGCTACTCCAGCTGGTCACACCCTTCTCTTCAAAACAAACGAATTCTCGTTCTCTCAACAACGGAAAGGATAAACTGTAAGTTCGGAAGCGTTGCCGTCCCCACGCTTTGAACCAAAACAAGTGGCAAGGTTATCGCAGCAACTGCGACCGTCACCAGAAAGACATCCCAGTCTTTTAGAATCCCTGTCGCCGTGATACAAAGGTGCGGTCTCTCGCTGGAGAACTACTCCCGTTTAGAAGGTCGCCTCCCACCAAATCCTCTGGGTATCCTTTCTCCCATAGCGCCTCAAAGATCAAGACGAATGACTGCGTCACCACCACAGACGGCACCTTCTTTGTATCGCAGTTCGTCAGACATAAATACCGTAGTCTTCCACCAAGAAAGCATTCCCCCGACTCCCTGGCATTCAAAGACCGAATTATCTATTGCTGGACGCTGTGCCCAGCTTTTTCCTTCTCGCAGTTCCTGGTTGTGTGTGAATTCGTAGCAGTAATAGTGATGGCTTTCGTCTGCTTCGCCCTTACTTTGCTGCTGCCAAAGTTAAAAAAAGGGGGTTTTGGCCGTGAAAGAAATTTTTAGTCTATTACGAGTATTCATGGGATTATAACCAAAGTATGTCCGGCGCTATACTTCGTATATAATCACCCATAATCATCTTTGGTTATAGTTATTGGTGATAATAAGCGATCGGTGTCTTTTTTTTTTTTGTTTGTGTAGCCTAAGCCGGACTGTGACTAAAATCGGTGTGGCTATGAGGTGGGCTGTTTGCGAGCAGTCCGTGTACTGTACAGTTGTCTCAGCCATGCAACCTTTGCCTCTAACCAACTAGGCCGTTTTGGAACGCTTGTTATAAAAGCCCCTTTTACTGCCGTCTCCCACTCACTTTTCGTGCAAGATGGCAACGGCCACCGAAACTCCGTTACCACGGCCCGGGATAAGTGCTATATTTAAACTGAGGGAAACAAAGTCAGACCATTTGCTGTTTAAATGTCTACTGTATATGCCGAAACTCAAGCTGCTGAGCACACCCGGAATGTCGAACTCTAATTTGAAAAAAAGCACATTAAGACGAGTTGTTTTTCAATGTCACTTACCTTTGTTCCCGTTAAAATGTTGTGGTTAAGTTTTGTTAGCCAAAAGACCGCACCTTTCGTTCGAAACCGTTTTGTTAATCGCAAAGTTTTTCAACTATATCTCGCAATGCTCGTTAATGTCTTAATGTCAGCTAGCGAAAACTCTTCGAAAGCGGCTTAATTTAGTTTATTTGTATATTTCAGAAGGAGGGTAAATCAATCATGGCAGTTATATATAAACACGCCTATTTGATATTTGTTTAAGTTTGCGATTTATTTAGACAGTTTTTTCTATACTAATTCGTGATGTAGTTTATTTAGTTAATATTTCGCGGTACCACACCACTGATAACTATAAATGAACAGCGGTGATTCGCATCAGTCCTAATATTCATAAGAGCTCTAGGGGCTTTCAAAGAAACGAAAGATCGAGACTACGACCCACTGTCCCGAGGTGCCCTTGCTGAAGCAGATGAAGATTGACCGTATGCATCAAGTTCCTGTCTCTCAAGAATGATTCGACAATCTTGTGAAGGCGTTTGTGGTTGCGCTACAGTCATATACTAAGCGTCATATACTAACAGCTATCACATATATACTAACAGTGAAACACAAAGTAACGACAAACTAACGTAGAAGTAACATCCGTGAATCACGGAAAGTAACGACACCGGTATTTCGTTACATTTGCAAAATGATAACGGAGCTTTGTAACGCATTAGCTTTTTTCTTAGCTAACGAGTAACGCTATTTCGTTACTTATTTTCGGTAACGGGCACAACACTGCATTGTACTCATATTATCTAGGAAATGAATTTGGTTGATTTAATTGTTTATATCGCGCATAAGCCAATCATGCAATCACAAGAACGAGCTCGGCACATTGCCAGTAGGCCAGAACTGTCGTCAACTAACAGCACCCGACAAATGCCAAACTACCAACGAGAAGCAATTTTAAAAACGAAGAATACGATTCCCCTTTCTAAAAAATGTAACAGCATGCTAATACACCCCCCCCCCCTCCCCCCCCCCCCCCCTCGCGATGTCTTCAACACATCCACTCGCTCAATTGGTGTTGATCTCTCAGTTTTACAACTGGACAAAACGAAACATTGGAACTGTCGGGACTAAGTACAAATGTATTTGCCATATCGGCGTATCGCGCGTAACTGTGTGTTTAATCTCCTTTCTTCCGAAACTTTGTTACTCTTGAATTCTTTCTTCCTCCTGAGATCGCCCGCGGCGCAGCAGTCGCCGAGTCGTCATGGACCTGGGATCAAGCGACTGCCAGTTCTCTCGCTGTGACCACAACGAGGCTTTCACCTCGAAAGAGCGGACCGGGAGGCAGTCTATCTTGCGTGTGACACTTTGTGTGCGCAGAGCAATCGTGGAAGAGCTGCCCTTCGTTAGCGGAGCCGCGCGAGCACGGTGCCGAGAACCGATCCGTCTTGCAGATAACCGGCTCGCAATTGAGGTTGGGCCTCCCGGCGCCGAATTCCTGTCGATAAGCGAAACGACAGCACGCGCGCTTGCCACTGCGGCCGCCGCCTGCGAATGCAGTGCGCGCGCGCGCTGGCACACCGGTTGCCGCAAGAGAGCCCACGTTTGAGAAAGGAAGCAACTATAAACCACGGGGAACGTTTGCATTTCAATGGCGGACACTCTTGCGCTGAGCGGTTGCCCTGCCAAGACTGGGCGAGTTCCAGCCTAACTCTGACGCGGCGCTCTCGTCCGGGCTTTCTCATCTAGGAGGCGTTGCTCAGACGTACATCCATGCGTTGAGGAGGGTAGTAGGTGGTGGGTGGACCGTGGAGAGGCTAAGCGAAGCTTGGAGACATTCGCGAACGGGGCCCACCGATCGAGCAGTCGGAAACACTCTCAAATCTAGGCACACCGCTTTGCCGCTCGTCGTGGCGGCGGCAGTCCATCTGCGGCCGCAACAGCGAGTGCGCTTTTGGTTTCTGTTTGCGGCAGTCGTCTTCCGGTGGCGGAATTTGTTACGTCGCTCGCCCGAGACGCTTGGGACGGCGAGGCGTCCGCGGGCCGTGAGATCGGCCGACGCGATTTCGGATCGCGTGGGACGCTTTTGGGGCCACTTGAAATGCGAAACCCGTTCGGGCGGTTATGAGTTTAAGGAGCGGGAAAGAGGAAATAGTGCGACCGTTTTGTCGTGACGATTGTATTATTTGCTTTTAATTCAATGTGCTTCATTGAGAGTCTTTCTTTTCTTTTTTTTTTTTTCAATGATAGAGAGTTTTAGTAGATCGTTCCGACAACTCTAAAAACAATACAATGCGCGCGCAAAGGCGCTGGCGGAGTGTCGGACGGATATCCTTATTGGAGTCAGGGGAACTATCTAACTAAAACTCCCTAATGTTGCGAATGGTGCTATGGCAGGTAGTGTCGTTTTAGAGCGGAGCTGTTAAGGGCTAGTTTCTCCAGTATCGTGTCCGTCAGCAAACAAATGATGACACAAAACTCTGGACAGCTACCGCCATCTATGAGCGACGGCGGCAACCTTTCCAGCCTTTTTACTCTGGCTTGCCGACTTGCGGCCGGCCATTACTTCATTCCCACCATAGTACAGCTTCGCTGGTCTTCCTTCTTCATTGGAGTGGAAAGGCTGAACGTTTTTTTTTTTGTATTTCTCCATGCAACGAGAATCTCGATAGCCGAAATATGCAGGGCGCGGTCGGTCCGCGCATGCTGCGGTCAGTATCGCGTGATTATTTTCATAGAAGCTCCGAGCAACGCAAACTCTAATCACGCGAGATCAGTTGCTGATGCTGTACTTCGTAGCTCGCGCAATGAGAACATGCGTGCATTCGTAGCCTTCCTTGTGTTGAACGTTCATTGTCTGGTTCTCACTAAAGTCACTTTAGACCTCACCGGCTGATGATTCAAACAACAAACAGTGGGCAAAAAAAAAAAAAGCGTGGGTTCAAGCTGTTAATAACGACACCAGATTCCACAAGATCACAAGCTTTATTCGACAAAGGTACCAAAGCGCGAATCGCTAAGCGATGAGAGCAAACGCAATTAGCCGAACTGCGTGGCTGAGTCTTTTTATGCGTGCAATTTAATAGTTGCCTGACGCGTCTCTTACATTGACGCATAATTCTTCAATGCCATACGCGCAAACTGACCTACATCTACTCATATATCGAGACCATGATTGTGAATCAGAGTTGCTTTCCATCCCTCGCACTTCTTTGACTCCATTTTTAACTCCCTCCGACAGAGACTATCACTATCTTCTCTTCCCTGAGATTGTTGGGGCCTCTCTCCTCCACATGTTTGACAAAGGCACTCCTCCACTGCCCCGAGGTTCACGTTTATTTATTTATTTATTTGAAGAATCCTACCGGCCGAAATCTGTGTGCCAAGGCATGGAGTTTCACGTACAACATCAGGAGTACAAGTAATACAACATTTTCGGGAGATCTGATCGGCCTTCACTACGCCATATCCGACAAGCACGTACAACGCGAAATAGCCATGTTTTACAGGGTTTCCTATCAAACTCGCAAAAACCCGGAATTCGGAAATTGTTTGCGACTTCCCATCGTCGCGCATAATCCGGCAGCATTAATCCCAAATAGTATGTATTATTTCTTACCGCTACCGTCGAAGAAAGATAACATATAACCTAAACAAAGAAATGCATATCATAGGGGAATCGTGACTTCCCGAGGCCGGCTGTTGCTGCTGTTGTGTCGCTCGTAAAGATAAACCAGCGTACCAAGTTTTTTAGGGCTGTTACATCGTTTGTCCGCATGACAGCTTTATTTCCCCGGCGCGAAGGATCCGGAGCTGCCTCGACCGGTGCTAGGCCGTGCGGAGTTCTACGCTGCCCGGATACACTGTTGCCCGCCGCTGCAGCACAAGGGCCGCCAAGCAGGGACGGACAGCGAATGGCTGTAAACGGAAGGGACTGCGGGTGGCAGACGGGGGAGTCATTATTGACAGCGTCGTTGTTGTTGCAGTTGTAAAGACGCGCTTGGCTAGGTTTGGCGGGGAGAGTATAATCTCGGGGCCTCGTTAGGGGACTATTCGCTGCTCAAGTGTGCCTAGAATTGAGTGTTTTCAACTGCTCCATCGTGGTCACGCGAGACGAAAGTATGGTGCCTGGAGCGCGTCTCCGACTGGTGTGTTTAGCGTCCTATCCCGCCCGTACATCCAAAGTGTTCCCGAAGCGGCAACAAATGGCGTCACAGAAGCCGGAGTGTCGCGCTTGTCGGATGTCGCGATCCTGGCGGTTGGTCGTAGAAATGCTGGCGAAAAGGACGAACGAACGCGAGTGTCGCGGGTACGGAGGGTGAGGATATGCCTCTCCTCCCCCTATGTACCCTCTCCTCCTCGCCTCTCATTTAGCGGGAAATTTTCGCTAATTTAACTTTTAGCGAAAATTTCCCCGCTGCTAAATTTAACGGGTTGATCGAGTTTCCCCGCTAAATTTAGCTATTAAACTGTGACGTCCCATAATACGATTCGCGCGGTTACGCCGACGCCGACGCCGACGGCGACGCCGCTCAACCCGGAAACGGGCGCCTAAGAGCTGCGCGGGAGGCACTCACTTGATCGAATGACCTTTTAGCGAACGGCCCCGTTTCACCGAATGACACTTTAGCGAATAGGCGGCCGCCGCGAAGCGGCGTTTAGGTGTGGGCCAAGTGAATTCACAATTTTGCAATGAGCCGCCCCAGACTGTCGCCGCGAAGCAGCGTAAGCCCAGCGCGGGGGCTGGGGGTTGTAACACTCGCCCCCGTTATTCGCTAAGACGTCGATTCGCTCACATGTCGCTGTTCGATGAAACGTCATTCGCTCATGTGATATGGACACGAGCTGCGCTCTAAGATAAAGAATACAAAGAAAGGGAGAATGTACAACCATGTTTTGCCATGTCAAATATAGCTGAAAAAGTTCTAGAAATAAAATAAGGAATTAAGCAACAAAACCTGCGAGCAAGTTTCACTTCGTAAATTTTATATCATTTCATACCATCTTCATGACCACGAGACATCTTAGCAACATGTCCATAAAGGTAAAATTACCACCAAGCGATAGGCTCGTAAGTCTCTCAATGTAAGTCAAAACAAATAATAAGAAAAAGCTCTAATTCAACCGCATTCAATCAAGACTGCTGCCGTGCTGCTTGCAGCTTTCGGCTCCTCTGGTTTTTCGATTGCAAACTCTGGTTGACACCTACTTCACTTTCTGCGTTAATAATATCGGCCTTCTTGTCCACAAGTTCCGGCCGTTCAGTCACAGAGATACACAGACAGAAGGGTGTGAATTATTTCGGGATGCACAGAACCTGCTCAACTACGCAGTATACCTTCCATCACGAAGCGACAACAATCTCACGCCTTTTTTCTTTTTTATACCCGTCGTATGCGTGCGATGCGAGCAGTTCGCTGCTGCGCATATGCGCTGCGCGTCATTCTTCGCGCAACGCGAAGAGTCGAGTTTCCGACTTTTTTCCCAGACAGATGGCCGCAACACGTGGTGACGACCTCTGCTCTGTTTTTAGTTCCAGCACAAGGCCGGGACGCAGGAAGACAGGGGACTCCAGTGTTTATAACACTCCCGCCGTCGGTGGCTCGGCTCGCCGAAGCACACGTGTTTTGATCGCATGCCTGAGTTCGGAACAACTGTCTGGCTCGAAGGGGGAACACCGCTCTCAAGTAACCCGGTAGCATCATTCGCGGAGTGTGAAAGCTATAGAAAGCGTGCTGCCAAAGGCGAGCGGGGGAGTACTGTCGATAAGGTGTTTCGATGGCGTCCTCTTTTGGTTCAAGCACGGTGGAAGGCTGGAGTCACCGAGTTCGTGAACCACCGTCGAAGTTGACGGTTTGGCATTATGAGAAATTGCGATGTAACCCTTAGAGCAAATAAACACGCTTGAATGACGAAAATGAACCCGTCGTCATGGTGAGCGTTTGGCGAAACGTGGAAGGCCGACCACTGCGACGCTTTCGGTCGCGATGCCGGAACGTGGACACTCAATCAGGGAACCATTGCTTTTGTGGGCCCGGAGGTTTTCGGTTTGTCGGGAGGACTGCCTTGCCGCCCATCGACACAAGAGATTTTGACTTCAGTCAAACTTGAATTGTCTTGTATATTACCCTAGTAATACCCGTTAGACAGGTATAGTTAACTGCAGTTACGATTAACCGCAGTTACTCTATACCCTTGGACGACTTTCTGTGGCTGACCGTTCAAAGCTATGGGCGCACCGGCACTCGCGCACCTTGAGCGCCCGTCAAAGCTGTGCAAAATAGCTGTCCGAGAGCATAGCGTGGTAGCTGTGGCGAAGCGTAACTGCATTTAAAAGTGACGTCACTGCGCTTTGGGATACTCATGCAATTTGGGTATAACTCTTGTTTTTGTTTCCCCCTTGCAGCAGCGAAAGCTCGCCGCGCTGCTGCACGTTTACTGGCGTATAGCCAAAGACACAGCGGCTCCTCTTGCTATAGACTAGTGGACCATGGGTCCTCATCAAACATTTTACTGAAGAAAAAAAAATGATTTCTAATGACGCCATTTGGTGACTGAAGTGAGCAATGGCGAGGCTGAAGTAGGGAAGAGGGTACGTGCTTTGTCAAGCGAGACTCCGTAGGCGAAAGTGGGTGCCTTGAGAGACGGCACCGTCCGACCCCGATGGCTTTGCAACGGGGCAGCCAGCAGCAGAACCCGACGCTCTCCAGATTCCCTGTTTAACTGTCATCTTCTCCTGCCCTTTCTGGGAGATAAAAAAAAAGAAGAATGAAAAGCATGCTTTGGTAGAGACTTGTTGTCACCCTACTCAGTTCAACCGTGGTTATTGTCACATCCGTTTTAAGCACCCAGAGGCTGACTACGCTGTACGCAAAGTGCCACTCCAGCCTACGGACATTACGCGAAAGAAAAAAAGAAATGTGCTAACCACGAGTGAGAAGAGGAACGTGCTCTACGGCGCCTGTGACAAAAAGTGGCAGTGAGGCACCAGACAGACATGTTCCCATTGCAGCGTTTTTGCCTCGTTAGCCAGAAAGGGGCTGCGGGAGCCTTTTGGAAGAAGGCTCTCGTCCAATCCCTTCTTTTGCCTCCTGCCCGTCCTTTCCTTGGGAAGCGGGGGAGTCGTTTGGAAAGGTGGAAAGGGGGGGGGGGGGGGGGGGAGAAAGCCAGGACAACAGTGACAGATTTTTGTTGTGCCCCCCCGTCCATTGAACCTTTCGGACCCCTCGTACCCGTTCCTGTGGGGACAGTGCCTTTGTAAGAAGGGCCTCTCTCCCTCGCCCTGTTGTCCCCCAGCTTGACCTTCCTCGGGACCCGTTGCATCTGTCTGCATTGTGGGAGCGTCACGACTCCTTTCACCTTCGCAGAATGGCGTCCCGTGGACTGGTGGACTTTGGGGGGTGAGGACTGCGGGCTGGCCCTAGCTGGGGCGTTGGGGAGCCCCACGCTGCGAGCCCGGCCCAGCGGGGGTCCCCCTTCCACCCCTTATTTTGAGGGAACCGGACATCCGTGCAAATCCCTTTTAGGAGCTTAGCTGCGGATTTATTTACGCTCGTGTAGCCCCGCTGTCCAAGGTGCGCTTGGCCTCCCAATGTTTGGCTTGGCTCTCTTGGTGTTTTTGTTTTCTTATTTTTTGTGCTTAATACGGTTATTTCTACGAAGGTGGGTCTTCGTAGGAACGGGGCCCCTGTTTAGACAGGCAGGGGCCGTGGGCTTTATCTTCCTCTTCCAGTGTTTGCAAGGAAAGTTCTGAAATGATGGGCGAAGAGAGATGAGAACGGTCTTGGCTTGCTCACTTCACGTTGCTTCGAAGGCCTGAAACGACTGCTGGGCTTTCAGCGTATTTGACATGAAGAGGAGGCCGGTCTGCCTCTCGAGTTCGATCTGGGCTTCTAACTGTTTGACGGGCGATTTAACTAACAGCAAAAATTTGGCGCCTTTGTCTCGTGCTACTTAACAGGAGTAGAGAGACATTTGAGTGACGTGGGAATAGTCGTTGAGTATACTAAGGTTTGACCGTCTGACCGTCTGAGAAGGCGACTGTAAGACTAGTTTTAGAAATATAAAATTTGAAAAAAAAAAAAAAAAAAAAAAAAAACGTGGTCACTTTAAAGAAAAAAACAAAAACAAAAAACAAAAAAACCGCCAGTGCCCCTGGTGATGAATGTTGCCATCGGTGGCATAGCCGGCCCAACGCGGCGCGACTCGAAGCATACGTAGCGAATTCTCGCGCTTCAGACACCAGAGTGTGGTTAGCAGTCGTATTGTACCGGATAAAGTGCCTCTCTGCAGCGAAGAACCAGTATGGCCAAATCTCAAACACAGGCTGACCTGTCGTTGTACAAATATTCTAAACGTTGTTTTGTTTTGCTCACTTACGAATTTGACTGAGCTGTGCTTGTTCCCAGCCTTCACGAGCGTGAATATAACCGTAGCACAGGTGAGATATGTTTCGGAAACGCACAAAAGGACGGAGTTCGAAACTTTGCGCACTTCCGAGAATTCCGTAATCACAATACCATTTTTTTTGTACATGAAATGAATAAAAAAGAGAGTGACAGAAATACAAGCTCAATTTATTTATTTGTAAGCTTCGTTTTTTTTTTTCAATTTTAGGAACATAATGTTCAAATAGAGAAGCAGGATTATAATATTCTTGAGACGATAAATCTTTGACCAATTTATACATCTTGAGGGAACTAATACAGCAATCTGCAATGCTTCAAAATATTCAAGCCATGTGGCATGCCCTCAGACGGGCGATATTTAGAACAATGAATTCTGCGTAATAAGATTCATATATTCATCTCAGACATACACGCGAGCGGGACTCTTCAAATATTCAAAACACCAAGACCTACACCGTAACGTTTTTTTAAGTGTCATACAATTGAATTGAGTTTTGTTTCCTCGCGTCGCTCGCTTCAGTGCCAGCTCTTAACCGGGCGCATGAAAACTCCAATCGTTTCCTGCATCCATCGACAGAGACAACGGAGAGGATAGGTCGGGGCGCCTCGGCCAGCGACGAGGCTGCATTGCAGTCCTCGGGACGACCCGAATGTTTAATTAACCTCGTAAATTAATCAGTGGCTGTCGCCGCAGCGGCCGCTGTCGAACGCTTGCCAGCTGGCCCCTGCGGGCCGCTCCGATAGCCGGCCGTTTCCGGTGTGCCATATGCCAACGGCGCTCAGGGTCTTCTAGTATTACCACTACACGCCCGTAGATGGCGGCGGCAATGCGCAGTACAGTATATATGTATATGCGCATGCCGTGACATTAAGCAACAGAAAACGACACGACGAACGTTTCCTCGATATATTCTGCTCCTTCGGAAATCTCTGTATTCTGGTCTCTGTTCCTCCAGTCCGCCGCCGCCGATGCATGGTGGTACCTTAGCCCCTGGACCAAGGACCTGACCATGCCGCATCCACCTCGACCTGCTGACGCACTGCTAGCAGAATGTACAAAAGACAGTCTTCGAAGTTCGAGCACAGTCTGTCGCGCGCGTTTCTTCCTTGTATTATATGGTCATGTCCAGGCACGTAGCCAGGATTTTGTTTGGGGGGGGGGGGGGGGGGGGCGCCCATGACAAAATGCCGTATGAGGGGGCGGGGTGAAAAAAGCCGAATGAAAGTTTTTTTTTTTTTTTTTTTTTTTTTTGGGGGGGGGGGGGGGGGGGGGGTCACGTTGGTCGTACAGACACCGGCCGTCTTCAAACATATTCGAAGCTTGTGTACGTAGCGAACGTGCTACGAGCATTGCCATGACCGCAGACCATTCTGTCATCATGTGTGCTGCGAATACCGTACCTTTCGTACACGATGTATGCGAGCAGTGAGGCTGCAGCTTTAGGCAGACCTTCGAAAGCGCGACACACCAACAGCACCTGTAGAATAATCGAAGCCCGCGGTGTGCAGCACTGGCATTTCGACGTCATCACAGCCAGATCGAGAACATATACACGGATTGAACGCGAGCGCTGCGCCGGCTTTCGGCTACACCTCGTGTCGAATCAACGCGTCGAGAGACGCTCGGTGTCGAGTTCGGGCCCAGTAGCCGAATTGGTGCCAACCGCGTCTGATGACGTCATACGTGGAGATAGAGGAGGGTGTTCGCCCGCTTTGATTTACTCTACGTGGTGTTGGACGCACGCGGCTTCACAGGCTTATGCCAAATATTTAGCGGGGAGCATAAAGACCGGTTCCCGTATGCAGTATGATAAAGCGCTGTTCACTTGTCGTCAGCTAATTATCGTCCGCAATGAGCAACAGTTTTCGACGGCGCGATACAAATTTGGTGAACGCTGCCGTCAGTCAGCGCGCTGCTTATACACGTTTGCAAGTCCGGTCTCAGGGCGCCGCCATCTTCCCCAGTGGGGTGCGCTCTCGGGAGCGGCCATAATCCGATTACGACGCCTTAGCAAGGCTTCGTAATCGGATTATGACTGGTCCAGGCGCACCCCAGACAGGCAAGATGGCAGCGCCCTGAAGCCGGACTTGCAAACGTGTATTGCGGTCCCTGCAACCGGCTTGAGCGGCGTCGGCATCGCCGTCGGCGTCGGCGTAACCGCGCGGTGCATGATGGGTAAATTTCTCCGCTAAATTTATCAAAAAATGTCCCCACGAAATCTAGCGGGAAATTTTCCCCGCTAAATCTAGCGAGAAATTTACCCCGCTAAATTTAGCGGAAAATTTTCTCCGCTAAATCTAACGAAAAAATTTCCCCGCTAAATCTAGTGGAAAATTTTACCCGCTAAAGCGAAAAATTTCCCCCGCTAAATCTAGCGGAAAATTTTCCCCTAAATGGGAGGCGAGCAGGAGAGGGAGGGGCGTAGCTTCCTCTCCGTACCTTCCCCTCCTCCTCCTCAAAAGCTGCGCTCTAATTCGGCGTTACAGGGAGCTGTAAACGGCTTTCATTTTTTCACCACACTCAAAAGAAGTCGCAGAAAAAAAATGAAAGAAAAACGATCAGCGTTTACTCCCTGAGTTCGCAGCCATAGCAAGCGACCACGTGATCTCAAGCCGAGTATGTGCCGCCAATGTTAATTAGAGTCACGCACTGGGGTTAGCAAAGCACATGACACGCGCTGAGTTCCAGACATTGTTATGGTTCGGCTATTGTCGTCATTGCAGCGACTGGACATGAACCACTATACCCGAATGCTTGTCGAGCTATTGATTCTCACGAGCCCAAATCGAGTGCTCACGCAATGCTCGGGTCCAATCTATGAGCCGTTTTGAAATATAGTCACTGGGCGGTACTGCGATCCTCCAGCTACGTTATCAAGTTTTGCGAAGGAGAGATTGAAAGGAACCGCTCGGCTTTTGTTGAAATGACACCGCAACAAAGGAGTTTCTCGGGCAGTGGCGTTGCGTGCGAGTGTACTTGGGCCCCACTAGTGCCAGTAAGATAGTGTAAAGTAAAGGGAATTCCAAGCAAATATCTTTTTCTTTGTTAAAATTCCGTCTGAATGATTGAAGGACGCACATATATAGAGACGAATAAAAAGGCAGATACACCGCTGGTTTAACAAGCATGAACCAACTAGCTCAGCTTCAAGCCGTCAAAAGCAAATATCGTTGCACGACCCCTTTAAGCCTATGTAATACCAAACACGAATAGCAATGTGCTGAAAGTCATGTCCAAACTTAGACCTGAAGTTTGTTTACACGTTTCACTTCTCGTCTTCAACAGATCGGCCGCGTGAGCGGAACCCCGAGAGAGCAAACGTTTTTCTAGGTAAATTAAAAAATTGGATAAATATTAAAGGGGCGGTGCAACGATTTTCGGACTTCGGTCAAAAATTGCTGGAAGTTGCCCCCTGACACTTCTGAAGTAAAGAACAGAAAACCGATTTCACCTGCGTGTCCTAGTTGTTGCCTAAAAAAAAAAAGATAAAGATTGGCATTTCGGGCACCCCTCAACTCACTCCCAGTCTTCAGGGTCACCCCTGGTCGCACTCCCAGTGACGTCATTCGGAATGCCGTGTAGGTTCCCGTGTGCTATCTCGGAGGACGCTTGCCCTCCCTCTCTCTGCTGACATTAGCGGGCGTTAGGCTGAAGCTTAGAGCCGAGCGAGGTCACGTAATCTTTCCGCCGTAGTTCCTTCGGCTGCCACTTGGGGCTGCAGGAAGAGGAAAAAGCTCGACTTTTGCTTTGCGATTATGCAGCGGAATCGCGACATTTTTAATGAAGGAAGTGTTTTCTCTATCCTCTGGGACACGGTAAACAACGTAAGAATGACGAGACGCAAATTATTTTAATCATAAAATCGTTGCACCGCCCCTTTAACTCTCTCCATTCTTAATACCACTAAAACTAAGGTTGTCCTATTTCAATGCCCGGGATCGTATGTTCAAATATCACGTGATTTGTATTTTGGGCCATGCACAATAGAATGTGTTGATACCGTTAAGACTCTCGGTGTTATATTTTCTAGTCATATGTCATGGAATAATCACGTAACATACATTCATAAAAAAAACTTTCTAAAGTTGTTGGAATTATGAATAAATACAGGCATATACTTCCCGTAAACATCAAAAGGTTAATTTACAATTCCTTTTTCATTCTATAATCTGCTATTCCCATTTAGTGTGGGGAACAACTACTAAGAGCAATTTAGACAAATTGCGTCTTTTACAGAAAAAGGCTGTTAGCATAATTGAAAATGTACCTCGTGATTATCACTCTCTTCCTCTTTTTGAAAAACATAAAATCATTGATATATATAATATGTATTCCTCTAGATTGATTTTAAATTACCAACAATGTGCAAGAAAAAATATTAACATAATCTTAGACCTTGCTAAACTAGAAAAAAACGAGTCCATTTACGCATCGTGTCATAGGCCCCCCTGCCGTCTTCCTGTATTTAGAACAAATTTCGGCACTCAGAGATACCGCTACCAATTACCGCTATTGTTAAACTTTCTTTTTTCTCATGGAATTGATATATACTCTGTAAACAGTCGTACAATACAAGACATTTTGTAATATAAAATCACTATTTACGTTTCAGATAGCTCTAAATATATGTACTTAGGTAGATGTTGTTTTGTTGTTGTTGTTTTGTTGTGATTGTCATATACTGTGTTCTTTTTTTTTTGTATTCATGTCAGTTCCGCTGCTGCTTTGTATTGGGGCGCTGGTACTCGTCAAGCTGCTAACGTGCAGCTTTTTTTCCAGCGCCCTTGTCACGAATGTATTTTGTGGCAGAAAATAAACTGATTTGATTTGATTTGATTTGATTAGTCCGAGCTAGATTAACACCACAACACACAGGTGGTGGTGGCTACATTCGATGTCCACAGGAAGAAGAAAAAAATTATTGAAGCAATTGTAAACAACAAATGTGACTACGCACAATTTCAACTATATATATAGTGCTGGAATGTGCACTATATTTCTCGATATTATAAGCGCTACTCTTTGGACTGACGTCGTAGTGGCAACATCCGGCTTGAGTCAGCATGCGCTTGCCGCTTTTGAAGCTGCTCCAGTTGCAGAAGGATCCTCAACTCATAGCACGCGGCTATAAAGTATTCCGAGCATAAGTGAGAATGTTTCATGCGACACTATAGTAAGTTACAGGTCAAGAAGGTAGCGGCAAATGCCCCTCAAAGGGATTCATATATCCCTCCGCCACCTCCGCATCCAATAGCGTCCCATCGTTTCCGTGACGTCGCGGCAAACCCGGGAGGAGGGTCTTGCCTTACTGTAGATATCTGCCTTATCTTTGGACTTTGAATTAGCGTTGTGAAAGCCACGAGAGGGAGATTAGAGTTTTCCCCCTCCTATGGAAACAATATGACTTTCGGGGGTTAAGTTCCCCCTCCGGTGGATACAAAGGCTGCTTTCAGGGGCTCAGTTCCCTCTCCGATGAATACAAAGGTCGCGTTCTTAAAAAAGTGGTGGTCGGAGACAAGTTGGGGCATCACTCTGTAGCTAATATCTATCCATTGAAGCGGAACAAGGGGCGTTTCTAGTGAACTATTCTTTCGACTGCAGAGGGATTTGAAACGGGCGCATCACGCTTGTGGAAGGAGCTTCTCCTACTTAAAAGGTTAAAACAGCGCAAAAGACAACGGACAGGGTAAAGAAGGACACAGACAGAGCGCTGACTCGCAACTAAATTTTTATTGAACTCAACGGTGCAATATATACGCACAATTGAGAACAAAAAGAAGAAAATCAGCCTGAAAAACACCCAAAAGCAAAAGCACAAAAACGAAGCATCACATCAAAAAAGATAAACCAAGCTAATCAATTGGCGAGAAAAACAATCTCCTTCCTAGATAATGCAACAGAAGGCCTGCTGACACACATATGACTCCCAATCTGTCTATTTCTAGAGCCTCCAAAATTTCACGTGTCAGCTGGTGCCGGTGGCGTTTTAAGACCTCGCACTGTTGGAACTGAGGCTGGCATCTGCAGTCACGGCAATGTATGCCGAGGTGACCGGAAACCGTCGAAGAGACGCTGCAAGCATGTTCCCTTAGCCTGTCGTTGAGACAGCGACCTGTCTGGCCAACATAACGCCTGCCGCAAGACAGAGGGAGGGAAGACACAACTCCCTCAGCGCATGTGACGTAACGATTGCGGTGCCTTCGTAGTGCAGGCTTTCACCTCCTTATCAGAGGGATTAACGGCTCGGCACAATCTAGAAAGCTTGTCGGGAGCGGTGAACAAAACATCCACTTCACATCTGCCTGCAATACGTTTGAGGTTGTGGGCCACGCCATGCATATACGGAATGACGGCGAATTTTTTCTTCCTTTCTCGTCCTTCTCTACTGCTGGCAGGGATATCGCTCGTCTCAGGCCATGTTTTGGTTTCTTTGAGCAGTGACTCAGCAACAGCTGTCAACACGTGTGAGGGGAACCCAGCGACAGTGAGGCGTTCAGTTTGCTTATCGGAGCTAGGTCGAACTTTGTGAAAGCAAGACCTTCGCAAAGCATGTGTGAAGCAGGTCTTCGCGATTGCACGTTTTAAAATTTTTTAATGCGCGGTCTCCTACCTTCTTGACTTGTAACCGACTATGTAGTACTCTCGGCACACAGATCGCGCAAAAGCCCCTTGACGTGGCTGGCGTCCATTGCTGCCGGGGAGCGCATTTGTTTCTTCCACAAAACCAAGGGTAAAAAAGAAGCCTTTCCCGGCACTGTTCCCACAGTCTACCGTAGAGCACAGATTGTTACCCATTGCAAAAAAGTTATGAATCTTGAAGCTGTGAAAAAATAATCTCGATCGTTCGCGCCCGAAGAGCCGCTTCACAGCTGCTCGGGTGGCTCGTCCGCCTGCCCGCCGGCAACGTACATTCATTCATTCATTTGTTTGTTTATTTTTCGTGCTCATGAACAGCTTGACGCCTTGATAATGATGCACAAAAAATGTTCACAGGTTAGTTATAAAAGTCTTAAAAGCTACGAAATTTGGGTTAAAAGCATCAATATCTCCTCCACTGAGGGTATTGTAGAAGTGTTGAATACGGGTCATGGGACTGGTTGGGATGTTGCGATTAACATGGAAAGTCGAAGAGACCTTCAAAACTCGACTCGGAACGTGAATATTAATAGCAGATGTGAGATCTGGGCAATCAATTAACCCATGACTACATTTATACACGAAAACAAGATGGCGCTCACGCCGTCTAGAACTCAAAGTAGGGCATTTGCATCGTTCCAACAGTTTTGCATAAGAATAATAAACAGAACGACCAATGTAAGGATTATAAACAATTTAAAAAGAAAAAAAAAACGCTTGTGAACATGTTCAATTATTTCTTGGCTCGTAAAGCTAATACGATTCCAGACTAGAGAGGAAAACTCGAACTTGGACCGGATTAACGAGAAATATCACCGTAGAATACAGGTGGATGTGGAGAACTCACGCGTGATTCTAGAAATTACTCGCAGCCTACGAAAAGAGTCATTTATAAGGTTGTTGACATGTACAGTAAAGGGCATAGCACACAAGTAGGGAAAAGTAGAGATTTTTCACTGTTGCCAGTAGAGAGTCGCCTCCTGGAACCCTCGCGGCCGGCATAACTTGATAATTACATGAATTCGCTTATTTCTTTTTATAAAAAATTTTGGCTATTAGTTGACAAAGGGTTATTTGATGCAGTCTACCCATTTCCAGCCAAATCGAAGACCTTTTACGACAAAAAAAAAAAGCTTCAGAATTGATTTACCTTTCGGGGCCTTTGACGTGAACTGCAGCAATACATCCGAAACTAAATACTCTGTAAAAAAATCAAGAATGGAAAGAAGAAACAGCAAATAAAATTAACGACAGCCTTCATCTTCAAAGTCCTTTAAAGCAAGGAATGCAATATTTAAGGAACAATCGTTTAAATTTGTTAAAGAGAAATTAAAGTGTCCTTTTGGGGTCAAAAAAAATGTTTTATTATTTGGCATATTGCCCTCTTATATATCGTCCCCCTGCACCATGGAGCAGTGGCGTAGCCAGGAATATTTTTTTGGGGGAGGGGGGGGGGGGTGCTAAGCTGGTTGGGATGTCCATGACTCGGGGTGCCAAGAGGGGGAGGGAGGGAGGGGTCAAAATGCATGTGTATATTATAGGGTCGGCTAAATTGCGGGGAGGGGGGGCTGAAGGCCCGTAAGCCCCCCGCCCCCCCCCCCCCCCCCCCCCCCCCCCGCTACGCCCCTGCTACGGAGTGTGCGGCATGTTGTAAGTGTAGCAGGAGTCGTGACTCGTGGGACATATACCTCAGCCGGTGCATTTTGAAAAATACTTAGCCCGTTTTATAATGCTCAACTAAGGAAATTTTATCTCTAGCTTTTTTTGCTATCAAGTAAGCTTGTCGCCTTCATAAATAACCTTGACAGCGTGTCCAGATATTGCTTCGTTGATCATGTATATCGTATATTTCCTGGCAAGGATGATCACGCAGAGTTTATGTCTGGGTTTGCATACCCATATCAAAGCTTCTTTTTACCGCTGATAGAGCCAGCTCTTCCCATTCTGAAACCCTGCAAATTGATACAAGTTACAACATCCCGCTTATGAGATCAAGAACTTCAGCATATTTGATATAAAAATAGAAGATATTATTTATTCATTTGTGAGGATTTCGTATGAATTTTATCTTGTCATGCTCCACAATTACAGTTCGGTCTCTTTGTGACCTGTTTAAAGGAGCGATGCAACAATTTTTGTACTGTGCACAAATACCGCTTAAAACGAATCCCTAACGTTAATGACCTATGAAACACGCGTTCGTTTTTTCACCCCACGCAATAGAAGTCCCAGAAAAAAATGTAAGAAAAACGAGCAGCGTTCACCCCCTCAACTCGCAGCCAGAACAAGCGGCCACGTGATCTGGAGCCGATTATATGCCGCCAATGTTGATCATAGCCACGCGCTGGGGTTGGCAAAGCGCAGGACACGCGCTGAGTTCCAGACATTATTATGGTTCGGCTGTTGTCGTCGTTGCAGCGATTGGACACGGGTCACAACCCGAATGCTTCTCGAGCTAGCAATTGTCACGAGCCCAAGTCGAGTGCCCACGCAATGCTCGGGTCCAATCTATGAACCGCATTCAAATATCGTCACTTGGGTGTACTGCGATCCCCGAGTTACGTCATCAAATTTTGCAAAGGAGAGATTGAATGAAAATGATCGCTTTTGTCCTTGAAATTACGCCGCAACAGAGGAGTTTCTTGGCCAATGGCGTTGCGTGTGAGTATCCTTGAGTCCCAGGTGTGCCAGTAAGCTCGTGTAGAGAGAAAAACATTCCAGTTGAATATCGTTGCACAGCTCCTTTAAGCAGTAAAATACAATCTGGTGTTGGTAATATTTGCACCCTCTGAGTCTAGCGCACCGAGGCCTGCAAGATTCGTGTGCTCATGTAAGCCGTTTCGCTCTTCAGTCCTCCGTTCATTTCGCTTTTATCTGCGAGAAAACCTCTTAGGTCATTACGCACCATCGTAAACTGTTGGTTAGTTTTAGAACAATTATTTAGTGCGGCCATTTCTTTCGCCTTCTATCAACACGCAGAAGAGACGTCATTGAATCAACACCTTTCTAGGGACACCATGCGTATGTTCGTATGGGCTTTGTTACCTCCCGCATATTATTTGACGAAAACAGGAAGCGATGCTTTCCCAATTATTATTTTTCGTCCCGGTGCAATAATTCATTCTATTGTCTTTCATCCTTCCACCGTCTAAACAACACCATTAAGGATGATTGGGGGAGTACTCTTTAAACATTATTCTTATTATACTAACACACAAAAAAAAGAGAATAAAATAAGTTTATGTATTTACTCTTGGATGCCGTTTTACACTATAGAAAATGTTCCTTGGAACTCGTAGGTGCCGAGTGGCAGACCCTAGTTACAGTCAACTTCCCCAGAATTGTGGTGAGTAGAAGACAAAGCGAAAAGAAGCACTTAATGTTATTTGCGGCCGTACTTTCTCCTCAATCTACCTCCTTGCGTAAAAAAAAGAAGAAAAGAAAAACAAGAACAGAAAAACAAAAACAAGGAATCTCGTCAACAACACACGTAGCGAACCAACAAGGGGAAACATTGTGACAACAAGAGGTCTAGAGCGAAAAAAGAGAAATGCCGAGTCCACGCTTTGTTCGGTGCTTACCGCATGCACGCTCCTTGTCTGGCTCACGCGTCATCGACTAGTACGCGCTGCGGTATTTTGCGGCCTCGACATTGAAACGTGAGGTGGGCAGCACGCTCGTGCTCGCCTCGACCTCGGCATTTCGGTTTCGGAGAAAACGTCTCGGTGCCGTCCCGTTTCGACGCGATCCCATTGTGGCGGACGCCGCGGGTTACCGACTCCTCTGGTCACGTTGTCGCATTGCGCGTAAGTGCACGCTCCTGCGGGAGACGCGTCGGCGACAGTGGGCCAAGTATGCGACCTCCGCGCAAAAGAAACCCGAAGAGGTGCGGTGCTTTTGGTGTTTTTAATTTGTCTTGCCTGTCATCTGCACACGAGCGTGGATCGCCGCAGACGGTCACGTTGTGGGATTTCGCGTTCCTAGTATAAAAACGGTGGAGGGAGGCCCGAGAGACATCAGTGTGTGCCTCGGCGATCCAGCCTCGTGGACTACCACAGCAGAATCTTCCACGGCAGCGAAGGCGTCCCGAGCGATGTATTCACCGGTGAGTTCTTTCTTCTCGGGACATGTAGCTATGCCTCGAAGTTCCAGAAGCTTTTGGCGCTTTCGGCATGGATGCTTCTTTACAGCAGTGTGGTGGCGGAGAGCACTCTTAGACGGCTAAAGACGCATTTTCGCGTCTTTAGCCGTCATGGCCTTCAAGTTAAAACTAAAAATACCGATGACACACCGTAGAGAAAATGATTGCCATTGCAAGTAAAATAACCTAGCCTGTATTAATAATTATGATGCTCAATTCGACAGTAAATAATGCAAATCAACATTGACTCGAATGTTTATGGAAGGCATGACACTTTGGAAGTCATAATAAACTGAATCTTCAGGTTCTTAGTGCGTTACGAATAAATGCAATTTATACAACCGCTATTATTTTTTTAAGTAACCGTCAAGGTGTATGACAGCTATCTTTATCAGGAATTCGCCGACTGCCCTTACATCAAAGGTAACATCAACTATTTCCATGCACATTCCAGGTCTGGTTTCGCTGCATCTGCATTCTACTTGCCTTCTTAGCCACCGCATCCTCGGAGCGAAACTTCGATTACGACGATGACGAACTGGACCACGAAGAATCGCTGCTGTGGGAGACGAGCGACACGACCAGCATGGGACCCACGAGGCCGCCTTCCAACAAACCCCCTGTGGAAGGCGTGCTAAACGTCGATCCCCATCTGCACCGGCAGATCTCAGAGATCGTTCGCTCCGTCATGGCCGAGTACACCCAGAAGAACCCGATGCCCGGCGGCATCTGGGTCAGCACCAAGCCCCTGATACCTGAGCCCCATGGGGGACTCTACCAGAACCCTTGCGCTCCAGCAAGGCTCCAGATACCCATGGTCCCGTGGAAGATGGATAACAACCACGTAAAGGAGTCCTCGCTTCCACCGCAGTCATTCTACTCGAAGCAGCAGCAACAGCAATGGAGGACCCTTCCCATGTTCCCGCTTCCAGCGCTCCAGTTGCCAGTGAAGAATAACTATGTTCACCCTCCACCAGGCGTGAAGACGTCCTTCAGCGTTTCCTCGTCTCATCCGGTCCCTGTCCCAAAGCAGGAGATTCACTCTCCTCCATTCGCCAGGGAGTGGAGGTCTCAGAGCTCGCAGCAGGCTGCTGAGCCCATGGAACAGCGGGTCAACGCACCCGCGACGGTACCTCCCCCCATCCGTCCACCGAAACTGGCACCTCTTCGATTCAGACAGTCGCAGCAGAGGCTCCAAGAAGCGAGTAACCTCAGATCTGCCGCCGCGTCCCCACTCAAGGTCCCGGCTTCCGTGGCCAAGCCTGCTGCTCCGCCGAGCGACACGTATTACCCCAGTCAGGCTGCCAGACCTCGGAAATTGGTGAAACAGGTCTTCTTCACGAATCGCAAGCCTGCAACGGCTGCCACGTCGAAGACGGGCCAGTGGTACAAGATGCCAGTGGAAGAGGAGGAACGGGGCGCCAACGCTGCCGGCGAGGACCGCAAGGCTTACAAGAAGCAAGAAGATAGAGCAGCGGCGAGGGCGAGAAAACAGGAACAGTTGAAGAAGGACGAGGAAAAGGAGGCTAGTCAGTTCCACTACATCCACATCGTAGACCGCAAGTAGATGCTGGCGTCGACCATCAGTACCTTTCTTCGCGTATGCACCTGGATATATGCTGGACATTGCCTGTTTTGTGCCTCAGAGTTTCTTGGTCACTGTAAATACCGACTTGTGCTTTGCTTTTGAGAAGCCTTAAAGATTCTTGGACTTTTACGGATATATTATATTGTTTGCAAATAAACTGTTTTTGCAACATATGTGGATATTGTCATCAAGCTATATTCTAGCATGTAAGAACCCGTTATATTTTTCTCTTATCTTCGTCCGCTGCATTCACTTCGGCTTAAGTTATACATGTATAACTCATATCGGTGGGTTGATGTCTAATCCGAATCATAATGTCGATAAAAGCGAGTTGGTTCATTCTCTCAAATAGGTGATACAGCGCGCAATAAAGGACATATGTATAGCAGTAGACTCCCTATATCTGTCATTGTTTATTGCGCGTTGTATCACCAATTTGTAAGCCTATGACTGTTATGTTACCTTCCCCCGACTACTATTCTGCTCCTTTTTATATCGATTATTCCGTGCAAAACTGTGGTCACTCTTATGGAGTGTCTTCATAGTACATTACCCATTATATCGTCGACATCGTATCATTCTGGCGACTGCGAGTCATTTTTGTGTCTTTTTTCTAATTATTCAAGTCTTCGCTTTTTCTTTTTTTTTTTTTTTTTTTGTGGCAATATTAGAGATGCTGCTGCCAGATACCCTTCCCGTTTCCGAGGTTGCAGGCTTGACGTCAAACATCGCGTCCCTCTATAACTTCGCTGAGTCTCCGAGTACAGTCACGTGTAAACAGAGGAATTGTCTACACAAGATAAGCGACTCGCCTACGCTTCGTTGGTTCATCCGTCTCCCTAACGCTTATTGAAACATCCATGACCTATACACCCCCCAGATGCATCGCGAAATTAATCCTGCCATTAATCTTTTTGGTTGTCGTTGCCATATTTACCGTGTAAAAAAAGGCTGGCGTTTTGAGGCCGTCAGAACTCGTTTTCGACTCTGCACGCGCTACTAAAAAAAAAAAAAAGAAAAGAAAAAGAAAAAAAGAAAAAAGAAAAGGTTTGTTTTGTTTTGGAGCATTTTATTCCTCGGGACAGATGCTCGCAGTCTTTCCTGGTACAGTATAGAAAGCCGTGCCTCCGATTGTGGTACACAGAATGGCTGCCAGTCAATTGTAGCCGACTCTTTCCTCGATCCGACTTCGTTTGGCGGCGAACACGAAAACGAACGACGCCGCCGTCCCAAGGGAGCGAGTAGGCGCAGCAGCGGGAGGGTGACCCTCTGGGCTGGCGTGACAGAAAAGATGGAGGGAGGACTGGCAGGGAGGATTCAGACTGAGGAGAAACACGAGCGCATCTTCGCGGGGCACACAGTGGAAAAGCCTGCGGAAGTCGGAGGTCGTTCTCGAAGCAAATCGTTTCGTTTCCGCCGCAGCGGAGGTGGTTTTTTTGGATGACGGAGGAGGGACGGTTGCGGCGACAAAGCCGGGGCCGGGAACAGGACACGTCGAGAAGATCACGTTTCAGTGCCAGAGCCCTCTCTACGTCGCGCCACGCAGGGAATGTTTCTTTTGCCTACCGTCGTTGCGCTTCTTTTTTTTTCTTCTTCGTTTTCTTCGGGTTTTGGTAGTTTTTTTTTCGCGTGTTAGTTTGGGTTTCTCTATTTGTACGTGTGCTTATGTTGTTTGAACTTGGCGTCTGGCTTTCTGCTTCGCGAGGTGGGTGAGACGCACGCAGAAAGTACCACCGACTTTTGACCCTCTCCAGCTGGAGCTTCACCGTACGCTACAGCGAGGAGCACGTTTACGGCTTCAAAATCGCATGGTTACTTCACATACGTTTTACTAGCACCAAATTTCTAGAAAATACATCCACCAAAACAAAATTGGGTTGTGTGTATGTTTATACAGCCTAGAACTTGGTCTGCCTCACAGGGGCGACGAGTCTCCCAGCTGTAGATGAGCAATTTAGCCAGTGCAGTACAACCGCTAGCCTGGGGTCTTTAACGTGCACCACGCAGTAGTGATACACGACCGCACGCCGGTACGGTGCTCATCCAGATCGAAACAGGCAGGGGTGGGGCTCGAACCCAGGATCCCTGGGTTCTGCAGCGCGAGCTTTTGCTCCACGAGCCGGTGTGCGCTAGCCCACTCGGCCACCGATCCCCCTCCACCAAAACATCATGCCAGTCGCGAGGCCTCTGCGTCCCCCCCCCCCCCCCCCCCCCCCACAAACAACAATCGCACATACAGCAAAGAAAAGAAAAAAAAAAAGATTTAGTTTAATAATAAAAAATTTATTTTCTTACACGCAGGCCTAGCTTATTAAATGCTATGGAAAATTAAATTGTAAAAAAAAAGAAAAAGATACCTTTAATTAACGCGCAAGTGAAATAGAAGACGATCCGTGCAAAAGTATGTTGGCATCAATCTTGTTCGTACGTTAGTGTCGCTGCTTCTGCACCGCGATTCGTGTGAACGTTGTGGCACTAATACAAAGCATGACCGCCGTTCGGGTTCCGAACACGAACGTCCATAAATGAGCATTCATAATAATGACAAGCTATGAGCGCATCATATGAAAGAAAAGAAAAAGAAAAAGAAAGAGCTCTATCTGAAGCTTATTGGGCGCTGAAAAAGAGCGAGATAGAGAGAGAGAGAAACAAACAAAAATAAGGGTCACAGTGAAGTACTTGCAGCGCTGGTTTAGGCTCACCTTGTGACCATCACGCATTGACCATTTTGGGAAATTCGCAGTGCCCTCCCATGCCGTCAAAAACCTTTCTGGAGTTCTTTTTTGTATGTTTTTAAAGGGGGGGGGGGGGGGGGGGGGGGCATAAATTGCTGGAAGAGGGGCTTGCAGCTGAATTTCTGACAGCTTTACACCGCTGTCGAATGGCTCACGTCACCACAAAGGTCACGTGTTCCTCCCTCACAATTTAATGATACTACTCCTTCGTCTATTGTTATAAGGATAATGTCGCTTATTGTAATTCTGATAAATATCCGACGCCGTTTATCACTACAAACCTAACTGTCTGTTTAAAACTGAAGACGCGTCGTGTGATCCTTGTTTTCTGTTCCATAAAAACTATGATGATGAAAATACACACAACAGGCCATGCGCCACTAGAGGTCCAACGATCACCGGGGCAAACTTATTTGCTTGCATGTGCACACACGTCGAAATTGCACCTACAACAAAGCGGGCAGAGAACTTCCGCACGCTAGAATAATAATAACAACGTAAATCAGTTCATACACAAGCACACACACGCAAAGTTTGAGGTATGTGTAGCTAGCGAGCGCGGTGACAGGAAATGATTTTCCGCCACGTCGGTGGGCGTACACGAGCCCCAGAGCAAACTCTTTTGTCGCTATGGTAATGTTGGCCAAACACGATTCGCCACGCTTCCTGCCCGACGTACACCGAGCGGGAGGAGGAGGAGGGAGAGAACAGGTGTGCTCTCATCACCCAACTTGTATCCGCTGCCGACCCGACGGTAAAATGCCTTTTTGCCCGCCCGTCCGCGAACGAGATGGAAGAACAGCTCTCCGCCTTAGCCTCACCAGCCGAAAGGGCAAGGGCCCCCCTCTCGCATACCAGTTTGGCCGAATCCACGCCACGATGAAAGCGTGCTGAAGCGGACGATTTATTTTCTCCACTTTGGCAGCCCCCTTGTCCACTCCGGCACGCCCGACTCTAGGAGCGCAACGTTGCGGCCGGCCAGACTCCGTTCCCTAGACATGAGGACAAACTGAACCATGTTGAGGAACGAACCTTTTCAATAATTTCCCTACGTCCACGGGGGCCACGCAAAACTAACGAGTGTGGCCTCGACATGTTCCCTAAGCTGCTCAAGCTCTGGGGAAGCTAATGTTTACTTCCCCTAGAAATCTCCCTAGCCATGCCTGCCGTTGAACGCTGGCCAAATTTCTTCTCTACGCCTAGGGAAAATTAAATATTGGGGGCTCGTTCGGTTTCCCGTCATTTCCCTAGGGGGCCCCCAGGCACCTAGCGGAGAAGAGCCGAAGGTTGTGGCGCGCTGCTGTCTGGGGGCCAGTCTGGTTTGTTTACACTGTGAGAACAGGTTCTGGAGCGCGTCGCGGGGTGTCCCGTTTCTCCCGTCCCGAGTTTCGGCGCCGCGCTTTTGCGGTGGTTATGGGCTGCTGGGAGCGGTCTCCCTGGGTCACGGCTTCGCTCTTTTTGCGAATGTGCCGCCTCATTTCTCACCAGTCAGATGAGCGATGTAAAATTGCGTTAAAAAAGAAAAAGAAAAGTCACGTTTCGAGTTTTATTTTGGTCTTGAAGTTGTCTGCTGCTAAAATTATAGACGTGTAGGATGAAAACATGACGTGTGTGATTGGCAATCCCACTGTTTCGACTGACAAATGCATGCACCGCACAAGAGACGTTCTAGCGGGTTCCTTGAGTGCACACGAGTTTAGGATAGTTCCCTGCTATGCTGCATGCTTGCTTCAGCTGTCCCTATTACATGGCTAAACCTGAACCTTCGTGTCTTGCACTATTTTTTACTATTATATAGTTATTTGTTTTTCAGCAAACACGGTGCCAGACGAAAATATTTATTACGCTTTTATTACAGTTTCGCGAATATTTCGCTACTATGACATTGTGTCCACTGTAATCAGTAAAAGGACAAAAACGGCAGGGCGGCTTCCTCGGGTCACCTTCCGTTGTGCTTTGGCCGTGCGTGCATGCTCGAGGCTCACGGGACGCCTGAAGTACCATCGAAGGCAGGATGCTCGCACCGAAAACCGAGAAATTGAAGGTCCTCCCTGCTACATCCCTGCCGTTCTAATCCTGCCCATGACCATTGCCTAGTGTCTAATACTCAGAGAGACAGTTGACTCCAGTGAAACGTTGTGTACATGTTTTATGGCTAGATTGGTTAAAAACCTTGGGAATGGGATGCATTAAGCTTGTACACATTACTAAAAAAAGCAATCGATGACAACTACTATTACTCTTGGTTAGAAGAACATTCAAATATATTACTTCATTACTTGAGAGGAAAAGTAATTGAACGTTACTTGAAAAGGCAACCGTTACTTTTCCGGTTACTTCAGGTTTTCAAAGCGGTACATCTTTCTGTCCATTGTTTGATTAAGATATCACCGGATTACAAATAGGGTTACCACGTTTCACCGATGAAAAAACCGGCTATTCCGGCCGGTGCGGGGGAGGGGAGGGGAGGGGAGGGGGGGGATGTGGATATGTGAGATCGAAGTGGTAGAAAGAAAGTTTCAGTGTTGACAGTCTAATTGATACAGAGATTCAATTTATTTCGACGCGAGTTTCCCCAAATTGAAATCTATTGGCATAGACCTAATATTACATCATGGCACATGTAAGTACAGGAATACACAACACTCAATCAAATGACATACATAAATGTATGCCGTCTATTTCGAAATTAAAGCTCCAAAAAACAAATCTCGCACACTCATCCTGTGCAGCAGGTGGAGAACCGATTATTGCTGTTTCCATAAAAATGACTGCGAATTAAATAACGCCAAAAATAAAAATGGCTCTAAGACACCAAGCATGATACTCGGCAAACAGATATTTAAACGTAAATCTATATATATATATATATATATATATATTTTTAAATTGCTGGTTATGGATGTTTTGGTATTGAACGCGGTAATAGACCACGAGCACCGGCTCGAGCCTATGGCTTCAAAGTTTATGGTCACTCGTAAATTCATGTAACGCGAGCATATTTTCGTACCTCTAGAATCATGAATTACAAAAGGATTGTGCCCTCGAATTCAAAGAATTTGAATTTGAGACACGAAGACAACGGGCGCCTTGTGTCGTTGTCTTCGTGTCTTAGTCTGTGTTTTTTTTTTTTTTTTTTCGGCGCTTTATAACCTTAGGATTGTACCAAATGGCCCATCTAAGCACAAAGTGGTGTATTGATCGCCATTCTCTGATCTCCTTCGGTAAATCGCAAAGACTCTTTACGTGCTACACTGAATCGGAAACGCTTTTGACCAAAATGACGACTTCTTTGGGGCTAAGTAAATAATTTCAGGGACCAGGACATTGTATGCGAAACTAACTTAAAAATAGACAAGGCATGTGCCTATATAGCCGATAACGTTGATGGCCTAGACTATAATTATAAACGGCACCCCCCCCCCCCCCCCCCGCAAAAAAAAAAAAGAACAAAAAAGTGCTTTGGTAGTTGTAAAAAACAGAAAATACAGCCGGTTCCAAATGCAGACCGGCAACCGGCCTTTTATAAAAAAGAAAACGGACCGCACCGGTCAAAAACCGTGTAAGCGGCAACCCTAATGACAAGGTGCTCATCTTCTAAATCCACCAGATGTGGATGACCGTCGCTCCGTCGGAGACCGTGTTCGAGGATTGCTAGGCAGAAAGGTCGTTGAAAGAAAGGTCGCCATTAGGAAGGGTAGGCGAAAATAGTAACTGATACGAGTCATTTTATTACTTTTAGAGGTAGCCAGTTTACTCTCGTGATTACTACCTAATAAAGGTAATCAAACGATTACAAAATCCCTCCAAAAATAATCGACTAATCAATTACAAGCAATTTGTTTATTTGTAATTAGTACCATACAAATTCGTTTGAAGGTTACTTTCGGTTGCATTTGTGGTTTGTGGAAGTGTGTCTGTGAGTTCCAAGAGCTTCACCCCAGACATTTGAGATACAGAAAAACACATAAAAGAAAGCGACAACACAGAACATCCCTGAGAGGACATTTTCCTGCAGAACATGCAAGTATGCCAATCACTGCGAACATCGAAAGGATCCTGGCGAGTGTCGAAGCTCAGAATAGAATCAAACCTGAAAAGTTTGATGTTGGGAAAAGCGACGAAAATAACAAGTCACTTGCTTGTTGTCGCTGCGCGCAACGAATTTGTCAGGTTTGAGAGGAATCGGAGGTTTGTCATTCGCTGAAATCATTGTGTCGTTTGCGGTGATTGGCTGTACCTTTTTCGTGCTGCGGGTATCCCGTTCTCCTCGTTAGACCTGCGATAACCTCTGCATTTTTGGTTTCGTTTTAGGCTATCCTGTAAACAGTGTAAAGAGATATAAACGTGTACACGAATAGCTATTTTGCGCCCAACCCCATCCGAGGCTGCTTAGGCAGATGAATGTTCAAATCTATAACTTCCGTTTTATGGACTAAAAACAACAACAGTCAGACAAACTACAGCAACTGCTCCTTTTAAATTTTGTTTTTACTCGGTAGAAGATAATAAAGCAGCAGGTGCCCAAAATCGGCGCTAGTCGAAATACAAATATGTAACTATAAAAGAAAAGTCAAGGTCATTCTCTAAATCTTATGCTGCCAAACTTCACCCGCAAGGAGACAAACTCACGCGGGCGATAACCGTAAAGTATAGCGACGCCGGTCGTCTTGCCCCCGTTTTTTTTTTTCTTCTTATTTTCAAAAAAAAAAAAATAAATAAATAAATAAATAAAAACGTAGTGTATTTTTTCCGAGATCGTTCTCTGAGGCATGTATGCACCGCAGGCAAGCACCCCCAACTCTCCCGTCTCCTCCTGCCAGGTGTTTTCCTCGCTGTCCCCCTGCCTGCTGCCTCCTCAAGTCCATCTTCGCAATCTTCCAACGTGGGACAAGTCGAACCTACCTTGCCACTGCTCACGCTGGCTCTCGAGTTCTACTCCGTTCCACCTTACGATGGACCGTTGTGGACGCTACGAGCCATCCCAGCCAATCCAGCACTGCGAACGTGTCATGTGAGAACGCGCCCCACAAGCCGCCTGAACACCTGATTGGGTTGGCATTGGGATTGGCTTCGATGACTCGTAAGATTCTCTGCGGTCCGTCGTAAGAATAAACGGAGTACATCCCGGGCATTGGAGACTGAGCACGCGCTTGTTCCAGGGACACGAGGAGCAGATAGTCTCAAATAAACAAACCAGACAAAAAGAGGAAGAAAAAAGAAGGAGAGGACGAGAACAGGGGACGGGGCAGAAGACTGCATACAGCCCCCGCTGCGTGATTGATTTTTCGTCGGTGGTCCGGGTGGACAGGTTGGTTGCTTGTTGCTGTTTGGTATCGCCCCAGCTCAGAGCCCTTCCCTATAGCTGTTCCAGCGGCAGTGGACGGCTGCGCCCTGCTTGACCGCTCTCCCAGATGCCAGAATTCGGTCACCCTCCTCAAGTTGTTGGACTTTGCCGCTTTCTTGCTGTCACGGAAGCCGAGCTTCGAGATCAGTTCCAATTCGCACAAACGTTAATTGAAAAAGGGAAATAAAATAAAAAGAAGATAAAGGGCCTTTCTTTTTTTTTCCTTTCGCTTTCTCTTTGGATTACGCAAGTAGCTCGTCTTTGGTATACCGTGTTTTCCTTTGAGCAAGCTAGACTCGGTATTGTGGTATATTGTTGTCGCACCTCCCTGCAAGGTCACCAGCATAAAAAAAGAGGAAAAAATAAAACAATGTGCAGTGCTTTCAGTATACTCTGTTCTCCTTTACCACCACGTTAATCTTATGTCGCCTTTTGCGGGCGGAAAGGTCATCACTTTAGTTTCAGTGCGACTTAGAGAAAAGTCTGGAAGGGTCGTTGACGTTCGATGGCACATCGGTCGCCTAACGGCTGCGAGTTTCGTTCCATCTAGCTGAAATAATTCATTTTTAATAGCCAAAACATACAGCTTGTTACAGATCTCCCTAATGTTTTACTTCTATGAGAAATAATTGTCTGAAAGCTGAAATACGGCCGCTATACGCGAATGCGTTCGTTCATCGATACTTTTAAAATCTGCTTGTCGCCGTTTGAGTTGATGCATTTTAGCACGCACTATGAGTCTTATACTACACACGAAGATTTCTTTGAAGCATAGACGCATTATAAATCTTACAACCGCAAGCATATTCGCAACGTGTACAGTCTCAGAATGCGGTTAGCGCACTCACTCAATGTCACTTTTGTGTGCAAGACCATACATCTTGACGCCGCGCCACTCGCGTCTGAGACGATCGCACACGGTTAAAGTGGCTACACAACGAACAGTGAGAGCCCCCTGACGTAGGATGAGTTCCACGCACAGCGCCACACAGCGGATAGTCGAAAGTGTGCATCTCACTCACTCCAGTGCACCCGTCATGCTGTTGTAGCCGCCGCTCTTCAGTTCGGAATCTCGCGCGTGTGTGTATACGCAGTAAAAGGCGAAGCTATGTGCTCGGGAGGCGAAACATGTATATATATAAATAAAAAGAGAGTGGCCTTAATCGAAACTTCGTGGGAGGCATCCCGAAAAGAAGACAAAGTTGGTGCCTTGTCTGACGTCCGGCGGAGAGCCGCAACTGGATACCGGCAGCAAGTGTTTCGGCGCGGAATAGTTTCCTGGAGAGAGCGCGCTTTTATTGTCGGTGGGCTGCACGTTGCTTCCGACAGTGTGGATCTTAACGCGCGGGGCGGAACACTAAGCAGGCCTGCAGCTTTCCCGCGTTTACCGCGTACACCCAGACGTCGTGCTTAACGACGACAGTGCGATCCTTGCTGGCGGAAAAAGTGCGTCGCGAGCAACACGAGAAATTAGCTCAATTTACAAGAACCGGGAGGGTGAAACATATAATAATAATAAATAAATCTCTATTTTGTTTCATCCTTGAAACGGGGCACCAAGACAAAAAGCTGCTCTTGCAGCTTTGAGGGGGCTCGAGCAGCTTGAGGGCGGAAATTTTTTAAGGATACTATTCTCCCATTCTCTCTTGTGCAGGGGGGTCCACCCTTGTCAAATTGCCCTCCGAGAAGGGGGGAGGGAGGGGGGTCGACTTTGTTTTGGAGGGGGGGGGGGGGGGGGCGGCCGCCCCCGTCGCGCCCCCCCCCCCCCCCCCCCCCCCCCTTGGATTCGCCACTGCTCGGTTACCGAGCTGCCCTGAGTATAACCCGAGAAATGTAAACATAATTTAAAATAACAGGGTGTTTAAAATGTCTACGGAGTAGACTTGAATGACAGGAATTTGCAAACAATAAACAGTCCGGTAAAATTTTGAATATGGATCAGTGGCATCACTAGGGTCAGCGGCACGCGGGGTGATAACCCGCCGCGACCCGCGGGCCGCGACCCCCCCCTCCTCTCCCCCCCCCCTCCTCTCCCCCCCCCCCCCTTAGAGACGCCACTGATATGGACGATGATATAGCGAGATTCAGCCCGCATTGAAATATTGAGTCTTGTGTCTCGGTTCTTGCAGGAACCGTTTTTATCAGTGGAGTAGCGCTGCTAACCCTAGGGAAATGATGACTCGAAAATATGTACAATTTACACTGAAGCAGAAGGCTTCTTTGCTAAAGTGGGGAAGTTGGCGGTATGACGGAAAACTTGTTTTCGGATCTATAGAAAAAATTATTGGCATGATTAGCGATAAACAACTGATGGTGGTTGCGGCAGTAATGGCGTAGACATTTGGCGAGGTTAGCAAGAATTAAGTACCAGGCCAATGCTTCTCCATCTCAAGGATATATGTGTAGTAGCAGGAGACACGGAAAAGTGTGTGTTTTTAAAAAAAGGTTCTTGCGGGAGCGCTCATGGAAACGCAGAATTTTGCAGAGCGGCGTTCTCGCTCTTGTCTGTTCGATTGTACTGCACACAAGTTGTGACAAGGGACACAAACGCCTGTCGCTCAATCGGAGACAAAGTATTTACTGCTTAAAGCGCGCCTTGCTCCAAAGCAAAGCGAGTAAAATGTTCCCCCAATATGAAGCCAATGGATGCCCGATCGGAGGCGTTTACGAATAGCTCAACTGCAGAGTGAGCCATGCATTACTCTTTTCACTAAGCAGCCAAAACGGACTTTCCGTTCCCGTGATATTTAGGACCATGGTGCACCGACTCGAGCTGTGAATGTTACCCACTGAATAGCTAGGTGTGCCGTATTCTCTTTTGTTAAATTATTATGCGAAACATATTTTTAATTCTCATAGTGCGAATTCTTCTTAATTTGAATGTGTTGATATCTGAACGTCTTTCTGATGCCGGGTTGTTGTACAAACAAATAAGCGAAGCTGAGGAAACTGGCGTTTCCTACGACGGGCCTGTTCCTCGTTCCTCCGGTGCACATCCATTGGGAATAGAAAACAACTCCCGCTTCAAAGAAATCGCGAACGCGTCTTCAAGGTTTCGGAAAGCCGCCCGGTGGACGACGAGGACGTCAAGCGTTGCTTGTTCTCTCGACGGGAGGTCTTCGAAGTGATCCCAAGTTCGTTGTCTCGCACTGCGTCCGAGTTCTTGCTTGCGTTACTCATACTTCTTTGAAGACCGAAGATTCGTTTTTTGAAGTTGACATTCACGTAGCGCCGGAGCAACGTGAGACATTCTGCTTCCCGGGTGGGCCTTCTTAGGACTTTTTTTTGCTCTCCTAGCTCTGCTGCCTGGGGAGGACTAGCGTGCCTCGATTGCAGAGTGTTTCCAAGTGCTCGATCGGGGTCAGGTGGCTTATGGGTCACGTTCGCAAACACGAGCTGCTAAGAAAAGTCGAATGCCTTTCCGATGGTCCGCAAGCGTCTCCTAGCTCCTTTCCGTCCGCTTATCCTTTCGCCGCGTAACAAGCAATGCCACTGTGTGCGCACTTGCGACCGACCTGCACAGGGGCCACGACAGGGGCTGCGTCCGCCATTAAATTACAAACGCTCTCCGTAGTTTGAGTTGCTCTCTCTCTTATATCTAGGCTCTCCACGGCAAACCAGGGTTTCTTGTTTCTGCCAGGACTCGGGTGGAATCAAGTCCCGACTGAAAGCCTTTCCCCGGAGGCATGTATGTTCGGCGTCGAAATTTTGCCCACTGTGTGCTCATCGTGAACGCTACGAAGCATTCATTTTAATCTATTTCAGATTATTTTTTTTTTTCGATGAGTAAACGTCGAGAAACTAGACGGTCGGTCTGCGATTTGCAAGAACATGAGTCGGCGAATGAACATGACGTGGAAGATGTTTCGCCTCACTTATGGAAAACGAGCTAGTTTCCGAAGACCGGGCCGGCCTGACTTTAGTGCGCGAATATTTACTACCCGTAAGTATCGACGCATACGTCGTGACCCGTGTGGAATAAATCGGTATTCAAATGAGCCGTCGAAGCTGGGGTGGTCTCTTATTTTGGACGTCTCTTTAGGCTGCGTCTCCATATATATTGAAATAAAAAGGGATGGCACCAACCAATCTCCCCGCAGCTTTCGGCGACACACTTCTTTCGATTAATGAGGGTTCAATTAACCTGATTCGCTTAATTAGTACCTTCGAGTTACGTCAGACGGCCTGGTGAGTTTGTCATATACACTCCTCAATTACCGCTGTAGTACAGCGAGCACCGGTAAAGTAAGCGTCTTGCTTGCAATATCCGTTTGGTCGACCCACAACCTTCGATTTCTGCAGGGAAGACAATTAACGGCCCCTCTCCTAACTGCGAAGGGAGCCAAGTTGGGGGGCAAGGTAAAAAGTGGAAACGGTATAGGAAAGGAGTAGAAGGGCCAAAGTGGAAAGCGCAAAGTGTTCGCGTCGGCATTTAATAAAAAAAAATCATTAAAAAAAAAACCGTTATATTTTGTCTTTTTGCTTCGTGGCTGGTTATTCCGCTTTCTTATCAGCTAATGCGGCAATTTTATTGGCTGCGGAACCATAATACGATCAACAGAACAGAGAAATGCCAGATTAACAGAATGAATGATAATAATAAGATTGGGAGAATGGATATAATCAGATTAGGAAAATAGATAAGGAGGCTTTAGACTGGCCACGGTCGTCTGCTGTATATAGAAATTTAGCCGGTACAGTACGCCTGCTAGCCTAGGGTCTTCAACGTGCGTCACGCAGAATTGTGTGACACACACAACCGAAAGGCGGTACGACGCCTGTCCAGATCGAAACAGGCAACAGTTCTGAATTGAGCGAGGATCGCTGGGTTCATGCGTGCACCGGAGGGAGCAACGATCAGGCCAGTTAAATAGTCCAGGCTAGTAAAGAAAGAATATAATACGTTTAATTACTAGAGATAATAGGGCTAATTTACGCTGACGATAACCCCCGGTCCCGCGGATGACTGATCGAAGAAAAAATCTGTCGAGAACCTAATACGAGCTCAGCATGTGGCGTCGCGGGAATCAAAAAGGTACGCGACTAATTTGCGAAAGGCCTCTTCCTCATCCATTAATCTTGCGCAGTCTCTTCAGTCCGTCGTCGTCAAACTTGCGGTGTGCGCAAAACAGGAAGAGAAAAAACTGCGCGCAAGGAAGGAAAGGAAGGAACGATACGCCATGAGATCCCGAGAGCAATAGCGATGCATCACGCGCAGCCCAAGCAGCTCGCCAATTTCCCATCGGGACGACGAGCTTGTGCAAACACTGGGGGCCGGACGGCCAACGGATAAACGCAGCTTAATGCCGAGTCATTAGCCACGGAGACCGATTAGACGCCCAATTAAATGGAAAGGGCTAAATCGCGCAAGATGCATGCGTATGTGCCGCGTGCATATGTGTGTGTGTGTATACAGTTATGGCTCGTTAATATGGACAGCTCCCTTTGCCCCCCTCCCCCCCCCCCCCCATTTCCCCCCAAATCAAATAAAGAAAAAAATTGTATATAATGGTAGTTGTTCATAATAACGATACAAAAATATTCACGTATTTACCAAGTTGGTCCTCGAAAATGCTGTATATACAGCGGGCTATCCATATTAATGGGGTCCATATCAACGAGAGATGAGCGTGCTCCGTTCATCCCTAAGCTGACAGTGCGGTGACAACTATACGCTCTCGCCAGACAAATGAACCGCCTCCCGCTTCGTCACTCTCAGCCCCCCTCCCTGCGTGTGGGAAGGAGCGGGAGCGTGATCACGTGGCGAAAAAGTTAAACGCGTGAATGGTCCAACGAGCAAGTAAGCTTCCAGCGCGCTGTCAGCTTAGCGCTGAACGGACCATAGTTGGGACGTCCCAGCAACTCTGAGGTACACGCAGGCACGTACGTCGATAGGTCGCTTTTCCAAAATTCAATTATATAAATAAAAGAAAGAACACGCAGGTTTTAGCTGTTGGAATTTTAATTTTGCTGCCGCGAGGTATGTCCTTGCTGACGGCCCACCGCGTGTCGTTGCGTTCACCGTGATATTAATTGGACGATGCCTGATTAGGGTGCTGACTGTAGTCGCCGTGGCTGCCTGGGCGTTCCCGTGTCCGAGGTACGACGGGAGCTATTGAAATTTTATGGCTCTGTACAGTGCGAGCGATTGCGTCGACGTCGCGTTTATGTTGTCCACCATGGTTTATCGTCTCAGCTTGCGTTCGAGTATAGGCGTCGAATACTGCGTCGGAATTTACCTTACTTATTTACGATTGCTACATTCTCGGTAAAGGTTTTACAAACATCAAGCTATAGCTTCCTGCCACAACGAAGGTTGTATGAGGTTTGTCCCCTCATGTCGATAATCGGCAGATAAAAGATGATCGCTAAAATGAAATTCAACTTGATTTAAGTTTTAACGACTTCGGCATACAGACATGTGCCTGAAAAACAAAGTCTCCATAGACAATACATGCAAATAGGTTTATAAAAGGTGAGTTAATGGAAAGTGACAAAAGTATTTAAGGAGTGGTAAAAATCTCTAAAAATTGACCGCATTTTTTTTGTTGTTTTCTCTACGGCTTATACCCATCATTTAACAGAAGCACATAGTTAAGTTATAATTGGGTTCACCGAAATAGATTTGCTTCCCCGTTAATAAGCCCATTTAGACATCTCTTATCGTTCTTAGATGATATTATCTGCCTATCCAAATCATTAAAAATATTGCCATTGTTGAGCACGCTATTGAGCCTGGTGGAAACAGGCAGAGCAGAAAACGCTTCACCCCGATAGGACCTTCTCAACATTTGAAACGTTTTCTATTCAGCTCATTTCCACCTGGCTCGGCGAAATCCTCAAGATTTAGGATACTTAATTTTTCTCAATAGTTATTCGTTTAGAGGGTTGATATTTATTAAGCATATTGATGAAAAGTAAAATAAAAAAAAGTCCCTAACGTGACCCTAACCCCTCCTTCGCCTTGCTCATTCTCGCGCTGATTCCAATAATTATCATCTGGAATCTTTTGTGAACTTAATTTTGACTGAAACGCATTGTACCCATACCTTTAAAATCATTGCACAATCATTTTTTCTACGAGAGTTTGCAAAATATATTATCAAGCCGTGAACAGATCCAAGAACAAGGGAAAGCGTTGACAAGCATTTCTGCGACCCCTGTTTGTCCGTATACTTCCATATTCCGTGGTATATTTCTAGTTATAAGACAGTCACCGAACTTGGACGTACCGTGAGCCAGGCACGTAGCCAGGGGTGGGGGGCATGGGCCCCCCTTCCCCCCCCGAAATCTTTCATTTTGCTAAGTCCTCCTCTTCCCCCTCCCCTCATACAGCATTTTGTCATAGCCCCCCCCCCCCCCCCCCCCCCCCCCCCCCCCCCGAAACAAAATCCTGGCTACGTGCCTGCCGTGAGCTACCCATGATAGACCGGTGACCAGTGTCTCTTTGCGCTTGATGCTGCGGCTGGGCGCCTGGTGTTATTCGTTGGAGTATTGCTGCCCAATGACTTAAATAAATAGAGTGGTTTACGTCAGGCGGCATTGCGCTCGTCTCCGCCTGAAGCTGTTCGAAGTACCGTTCGCTGCAGAACCAATACTGAGATAAATTTAAGTGTTATTGCGGGTTCTTTCTCTCGTACGTTAGTAACGATATTTGAAGCTTATGGAGTATATACCTTCACACATCCGAGATTTACCATAAAATAAATGTGGCCCTCCTGCAAATCTTTAAACCTCGATGCTGTTCTAGCTTCTGTGGTAGTCAAATTTCTGCACAATCGGAAGTATGAATAAAAAGGCGCTGCTCAAGGTAATAAATTCGCGCGAAGTTTCGCATATGCATGACACCTCAACAAGAGGAAGAAGGGACTTTTTGAACTTCTAGTTTCCGCTGCTCGAATTCGTTCCCAACGTCATGCACTGATGAAAACAGAGTATAAACAGTGCATATTTTATCACATTTAAGAACTCAGCATTAATTTGCGTTAAAATCATATCGCATGCAAAGAAATCACAATTTCGAAAAAAAAAAAGAAAAAAAGAGCTATGCTTTTTGAAATGATAAAGATGGGTGAAAAAGTTTCGTTCGGTAAATCATTTTGTTGGAATATTTACGCCCATGCGTAACGCAGTGCATAAAAAAAAAAAAATTGAAAATCTAGGCCACGCAGAAAAATGCTCATAGCGCATACTTTCTCCACTGACTCGGTTTCATTCGCGCGCATTTCGAAGAAGATCCTTCATTTGAGTGTCCGTCTCTGCAAGCTCTTCGAATAAATTTTGTCATCGCGCGGGGCTCTTCGTCGTTTATTTATGCATCTATTTATTGCGAAGCCGGAGACGACGATGGGGGGAGGCGGCGACATGCATATATCGGTGGTGCTTCGGAGACAGACAAACAAGCTTTCGGCAGCGAAGCGGAGCAGCGACGCATTCGCCGGGGACGGCCTTATAAATTGCGGCCCACTGGCGAAGGCGCGGCCGCTCACCCCTGCCCGACTCTCGGCTGCGCGCACAAGACGGAGCTGGGCCACGCTCTTGAACGCGCGCATATAAATAACCGTTGATGGATTGCCGCGTCCTCGTTGCGACGTTTCTCAATCTTTGGCAGTTTCCAGTTTCCGTGGCGCTCCCTGGAGGAAAAAAAAGGAAGAAACGTATAAGATACTGGAAGGAAAACGAACACGAGCGACGTAGATATACAGTTTCCGCTCGAATACGTTTTGGCGTTCTTTTATTTTACAGTGGGGAAAGGACTCCGGAACTAGAGTTGGGGAGCCCTAAAACCGCTCGTGTCTTCAGCCCCCTGTGGAACACGCGTTAACCCAATCATATGAATCGCGCGAGAAGAGCTTGAGGAATGACAGTGCTAGGGTGTTGACCCAATCGCCACAGTAATGCCGAGGGCGCACTGTTCACAGTATGCTCTATGCGCACTGTGACACCTGAAGGACACCTATAAAAGCATCCTCAACAATCGGGGACGATCGCCCCTTGCGCCATCTCTCGGAAGTTCTCAGCAGAACCCCGTAAGAAATTTTTTTTCAGCCGACCAACCGCATAAATTGTCGTATCCACGGAAGGATTAGACAGGGCAATAATCAAATAAAATGCATTACTAATCAGAACGCCAGAAACATACGCTTGTTATTTCTAGGTCTGATATAATTATGTGCATTTTGTTCTATGGGCCATTTACGGTAAATATCCAATTTGTCTACACCATATCGAGGAAACGTAATATTCTCGAGGGCAGTAATATAGTGAGAATGCTAACACATACCGAAGTTAAAATTTCATAATTTCCCTGAACACTTTTTATTCGTCAGGAACGTTTTCGTACTGAAGGTTTGGGGACAGTATCAGCCCCTGTAAAGGTATCTTTCTTATGCGCACCGACGCACTGAAGCCAGACAACCTTTACAAACGCTCGTGGTCAGGCCCTATGCGAACATGTGGCGAACCCTGTTTTTGCCCCATGGCGTTTGAGCAACATTAACTTTCAGACACCACGTGGGGCCCCGCAATGAGGCTAGAATGGAATGCCTTGCAATGGGGTGTAGGAAAATACGGCACCGGAAAGAATGGTCACGAGTGGCAAGTAAGAAAACAATTGTACCAAAGCTTAAGGAAAAAAAATAGTGGGACGATCACACGACGTGATGCGTTCAGACAGCGAGAGCTGTCCTTGCTTATCCGACGATATGACGATGGTGATCGTTTGACATTGCGCCGATCGTGCGTGGTACGGTGTTCTGATACTGAAATGACGTTTCGTGGATTTAACGTCGGTACGTTTTTGATGAATAAATGATTTTAAGGTCATGATGGGTTTTCCCACCAAATTTAGAGGGGAAACTGAATTGGTGCAGAGGTCACGTGACGTACATTTATCCGCTAGATTTAGCGGAAAACCTGAATTTGTCTGTAGGTGCCACGACGTCAGGTCACGCTACATCATTTTTCCCGCCAAATTTAGCAGGGACTGAATGGTGCATAGGTCACGTGACGAAAAATTTTACGCTAAATTTAGCGGTAAACCTGAACTTGTCTGCAGGTTCCGTGACGTTAGGTCACGTGACAAATTTTCCCGCCAAAGTTAACGGGGAAACTGAATTGGTGCATAGGTCACTGGACGACAATTTTTCCGCTAAATTTAGCGGGGAAACTGACGGCGACTACGCTCACGCCGTCGAAAAACCGGGGAACGGGCCATTACCAGGCTGTCGCTGTAAAATATGTTTTCCCGTGGAACACATTTGGAAACGGGAGATAATAGCCTCTCAAATATCCCTACAACAGTAATCGTAATCTAGTTTGAAATTCTGCCATTTTTTAAATTTTATAATGAAAATGAACAGGGAGATGCACATCAACACGCTGACGTGAAGATTCGCAGTATATTCAGAAACGTTACAATCGTAAGGTGTTGCCGACCGTACACAGGAAGTCCTCAATTGTTGTCGTCCCAGTGGCATACTCCTCACAGATGTCACTGAGACGAGCACCGACTTGCTCCCCTTCTTGAGAGGAGCGCCGACTCGGTCCTGGATCATTTGTATGGTAACGGTCAGTTTCTTTGTCCCAAGACACTGCCAATTCATTTTCTCCGGTAAGATGTGCGTTTTCTATTATCTTGACGTGCAGCCCCTGATAAAAAAAAAAAAAAAATCAGGACGGAATGCAATTTTTGAACGTGTGTTTAATATGACCAGAATATATCTACTTAAGTAGTTAATTTCAGGTACCTATAATAAATGATTGAAAGCAGTGCATCTGGCGGCCGCGAAGAGTCTATCCTATCTACTCTTGTGCGCAACGACGCGCAATTCCAAGTCCGCCACGGCTATCTTCTTGTGCATGCCGCACGTTGTTGCACGCATCGGACACTCAGCCGGGAGACCATGCTTCCAAAGAATGGCAGGAAATTTAAAGGTACAACTTCCAGCGCGAGTTTCCCACTTTCAATACCGTTTCCGCGTCTCGTGAGCCTCGAGAGTGCACGCGCAGCCGAAGCACCACTGAAGGCAACGGCCGTGTGCTTGAGGCCGGGCATCCGAAAGAGACATCCTCCGTTTCTTTGTCATGCCGGTCTTGCCATCCTCCTGCATACCCTGAAGTCCTCGCCGCCAGAGGGCAGGTGTCCAATAAACGTATGATGATGATGATGATGAGGATGATGTTCTGCCAGTGACCATAACTGTCGTACTGCCGCCACTTCCAATGATCGAAGAAAAACAGAGCCTCCCTGATACCAATCCTTGAGATTAACCCAGAAGCACTCCGAGAGTCTCTGATCCTGCTCTGATCGACTAGAGAGTGCCCTCTCTTGAATCGAACTCGGAGGATTCCAAGGCAAACGATACGAAGAAAAATTAAAAAAAAGTTCCGCGGAGAAGACGAACGGCGACGAAACTGGAGCAGCTGATGGAAACAAAGCCAGCCTCGGTGGACCAGGATTACGTGGCGAGAGAAGGCGGAGGAGAGGACTCCGGGAGGTCGGCGGCAGCGGGGAGAGCTGCGTGTGGGCGTGGAACCTGTTTCCCGTCCCCAGCTGAACAAACAGGGGGGGAAGACCCGTCAATCTCTCGCGCGCCGTCGAGGGGCAACACCGGATAACGAGGAATGCCTCCCTTGCTCTCCTCGGGCACGCATCCTCCCTCCCCGGCCAGAGTCAGGATGGGGAGGACTCGGTTCACCTCTACGCTGACAGTGCGTTGGAAAGTTACACGCTCGGTGGACCAGTCACATGACTGCCTTTCGCCACGTGATAATGCTCGATCCTGCCCATACCCACGAGCAAAGAGCGAAGTCATGTGATGAAAGGGAGGTGGTTGATTGGTGGTCCGGCGAGCGTGTAGCTTCCACACCACTGTCAGCTTAGGTGTGAAGGGAGCATACCCGGCTGCTGTTGCCGCCGCCTGGACCTCGGCGCCGCACCCGCCGCTGACAGCAAGCCGAGCAGGCGGCATCATCTTCATACGCCTCCTCCGCTCAGAATAAGGCCCTCAAAAAGAAGCAAAAAGGTAGTTTGTGGCTGTCAGTGATGTGACGAGAAAGAAGAGGACCTGGCAAAGTTTGTGAAGCCTGTCCCTTGTTGAACTTGAAGAGCCCCCCTGGCCAACGCGGCGTTTAGGTTCCTGCGCATCTTGTATGGTCCTCAATATCGCCAGCTTCGGGGCTTTGAGCCTTCATCGAGGCTTGGAGTGTAAATGGTACGCCGTCGGTCAGTGCAGTGTGTCTTGAGGTTCGACGCGCGCGTCGTTCAGGTCTGGGGGTGGTATCGCCTGTCTGATCGTTTCTTAAACGGACCGTGCGACACCACACTTTCTGTGTGACGGCGAAGAGACGGCTCTGGTAGTTCATAGAATTTCGCGACGTCATCTAGGAATTACTTGGTGGAGTGAGTGGGAGGGGAAGGGGAGGAGAAGAGGGGGTGGTAGGGCTGGAATACCTGGTACTCGTTACGGAATGATTGAAATCCAGTTTCGGCGAAAAGCGGCAAGGAGGCGTGGCGCCCGCCTGCCACGCGTGAGAGACGGGCTAACTGCAATTTTTCGAGTAACTCGTTTATCAAAGCCCCCGCTGATCTGTCATTAGTTTTTATTTTGTCCACGACTCCGAGTGTCAGTTAGGCGTTAGCAGGCAGCCATGTCGCATTGTGGCATCAGGGTGTCGCTATTCGCAACGGGGTCTTCTGACCACCGGAAGTGGTGAGTCGTGACACAGGATTCGCAGATGTTGACGCCGTAGTATCCTAAACTGTGGAAGCACATACGAACGTTCAGAGAAACTCTAATGTTTTATTATTCTCATTACACTCCGTGCTCTGCCGCCTTCACCATCGCTGGCTGAGGCGACACTGCCAGCGCAGGACTCCTATGTGTACTTTCTAACTTGCCTGTACATGTCTCTACACCACACTAACAAGGGCGGCAGAAAAAAAAAAGGAGAAGTTGAATTACGTAGGGGGACACGTCGGAGGAAGCGGGGGGAAGGGGGAAGGCGAGAGAGAGAGAGAGATAGCAATTTTCACAGAAATCGTCGTTCTTCATTGAGGTCTCATGGAGGAGTTTCTGGCAAGATATCAAGATCTCAGCTATACTGTAATTCAACATTTCACAAAAAAAGAAAAAAAAAAACTGTATAGAGCACCAATCGCAGTTTATCTAAAAGATGGCTTTAGTAGTGGAGGCTTAGGAAACATTTTCCTACAAACACTCAGCCACTGACAGTCAACCAAACAACGCGGTGACACCACATCTTTCTTTACTTTCGTTTGCTGGTCAAGAAGCAACGAGATGCTGGGTTCTTCATTCGATGTCCCGATTCTTAATTCCGCTCCGCTGAAGATATGATAAAGTTTCAGACATATTGCAATACATTTAGAATAGCGACTTATATCACTAACATATGCTGCAATAGAGGTCGGAAAACCCTCGCGCTCGCTAATGTTTTCGCGAGCGTCACGCCCTGCGCGCGCCACCAAAAAGAACCAAATCTGCACGCTCCGTGTGAGAGAAGAGATGCCCACTTCCGGACCACCAAACTCTCGTCGTCGCCGGACGTCGATGCACAAACATTGTACTCTTTTCTCTCCAAAGTGAACCGTGGCCACGCACCAGTCACTCTCACCGATCCAGTCACGGAAGCGCACGCAGCGTATACGTCGCGCACGCTTCCGGCGACGCGCCCGATCAGAGAGTCACGTGGCACGGTGGCGGCTCCGGATTGGCTCAGATGGCTCCCTGCGTCCGCCAAGGTTCACTCGCGGTTCTTCCTCCCACGCATTGCTCACGAGGCGGACATCCATCATGCGCCCGGAGAGAGCAAGTTCCACGGCGTCGACGCGACCACGCCGCGCGGGCACTCGCTCGTGCACTTCGACAGAAAGAGAAAGAGGTCGGGGGGTGCGAAGCAGGATTCTCCGGAATCCCCCGTCGGAGTCGCCGAGTGAGGACCCTATTCTTCGTTCTCCCCTAAAGTGATGTGCGTTGGAAGCTCCGTGCTCCGCGGACCAGTACCATATGAGTCTATTTCTTCGCCACGTGATCAAGTTCCCGGTCAGACCCACGCGCAGGAAGAGCGGGGTCAGGTGCTGGAAAGAGAAATAGTTGATTGGTTCAACGAGAGTCTAGCTTTCACCGCACTGTCAGTCTAAAGGGGAGCAGAAATATAACGGATGAACTGTCACTTCACGGCGGAGCCTGGGCGGCGCGCTTCTCCCCCCAGCAGCGCTCCGTATGCTTCGTTCAGCCCTAAGCTGACGGTGCGCTGGGTAGCTACGTGTTTCCTGAACCAATCATACGTGTGTCTCGTGACACGTGATCACGCTCTCGCCCACACCCGCGCGCGGTGAAAGCGGGAAGGCGGTGCATTGGTCCGGCGGGCGAGTAGCTCCCACTGCACTGTCAGCTTACAGCGGTGAAGGGAGTACACCAGGCGTCTCCTCCCGAGAAGAGGACGTCCTGTTTCGGAGATCCACTCATTTACTTTTTCGCTCGGCGCTTCTATTTTTATTAGTGTATGTCGTATTGCTCGCCGGTGTAGCAACGACACAACCTTCGATACGGTTCGTCGTTCCTTCACGTCTTATCCAGATCACTTGTTTTTCTGACTCACTCCATGCCCCTTCCTTCCTGTGGACGGGGTGAACTGCTCTCGTTGCCGTTTGTGTTTGACCGCGTGAGCCATGGTTGACTTCATCAATGTAATACACAGGGTGTTTGTTATATATATATATATATATATATATATATATATATATATATATATATATAAATATATATATATGTATATATATATATATATATATATATATATATATATATATATATATATATATATATATATATATATATATATATATATATATATATATATATATATAAAACGGGCATGGTGGCGGGAGGCCGAAGGCGTGGGTATATAACTGAGAAAGAACCCTTTGTGAAAACAGCAACAGCGGACGATTTAATCTTCGACGTTTCGGCCGGAGTCCGGCCTTCGTCGGAAGTCTTCCTGACGAAGGCCGGACTCCAGCCGAAACGTCGAAGAATAAATCGTCCGTTGTTACGGTTTTCACAAAGGGTTCTTTCTCAGTTATATATATATACAATACGGGCACTTCCCACCATCGCACGTGGTCTCCGAGGAGGATATAAACGAGCATATGCAGATGAATGAACCGTACTTAATCCAATACATCAAAAAATTAAAGTTTTCAGGAACCCGCCGAAAGCCAAAATAATTTATATTCCTAACGAGCGTGTTGGTAAGATGTACTAGATAACAGAAAGTATAAAACAGAGAGAGGACAAAGGAATGTACTTGTCCGTGTTTCGTCCTCTCTCTGTTTTATACTTTCTGTTATCTAGCCAAAATAACGTCCTGGCTCCGCCGTTATTTTGTTTTTCGGCGGGTTCCTGAAAACTTTAATTCTTTGATGTATTGGATTAAGTACGGTTCATTCATCTGCATATATTCGTTTATATATATATATATATATATATATATATATATATATATATATACCTCGTTAATGTTTCTTGTTAAACTTTATATATATATATATATATGAAAGTTTAACAAGAAACACTAACGCGGTCCGTGTAGGCGAGTTTATCGGCCCAGGGGGAACCAATATAGGGGGTAATCATCGCGATAAGTCGGATAATTAATTAAATAATAATTAACTGCTGAATCAAAGACGCTCGACCCGCCGAAAAAAAACAAAAAAAAAAAACGTACTTTCTCAGCTCGTCGTCTGCTTCAAGAACATGGAAACGCCGCCGTCCTATGCGCCAGCTTTCCCGCAGTGTTTCTCCTCCTGTCACGTGATTTCCCGCCGGGCTGTGAGCGGTCAGCGCGGAAGCTGCCGCTCTGTCGCGGCGAAAATTTTCCGCTGACGCTCAGCCGCTGCGGCTGGCCAGGGCGCCGCGACGGCAGAAATCGCTCCGCTCTAGGGCCAAAATCGCTGCATGTAAGACCCGCTTTAGCGTCATTAGAGAGTTTTAGTAGATCGTGTTTTTAGGCAACGCTATGTGTAGGAGCTCGCGCTGACGCGGGAGCTTGCACTGCCACTTCGAAGCATGCTCTGAAGCGCGCGCCCGGAGCAATAGCGGGCCTCTGAAAACGATCTACTAAAACTCACTATTTTAACATGGTCTAAGCGCAAAAGCTACAAGTGCGAGTGAATAGCATTGACAGGTGGCCCAGCCGCTCGAGCGCTCGTGCAGCAGAGCCGTTGTTCAACTCGAGGAGCTCGCGCTCGTAGCCTTTGCGCTTATCCACGTTAAGATGACACGAAGTATAAATTCGCAATGTATAATAGAAAGTTTTAGTAGATCGTGTTATCAGGCAACGCTATGTGTAAAGGTAGCTCGCGCTGCCACTTCGAAGCATGCTCTGAAGCGCGCCCGGAGTGATAGGGGGCCCCTGAAAACGATCTGAAAGTCACTATTGAGTGCTTGCACTACGAGATTGAAATAGATTTTTGCAATGCAATAGGAAACGCGATTGTGTGTGAACAATCCTATCAATCACGGCTGCTTGCACACTCCTTTTGAGATCAAAAGCGGGCGCTACAGTGTCAACCTAAGTTTTACAGAAAATCTCCGCTGCAGTTTGCAAGATAATTTCGACAGAGGGAAAAGTTTTGGCACAAGTGTGCGTTGTTTTGCTGTTTTCTTGAACCACCTGAGACTGGGTGGAGAACTATAAGAACCAAAAGTGGAAGAGACAGGAACAGAAAGACAGAAGGTGTCACCTTTCTATTCGCGTCCATTCCACTTTTTGTTATAGTTCTCCCTCCAGTCTCAGGTGATTCAAGAAAATGTAAATGTACGACGTCGCTGCACGGGCGCCGATCGCGCGGGAACTTCAAATTTCGCTTTGGGAATTTGTTTTTTTACTTCACAGATAATAAGTTCCAAAGTTTCGAATTTTGAGGGTAATGTCCAGGCATCGTTTTCAATTGTTTCAGACAATTAAAAAATGGTTTTGACCTGTCAGTGCTCTTTTAATACAAACATTCAGACTGACGCCATTTTTGTCGACTTTTCCAAAGCATTTGATAGGGTCCCTCATCAACGTCTGATATGAAAACTTAACGAGTTTAAAATCGAGCCCGCTATTGTAAAATGGATATCCGAATTTTCGACTAACCGCACTCAGTACACCACCATTAATAATTCTAAATCCTTCTCGTGCGCGGTAACCTTATAGTATCCATCAAGGCAGTGTACTCGGGGCCCCCGCAAAGAAACGAAGACACAGAACTCTGGACACCTACCGCCATTCATGAGCGACGGCGGCAAGCTACGTATCTGGTTGCCGCCGTCGCTCACAGATGGCGGCAGCCTTTCCACTCTGGCGTGCCGACTTGCGGCCGGCCATCACCGTTTCCGTTGTACAGCCTCCGCTGGTCTTCCTTCTTCACCGGAGAGGAAAGGCTGAAAGTCTTAATCTACATGAATGACAGTCATGAGCCCAACTCGTCATCACTTAGTTTCTTTGCAAATGACTGTGTAATTTACAGGCTTATTCTTTCCCCCGACGATCACCATACCTTGCGAACAGATATTAAGCAAATTATTCAGTGGTGCAGTAGGTTGCGACATATGCAAATTCCTTTCTTTTTCTTGTCGTACTCTTCGACCTTTTTCTTATCTTGACCTCTCCCTTGCCACCGTTTGCAGTTCATAAAAATATTTTGGTATTTATTTAACATCTGATATTTCATGGGCATCCCACATGAACATACTTGGGTAGTAATTCAATTACAGTAATTAAATTACAGTAATTTAATTACTTTTTCTGGCAATTTGTGATTGTAATTAATTACTTTTAGCTAAAAGGAATTGTAATTTTAATTTAATCACTTTCTAGCGTCAGTAATTGCAAAATTTCAGGCACAATTACAATTACTTTGCAAGATTTTACGGCGCCGGCGCTTTTCCTCCCCTGACCACGAGGACGGCAGTACAGCCAAAGCGACAGGGGAGAGAGTGTATCCCAACCTGCTCGAAAGGAGGGAAAAATGGAATGGAAAAGAGAGACTGGGATAGAACGGAATGAACGGTTTTGAGAAATAATTTGATAAATGAGGGCTACATTTAAGTCGGTTTTCGTTCGGATCGCAGTTGAAATCTGTCCCTTTGTCTCGTTCACTTCCTGTTGCTCGTGTTCCTAGGGGTCTCTCTTATTTCTCATTCCCGTCAGGGGGCATCGGGGTTCAAAGTCGAGCTGGTTGGGCTCCGATCACATCATCCCACATCATCCGGTCGAGGCGGAGAGGTTCGAGGTTATCCTTACGCGCCCTTTGTCGCTAGCATATTCGCTTACATATTTCAGTCAAGGTTGGCGGTTTTATTGTTCATGAAATTATTCCCTTATCTTTATGAGTTCTTCACGTCCCTCTACTCTAGCTTGTCTGTTGGTACCACCTCCAGTAAGTAGTGATACTCTAACGTCGAGGCGAAGAAGCAGCAGGTCTCGTTAACACGACTCATTCCACCTCACTTCCAACCGTTGTTGCTACACTGCTCTTTCCTCTCCCAATCCTCGTCTACCTTTCTGCATAAAGTTTCATTATTTACTGTTTGCTTCAACCTTTAACCCTTTCAACCGTTTCTCAACCTGATTGGACGAGATTCCAAAACTTTACAAACAGCAATTTTAGACTGTCAAGAGCTTGTTTTGAAATAAAATACAAATATAATAAAAATGTATTTTTATTTATTGAGAATATAATGCAGGAGTTCATTACTCCAAACTGTTAAGTTCTACAATTCATTTAACACACTCTCAGAAATAAGTAATTGTAAATTAATCGCATTACTTTTTAAAAGTAATTTGTAATTGTAATGAATTACTTTCGCTTAGTAGTGATTGTAATTGTAGTTAAACTACTTTTGGAGCAAAATAATTGTAATTGTAATTAAATTACATTTTGAAAGTAATTTACCCATCTATGCACATGAATAATATAGTAGCTAACGCCATACCGTTTCCTCGGTTTTTCGCCCAAACCTGAAAACATGAGATAAAACAACTAGCATACTTATCTTTAGTTCGATCTAAGGTTGAATTCGCTTTTTCTGTACGGTGCCCTTGGCAATCTTACCTATAGTTATAAAACTTGAATCGATCCAAAACAGAGCTCTCCTCTTTATTTTCACTAATTACTCACCATTCAGAAGCATATCAGAGTTGCGCGAAACTGCTAACCTTTACACACTTTCATTAAGGCGCCGAGTGTCCCGTCTCTCTCTCCTTCACCGTATCTTCCTCCATAACATGCCTCTTTATGAATCGCTGCTTTTACCCTCGTGGCAGATTTTCCCTCACTATAAGCACTCCTGTAAGCTGCGGACCCTTTTTTTGTCAACTACTTCATACAGTAATTCAACTTTACCCTTGGTCATCAACGATTGGAACATACTACAAAACAACATTGTTACCATAACTGAGACACATGAATTTGCTGCCTATGTAACCACTTTTATTTCTGCTTTACCCGATTAATTCTTTTGTCTACTGTGTTAAGATTGCGTGCAAAATTGTTTGGTTGAAAAAAATGTACCGCTCCCTTGTGTAATGCCCGTAAGGGTCTTCAAGGATAATAAATGATAATGATGACGACGAGGACGACGATGACGGTGATGATGACGATGGTTTCGTGCCTCAGAACGATCGCAGTCTCGAAGTGGGGCACATACGTCCGTACGACGCGAACAATACATATTTAGGAAAACAATATGATTATGAGGCGAAAAGCAAGGTTTCTATCTTCACATTTAGAAACAGAGTTTCTCGGTGCTTGCCGTTGACCACTGTAAGGGGACCGAGGACGGGTCAAGCTGCATATCGCAGCTTTTCTCCTCGGGCTCCCCCATCAAGATTGATGGAAATAAAGATATTATTATTATTATTATTATTATTATTATTAAAAGCTTACAAATAAGTATTTGATGGCATGACATTAAAAGGCAGTTATGGTCGCGCGCCCAACTCTTCGACTTGATAGCATTTGTAAGCCGAGAGTTACGACTATGTACGCGAAATCATAAAAACACCTTCGTTGAAAATATCGATCATAAATAACGATCATAAGAAAGCCCCTGGCCGGATTTGAATCCACCACCAACTGTAAGCCAAGCGCTTTACCAACTAAACTATTGAAAAAAAAAAAAAAAAAAAGATTGCTCTCGCATACGGGAGAAAACATCTTCGCGCATCTTTCTGAGGGGAACTGTCAGGTTGGGACTCGGCAAGCAGGCGCGGTCGCGCGCCTCGCGGCCTTGAAAAAGAGAGGGCGCAGCAGACATGTACAAATTACTCAAAAAAGGTAGTTAAGTTAAGTTACTGAGTAGTGACGCCAAAAGTAATTGGAGTAGAGTAGAAATTACGCATTTGTAATAGTAATTGAGTAAACTACTAACTACTGCAAAAAGTAGCGAGTTACTTTGAAGTTACTTTCGAAGTTACTTTTTGTATTTTTGTGGTAGCCTGACACATCTGACAAGAAAATCGTTTTCATTAAAGAGGAGGTTTTCCCTGGCCTAGAAGGTTGGAAGGACGCGAAGGATTAAGTGAACAAGCATCGTCGCTCGTACAGTTGTAGCTTGAAACGGGAAGGTGCTCCCATGAACGGATTATCCATGTCTGCGTTTATGGGCGGGGGAGTCCGGCTTTGCAAGGGAGTATGCGCTGACGACGAGGCGGCCATGGTAACAGGCGCCCAGCTGCGAGGTCATTCCAGTAGTGCCTACCCGTAGAACCCAAATCACTTGAGTCAGAACTCACTAAAGGCAGAAAACATGAAAACAACAACAACCCTCGGAGTGTCCCCGAATTTCACGGTTGCAGTTGGAGGCGTGGCGCCTACGTGCATTACCGGATTAGGTCAATACCCGACCAAGGCTTGCTAAGCATCTGTTCCTGCGTTCGTGCGCGCCAGTGTTATGTTTTGGCTGCTCGTCGCCACCTTGGCCCAAGGACGCCTGTGGGAACGGAATATGAGGTGGCCCTTTGCTCGTCACTTCATCTGCCGGCGTCTTATTTATTTCTGCGCTCAAACTTTTTGTGGTGAGCAAAATTAGCACTAGATTTTGAAAGTAGTTAGTAATTTGAGTAGAAGTTACCTAAAAAATGTAGTTAAGTTAAACTACTAATTACCCAAATAAAGTTGTAATTGAAAGTTACCAAGTTACTCGGAAAAGTAGTTAAACTACAGTAGTTTGAGTAGAGTAGTTGAACTACGTCCAAGTCTGGGCGAATGTAAGGACGGTTCCTCGAGCTCTTGTCAAGCTGCGCCATCTCACGGCGTTTGTCAGAAATGGTAGCGAATCCATATTCGACACTTTTGCTCCGTGGCCGAGGCGGTGCCGTTTAGACGTCTCTTTCTTCTTCCACCGTGACTATGGTTCTTACGAAGCAAATGGCCGCGGAACGTACGCGAGCCTATTGGGAATGTAAGAGACGGTCGAAGTAGCAGGAAGGGCCTTCCCCACCAGGGTCCCCGGAGACGAACGCCGATAGGTGTAAACTTATCACAAAAATATGTGCTTATACCATATGTATGTCAGCATGGCCAAGCTTGTATATTTTTCTAGTAAGCCCGTGCCCATGCGTACACCCTCTCCCGTTACCTTGCTTCCCACTGCGGCCATTTTCGGAGGGCACCCTCCCTCACGACCAACACTGTCAGCACCCATGTTTGCGCGTATGTCGTCTTTATTGACGATTCGTTTTTTCTTCTTCTAAGTGTCACTAGTTGCGTGCAGTGCAGGCGAAGGCAACGCCAGGCAAAGAGAGGAAAGGCGAGCACTAGGAAGGCGGGACGGGAGAGGAGGGCACAGGAAGGCGAGGAGAGAAAGGGAAAGCACTAGGAACGTTAGAGAGGAAAGGAGGTCTCTCTCTTTTGCACCAGCCTTTCTAGTGCTTGCCCTTTGTCCCCTCGCCCGGCGTTGTCTTCGCCCGTACTGCACGCAACTAGTGACACGCAGTATAGCCTCGGTAGGTTGGGCATAAAGAGCAACGAAAACCGACACAACGGCACGATACCAACGTGTCTTGACGGGCGGAAGCATGCATGGGCTGCCCTTCATTTTGTAGTCCTTGATGTCTCAGACGAAGCGCTCCTTACTCGATACAACGGCACAATTGGTGGACGATCCTTTTTGATACTCGTAAAGTCCGCTTGTTTTAGCGGGCGACAGGCTGTGCCCATCGGCCTAACCTCCCAGTGTATAGGGCTTTAAAACGGGCCTATGAACTCACACCCACGATCGCCTCTGCTTCCTCTTCCGACTTTCTTACGTGTTCTATCGTGGTTGAACGAGACATGAACAAAAAAGGCCTAGTGACAATTGAGCCTTTGACGCTGCTCCATTGGTCCCATTACCTCGTCTAGTGTCGACTGCGTCGGAATTCTGACGATACAAAGTGTCGGCTATTAGCAAACTGCTCTACTCTGCGCGTGTGTGATGAAGTCACCGTTTGGAGTTGGCGCATTTCTAAGAATCAGCAGGCGGCTTCGCAAAGAACTCCATGCTCTGTCAGCGTGTTGTCTGGCAAAAGCGAAAGACTGACGTATCGTGTTGCTCCCACGCAATTTTTTTTTTCCGGCAGGGTCATCCGTTTTTTTTTTTCTTTTCGTCTCATGCGCTGCAGACTCCCAACAAAAAAAGAAAACGAATTAAAAAAAAAAAAAAAGTTGCGCCGGAAAAAGATACACAAATATTCTGGAAAGTAAGTACAACGAGGACAACGGCGTCACAAACCGAGGCAACCAAAAAAACATGCGCGAAAAAAAAAAAAAAAATGGCGCCTAACAGAGGGGAAGTTAAAAGCGCGGGAAAAGGGGGGTTGCTTCGGGGAGTGTGTGTGTGGGGGGATTCGGCGGTGAGGGATGCCCCTTGGCGTCGGTGCCCTGTGACACCCGATCCGTGCCTGTCGTGATCCGAACCCCGACCCCCGGTCGAGGAAAGGGAATTGGGATGGGAAAGGGAGCGACGCTTTTTCTCTTCCTCGGAAGCAGATCGCTCAGATTGCGTTTTCGGGGGACCTTCCTCAACGTCTATGCTTCGTTTCGCCTTACGATGGACCGCAGCGGACGCTACGAATTGTCTCAGCCAGTCTAGTGCCGCGAAAGAATCACGTGAGTAGGCGCCTCGAGCGTCACTGCTGCGCCCTCTCCCGAAAGTCACGTGACACTCACACGGCATTGGATTGGCTTCGGATGGCTCGTAGTGTCGACTGCGGTCCATCGTAGGGTCGAACGGAGTGTAGGGAGCGAGTGAGAGAGACAGAGGACGTAAAAACTGTCAGCATGAGTTGCGTGGGTGCGCTGCCTCCACTTACTTTTTTTTGTTGTTTTTTTTGTTTTGTTTCGAGGAGGTGTAATTAAAGACGGCAAAAATTCGCCTATCTCGCTTGCCGCCACAGCTGCGCGAGATGACGAACAGAGTAGTCAGCCGAGATGGTTCCTGGATCGCATCACGCTCTAGCGTGACAAAAAAAAAAAAAGAAAAAGTGATGGGATAGAATACAAATTATGGCGACGGGTGTTCACTCTTTTCCAGAACCCCGTTTGCTGAGTGAAAATTCGCCACGGGAGGAAACTGCTTTCGAAAATTTGCCTCACCGAAGCGCAGAGCGCAAGAAAATGAGAGTCCTGCAACGAACATTGAAAGCTGCGCTTATTAAACGAAGAGTCGTGTTGTGACACGCGGCAAAATGCAGCAACTTGCTGCATTTCGCCGAAGTTATATCGGCTGCTATTGTGGTGGCCTTGCTGCTGAGCGCGCACCTTTGGCAGCATAAATTTCGTACCTCGAATTGTATTGTGTGTGTACGTTTGTACAGCCGGAAGTTAGTCAGCTCCCAATGGACTTATTCCAAAACTCGACGCGCCCGATCGCGGCGTAATGCCACGTTATGCATTCTGGGAATCAGTGGGAAGCAAAATTCGTACCTGCTCAGCTCCTGGCCCACAGGTTCCCAGAATGCAACGCGCGCGGTGGCGGATTTACGGAAGTAGCCTATGGCCGTCTGCTGTCTCAGCTGTAGATAAGAAATTTAGCCAGCGCACTACCCCTGCTAGTCTGGGGTCTTTAACGTATACACCACGCAGTATTGATACACGACCGCACGCCGATATAATGCTCATCCAGATCAAAACGGGCAGGGGTGGCGATTGAACCCAGGGTCCCTGGGTTCTGCAGCGCGAGGTTTCGCTGCACGTGGTCCTAGCAGGTGCGTACCGGAGCCTATATGTAAAGAGTTTGGTCATTAGAGAGTTTTAGTAGATCGTTCCCATGACTCCGATAACGATACCCGATACTCCGCCACCGCCTCCCTTGCGCATGCATAGTATCGTTATCGGGGCTATCGTGGGTATCGGAACGATCTACTAAAACTCTCTATTAATTGGTAAGAATAGGGCGAAAATAAGGGCACGTCATTTGCCGAAATTGTTTCAGTGACCTTGGGCGCGATGATTGACGGCTCTCGTGACCAACCACTAGCCACAAATATTCCATTAGCAGAGGCAATGAGCTTAACAAGTACCCTCCGATCACAATTCCTAGGTAATGATGTATTCGAGTATTTCATTTCAGCACGCTGGAGTTGAAATTTGTGACTCTTCGCAACTGAGGGGGCAACGTACGGGACGTTGTCTTCACAAAACATTCAGAATGCATTTTAACTTTCTTTTGACTGCACTCGCGGCCGCGGCCACGACGGAGTGGACGGTAAAAACTACGGATGAAGCTCCGTGGTAGTTTGGACCCGAATCCCGAACGCGCACCCCACGTTCGCAGTTTCGCCTCACGTTTCAGGAAAATTTCCACGTGACCTTTTCTGGCTCAGTAGACGTATACTCACCACCTTGAAACTCTCCTTTTCCTTCAAGCTCTTACAATTATCCATTCATGTACTTTCAACCTCATGCAAAAAAAAAAAAAAAAAGAACTTGCGCGCGGTACGCGAGTTTTACGAGGTCATCTCGGGTTCTTCTTACTTCGCAAGTTCATCACGGGGGAATATGCGGCGCTGGCGGCGGCGCCGCTTTCGCCGCTTCATCACCCCGGCTCCAGCCGGCTCCTCGCATTGACCAGACCCTGTTTATACATCTTTTTCACAAGGGCGCCGCCATCTTGCATTGTCGTCACTTCCATTATGGGCAAAAACGTTGTTTTGCCGTTGCCACGCCAATAGAAGGCATTTAGAATACAAGCGTAACCGTCACATATTCTCGTTTTGCCTCCCCTCTATTTTTTTTTACCATTTGCAGGTTGAAACAATTTATTTTGTTTTGTCGCCCAAACCGGATATGCCTATTAGGCGGCTGGGGACGAGAGTACACGGCTCTGATGTGCGCTAGCCCACTCGGCCACCGATCCCCCTTCGCGCCTCAGAATTTGCTTTTCTCGGCGAGAGGAGGAATGACAACCAGTATGGCACTATGATGTCATTTGCAAGCTATGTGTGCGCGTCATTAACCCCAACTTACTAGATCTATCAGTTGACAAGATATACAGAATAGCGTCGTTCGAAAACGCTCCTTCTCTGTCGCCCGCAGGCGAGCAAGTAAGAGCGGATAGCGATCCTAGCGGCTTTAGAGGCGCCGCTAGTGTAACCCACGGGCAGCAGGAAAAAAAAAAAAGTTTTCGAACAATACTTTTTTTTGCGCAAACCGCTGTTTAAATTTTGTGGTTGTCCAAAAAAAAAAAAAAAAAAAAAACACAAGAAAACACTATAGAGTAATTTTCTACCGCAGGCATTGTGCGTTCCACCAATTTCGTCGGTTCTGTCAGTACGGATGACCGCATTTTCTTTCTGCGTTTCTTTATAAGATCAAATATGACGTCGGAATTCTTATGGAATATATAGCATGGAACATCTCATAGTCATCTGGATAAAAATATTGCTCAGTTACAGTTTTTGTCTCTCAAATCCACGATATTGAACATCGTGCAAATATAGCTCCATACATGCCTTTTTGTCTGACACTGTTAGCGCGAACACGGCATCGGCGCTTTTCTGCAGGGGCGTTTATATGTCCCATAGCAGCGAAGGGCATCTCGAAAGTCAAGAAAGACGTCAAGCACTACGCGCTCATGGGGTCAGTACAGACCTGTATATGTAGGTAATCAAAATAAAGTAAAAGCCAGTACGTAGTGCCGATTTGCGATAAATAATAGTCGCTTAATTCTCTCTGCTTATGGATAAGAGGGAAGGTGCCTTTGTTCTAGCGTTCAAAGTATCGTATACCGACATGTTCGAAGATGTTGGGATATTTGGGAAAGTCAGAAAACTGAAATCTGTTATCGCCCGGTGAAAGCGGTTCAATAATATCAAGAGAGACATATTTTACATTTCTAATATTTTCACCGTTTTACGTGTTTTTTACCGCTCGTAAATGGGGGTCATCTTAGTGGCATATAAATCTCGCAGATCATCAATGTTAGCGCCATCGGGACGTCACGCTGACACTGAAGTCCTACACTCTTCTCACCTGTTATTCTTGCTTAGATTCGTGGCTTAATTGTTTTTATCCGCTGTGGAGTGTAGGATTGGGCCTAGAATAACGCGGCGTCAAACATCGCTCACTGATCGAAAAAAAATGCTGTAACTAGAAGGCAATTACACTTTTATTATGTTAATAAAGTTACCTACTAGTCGCTACGACTTAAGTAGCAAAGTTGCTACCTGTTATTCTCCGGGGAAGAAACAAAATGCACGCGCGTTTTCCCATAGCCATAGGAATGCAGAGGAACACCGCAAAAATGGACTGGTTGCTGTCTGATTCAAATTGAAACCAGAAGTCTCGTAGACACTAGCGCCAGTTGAACCTCTAGCGTACATTAGAATAACTGTATGGCTTCCACACAATAAGGTAGAGGCCCCTAGGGCGATAAACTGGTAGCTAAAAGTGGCCCCCATTGGCCGCCGCCAGGTTGCACTTTTTTGACCACTATATATACACGTGACCTTACAGTTTTACGTCTAGATCTTAATGGAATACCGTGCACAAATAATTGCTTGTTGATCTTTAATAACAGTACCGACGAACAGCTTCGCAATGCCTCCGCTAGATACCGTCAGCCGCGGTACTGTATCTTGGGTTTTTATCGGAGCTGTAGCCCCGCTAAGAACTGCTTTGATATTATTAATATTATCGAGCCGCTTTGATATTATTGAGCCGCTTCCACCGGTACTGTTAGCCCTGAGATCTGTGTCTATAGACACAAATCTCAGGGGCTAACAGTATTGCAAAAAAATATAGTTTAACATGTTTCTTACAGCGATCGCAATACAAATCTCTGCTCAGTTTCGCGTAAAAGCCTCAGGATTTGGTAAGGTCACGTGTTAGTGGTCAAAATTGTACAACATGGCGGCAGCCAAGTGGGGGTCACTTTTGCCTGGTGAACGAGATACCAGTTTAGCGCTTCAAGCCCCTCTACCTCCTTGACTTTGTCTGACCTTAAGTTCAGACGTAGCCGACGCTATCGGAGCTTATGGGGCAAATCAGACAGCGACAAAAACGCACCGTCATGGTATTTTTTTTAGCCAACAATTCGTCTTGCGTATTACACACCATGTATTGTCGTCAGTCAACGATCTAACCCGCCTTTGGAAGTACCGTGAGACGCTATCAATGACGCTATGGAAGCACTGGCGCCAAGAGTACCACTGTAATTTAACGCATTTACAGTTTATACACTATCTGCGGAATATAGTATATAGTCCGATAAATACAGTTAATACACCATTTTTATTCGTAAAATAGGGTGCTGTTGCATGGAATAGCCTTCGTTTTTTTATTTTTCGTAACTGTAAAAAGAGTGCTGCGGTGCAGTGCGGCGAAGGGACCTGCTTCAGGCTGCTTTTGCGGTGGTTATTTTTTAGCGACTACGTCGAATATTTATTGCCTGCATGAATGCTTCGTTATATTGAGATACATCCTTTGAACTTTTAGATCTTACGCTTTATGTGAATTATTGACAAGAACAAAAGCGGCATATTTGTAACCTTAGTAACTGCTGAGGTGGTCACCCGGGATCGAGTGCCCTTCGATGGACCTTTTTTCAGTATAAGTTTCTGCGCCTGCAAACACCCTCCCACCCTGTGGCCTCGCTTTCCGCTGCTGCCACTTTCGAAGGGCACCGGCCCGCACGACCAACATATGCAGCACCTATTTTTGCGCGTATCTGGCCTTTTTTGACGTTTCTTTTTAGAAGTATTGGTATTATGATGGGGCACAAAAATCAATGAAAACCACAACGGTACGATGCCAATGTATTCTGACGGGCGGAAGCATGTTGGTCTGACCTTTATTTTTAGTCCGCAGACAACTCCCCAGACAGCGCTCGTTACTCGAAGAAGGTAAAGCCCCTTCACGTTCCAAAAGTAGCGCAAGGTGCGTCGATGCACGAGGCACGTTCAACGTGCAGCCCTTGGGAAGATCATGGCGGCACAGCGCAGCACTGAAGCACCGAGCTAGATTTCAGACGCCATGTTCTTCCCAGAAGTGGCGCGCGGCACGTGTCTCGAGGAGTTTCACAACAATTAATGGCACCACTTTTCCCAGGATAGAGGGGCTTTAGAAAAAGGCAGAGCTGGAAAAAAAATGTCCATCGTCGAGTGGACTTAAGGAGGTGAAGTACGTTTCCACAACAACAGCAGAGTTGCTATTCCGGTCTCGTGCGTGCTTCAGTGATATGCTGCTTGTGTTGCTTGTCAACTTGTCAGCTGGTAAAAGTATCGCCAGGATGCCAGCACCCTACTTTGAGGGCGATCACCATGCCCCCAAGGGGGTTGCTGCAGCGGATTTACGTCGTTATGGGCGCAGCGACACTCTTAGGTGATTCAAATTCAAATTCATTTATTTTGCCACAAACAGTACATTTGTGACAGGGGCGCTGGAAAAAAAGCTGCAGGCCTGCAGCTTGACGAGTCCCAGCGCCCCAGTACAAGGTAAGAGCGGCACTGGCACACACAGACAAAAAAGAACGTATATGCGCACACATACATAGGCATACACCTATACAGAGGAATAAACACAAGAAAAACATCAAGAATTCGATTTCGCAATCAACAGTATACAAAAAAGTGGTATATGATAAAACTTCTTGAATGGAACGATGACTAACAGAGTGTATTTCAATATCACGGGAAAACAGAGTGTTTAATAAAAGTGGTAATTGGTGGCGATATCTTTGTAGACCGAAATTTGTCCTTGAAAAGGGAATACGCCAGGGGGGGCCTACGTCGCGATGGGTACACAGACTCGTTTGCTTCTGCATTACCAAGATTTAAAGAAATGACATTATTTTACCTTAGGGATCGTTGATGATTAACTATCAGTCTATGCGCATGCAAACTGGTTATATCAACTACTTTACGTTTTTCAAAAAGAGGACGGGAATGATAGTCACGTGAAACATTTTCGATTATCTTAAGTGTCTCTTTTTGTATTAGGCGTAACTTGTCAATGTTACCCTTTGTAGTCGAACTTCACACCAGGTGGGAGTAGCAGAGCACAGGGTAAAACAACGCATTGTAAATTAGTTTTTTTTAAAAATATTTACCGGAAGTATGTGTCTGAATTTATTCATTATTTTGACAACTTTGCATAGCTTTTTATGATCATTGGTAACACGATTATTCCAAGACATGTGACAAGAAAATATTATCCCAAACGTCTCTATACTATCAACGCACTCATCGCACAATCCCCCAAAAACAAATCACGTGACAACCTAATGCGTGAACCTGGACACTGAAATAAAATTGCCTTTGTTTTTTATGTGTTCATAACAGAAGAATTCATAACTACCCATGATATTAATTTATTTAAAAAATAATTCGCTTTGAAAGTAAGTGCCCTTTCTTTAGAATCAGAAACCATTAAGCCCATAAATCAAGCAAGAGTGGTGCTGTAGCTCATTTTTACCCTTAACGGGATTACATCTCCAGGAAGCTGTCATTAAACACGGTAATCAAAACCGCGGGTTCTGGCAAAAGATTTGCCAGTCACAATTCTAACTTTCAAATGGTTTTTCCGTGTCCGACGCAAAAATGTTTTTTCCATATTCCACAGTCGCACGTCCGCTTTACAAGAAAAGATAGAAAAACGAAAAAGTCAACGTTTAAATATATGGTCGGATATGGATTCGTGCTGACGTCATTGTTTATTAAACCTTTCTCCCCTGTCCTCGCTTCGTTTTATGAAGTTTCGAAGCCAAATTAATAAATTCAGACAAACGAGGCCGGCCGCCGTGCTTCGACGAAGCAGCGAACAAGAATGTGTATGTATATTGCTCTAGACGCCGACTTCGTTCATGTGCTCTTGGCTTTACAAGGCGCAAAATAAAACAGACTCACGCCAGCGCACGCTCTATTTCATCCCTCTCTGCACTTGACGTCTTACGCCCCCATCTCGGTGGTGCCGCTTCCAGGAACTATAGAAGTTCGTAATAATATATATATATATTACGTCTATCGTTTTTATGGTGGGTTTTCTCTGCAGATTTTCTGGGTTCTAGGCTCGTCAAACACAAAGCAAACATAAAGTTGGAGCCGGAAGTCGCGGAGTTCGCTGATTGGACTTCGGCGACGAAAGCGCAATGTTACCCTTGCGAGAGACCAAAGGGCGCGCTCCGTTAACTTTGGTCCCAGCTTTGCGTTTGACGAACTTAGGGTCGGCTTTGCTTGAAAACTTGTTCCGGCCAATTTCGCGGAAAAACATAGTGACGTCGCAGTGTCACGAGACCTCGTGTCGCGTGACGTGACAGTGTCACGTGCTGTCCCATTTTCGCCGCTGAATTTAGCGGGGAAATATTTTCCGCTAAATTTAGACGAAGCTAGTTCAGGTGCCACCTGACGTGACGGAGTCACATAACGTCATAATGTAACGTAACGTCAATGTGTCACGCGACGACAATGCGACACGTGATGACAATGTGTCGAGGGGCGTCACAGTGGTACATCAACGCCGTCCGCTAAATTTAGCGGGATGTTATATAGTTCGTGATATTTAAAAGATAGCTCCGATACATTTCCTCGATCTTAGGTTTACGACTGCGGGTTACAACGAGTCATTTATTTTTCGATTCCTCGTGAAGCTTTGAGGATATATTTTTACAAAATTTTGTTTTGGGGGTCTACGGCGAAAGCGAAACTACCGGCTAGAGGACAACGGGTGCCCTGGCGATCAGCTGCCTGGACATCATCACAATGTACGACTGGCCTAGTCGCAAGATTGGTTCCGATCAGTCAGGTAAGGTGCTACGGTTGTTTTATCGCTTTGCTTGGAAGATAGTAGAGAGTTTTAGGAAACCGTGTTTGCACATCCGGTCATAGAGTTATTACAATAAACGCTAGAGGCTCAGCTGGCGCTAGTGTCTACGGGACTTCCGGTTGCAAATTAAAGCAGACAGCATGCAGTCTACTTTTCCAGTCTTCCTGTGTATTCCTATGGGAAAACGCGCGTGAATTTTGTCTCTTCGCCGGAAAATAACATGAATAACTTTTGTCATTTCGGTTGTACCGGATAGTATGTATCTTTATTGGTATTGTGAAAGTGTAATTGCTTTAGTTACGGCATTTTTCTTTACCACTGAACGATGTTAAACTTCGCTCTATTTCAGGCTCAAATCTTTGTTTCAAGAAAGGTATGTGAAAACGAGCGACGATTCTAAGCAAAATAACGATCGAAAGGAATGTAGAGTGTGTTCAAGGTTTGCTAGCATTTCGGTGGTACTTATATATTGCTTATATGCCCGTCCTGTCACTAAATGAAAATGAATCCGTCGTAAATTTTTTCGATTGGTTAAAAAAAAAAAAAGAAACATTTGAACGAAAATTATAAAGTACTTGGGCTAGGAAAGGTGTGTTTTTTCATTATTTCCTATGTCGGGCAGTTTTTATCGGGCACCCAGCTGTTCTCTGGCTTCTCCCTATTTGCAAGGAGGAGGAGGAATAAACGTCTTTATTTGCCTGCAGAGCTAGGTCAAGCCTAGCCGGTGCGGCCCACACCATCCGACGCCCCAGCGCAGGGGGCCCGAGGTCGGACCTGCCTGCGCAGTAGACGCCGGGCCTGCTGGACGACCAGATTGCGTGCGGGTGATGATTTGAACCCAGCAGAACAAGCATCTTTGCACATATTCATGAGCAGAAAGAATAAAGCAGTAGAAAAAGAAGAAGAAGCTGCCGTGCTCTACGAACGCTTTTTTGTTAGTGCTCGGCAATTTTGCAAATAATTTTGCGTTTTTGGGTTTCTGAAAACATTTACCAACGAAAAGGACATTTTAGAAGCCTCCTCTACAGACCACGGGGCTGTCAGAAGATCCCAGTTCTAAATATTTGACTTCGAAACATCATCGGCCCCATGGACCCGATCATCTGCATCGTCTAGATTGCCACAACGCCGAATGTCACATTTCAAGAGCAACCCAGGGCCTGACCTACCACCCTCAACATCCATGAGTGAGCACCTTTCTAACGAGACGCAAGGACTGATAATGACCTCACCACTTCCACCGGCTACTACATCCCAAAGGCAAGATGACCCACAACAAGCTATCGAGAAAAATACAACTTATGAGACAGAAACTGAAATATCAAGTTGCGAGGCTTCAACTGATGATGAAGGCGAATTTCTGCTCCCTAAAAGAAAGAAACGAGTCCGGAAAAGCTCTGGATCTAGTGCGAACACGACCATTCCTAACGGCACAGCACTAGGAAACGTTGTCATATTTACACCGAGAGATCCACAGATCAAAATAAAAACCCTTAATCCTGTCAAGCTAACGAGTGCTCTAAAAGCCAACTGCCCAGAAGGAATCATAAGCATTCGTCCTAACGCAAGACTAAATATCCTCGCCGTGGACACACGTAACTTTGACACAACCACAACACTTCTGCGCATCACCACATTGTGTGGCATTCAAGTAAGAGGATATGAACCACGCACGAGCAGTATGGCAGTTGGTGTGATTCAGGGTGTATCGGTTGACATCACCGAGAAGGAAATTCTCGAATGCGTAAAATCAGAACCCTCCGTCATAAGGGTACGCAGGCTGGGAATATCAGAGTCTGTAGCACTTACATTTTCAACTTCACATGCCCCAGATGCTGTTCACATTGGCGTTGTACGCCACAAGGTAAACCAGTACTTAGAGAAGCCAACACAATGCAAGCTATGTGGACGACTATCGCAGCAGCGTGCATATCACCTTTGTGCATACGATGCGGCACCAAGCACGAAGGTACCGATTGTGACGAGACACCACATTGCGTCAATTGTGGACTTGAACATCCCTCTACCTCACGCCAATCTCCTAAATGGCACGAAGAAAAGGCCGTTGCTGAATATCGTCGCTCCAATCATGCAGACTACCGCACGGCGAAGGCCGCTGTCAAAAAAGTGTCATCTTCTACTGCTCCTGAAGCACCTCGAAAATATCTAGAAAACTACAAAACGTGATGCCACAGTCAACATCCAAAGAAGGCAGCAATAGACAATTGGTTGTTTCCCAGCGCAAGTTAAACCCCAAGAAACCAGCCACGGACAATGAAGTTCCACTTAACGACACGGCAATGTTTCCTCCCCTCCCTAACAGGGCTGCCAATACAGACAAGGTCACAGAAACACCAACTAATCCCACGGCACCAGCTCCCACTGTCGAGGAATCGCAGCATAATTGGCAAAAACATCATTCGACTGAGTTCGTCAGGAAAGGAAATACTGGACCTGACCTCCATCAAGTCGATGCCGACAAGGAACAAGCGATGGACACGTCGAACCTGGAGAAGTCTCCTGAGCCAAAAAGGCAAGCGTTGCCGGAAACCTCATCGAGACCTTCTCCATCGCTGAATATCGGTGACATTTTACTGGCTGCAATCAATGCTCTCCGAGTCTTCTTTCAACAACTCTCATCACCATTTGCCAGCACTCTAACTAAAATTATCGACACAGCCATCCCATTTATCCAAGGATGGTTCTCTCATTGAGGATCAAATTCAACGAGCTACCATCTTTCAATGGAATGCCAGGGGATTGAAAATACGTCTTTCGGACTTTCGTCAATTTATTCAAAAGTACCGTTTTCCTATATTAGCCATATGTGAATCTAAACTGGGTAGTGACTTCCGCCTTTCGGGGTATGAAGTATTTCGCTCCGCACGGACATCAGGACCAGCAAGAGTGATGATTGCTGTGCGCAAAGAACTTACATATGTTTCTTACGACGTTCAACACCATCCGGATAATGAATATGTATGTGTAACCATCCAACATGGAAAGTGTAAGGTTTCCGTAATAGCAGCATACATTCCACCCGGGGTCAGATTTGAAGAAAAAAGACTCGAAGACATTCTGAACAACTGTCCTCCTCCGCACATATTAACCGGCGATTTTAACGCACATCATCCAGTATGGGGAAGTCTGCACATGAATACACGAGGAAGACGCCTGGCTGACCTCGCTGCTGCACACCACCTATCAGTATTAAACGACGGGAGCCCAACTTATCTACGCGGTACAACCTGCAGCAGCTGTCTGGACGTGACATTTATGACAAACACCATTCTCTCTTCTGCGGACTGGTTCACTGATATTGAGACGCGCGGAAGCGACCATATTCCTACCTACATAATAATCAAGTCGTTCCAAGGCACACCAAATAGAAATACAGTTCAACAAACACACTGGGATACTTATAAAACCTCAATGGAGCAGGCTTGCAAGAACACTGCAAGCTTGTCTACGTTCGAGAGCGACATTCTGAAATCGAGGAAAGCTGCTACCAAAACTTACAACCTTTCAAGTAACCAATCCACCATTGATTCGGAATATGAACGCTTGCGCGCAATTCGCCGTCGAGCAGAGCGCAAAGTAAGACGAACAAAAGACCCGAATGATTTGCGAGATGCCCGGAAGGCCCAAAGGCACACGAGGCGGCACCTACAGAAACTTGGTTGGCGACGCTGGAAATCTATATGCGCTTCAATGGACCCCAAAAAGCCATACACCAACGTATGGAAAATTGCACGTGGGCTAAAAACACCCCCCCATCAACTGCGTCCATTTAAAGCATTAGCTTTGCATAAGCAATGCTCTGAGAAATGTATCGCCGAAGAATATTGCACTATGCTCACCAGCTCATCAAATAGCCAACAGCTGGGTTCCAAGGATAATGTTGCCATTCCCTCCACAACGAACGAGAAAATGAATGACCCGTTTAGTATGCAAGAAATGGAAGCTGCACTCGGTTCTACAAATGCGAAATCGTCACCCGGCCCTGACGGTGTGAGGTACTCAGACCTAATCCACCTGGGATCAGAGGCGAAGGCGCGGCTTCTAGCGTTTTTCAACACCTCGTGGGAAACCGGTGTTGTACCTCTGACGTTGAAAAAAAGCAGGATAGTTCCTCTACTTAAACCAGGCAAGTCAATTCTTGATATATCCTCTTACCGCCCTATAGCTCTTGCGAGTTGTATTGGTAAACTGATGGAGAAAATGATCCTCTTTCGTATCGAATGGTATCTAGAGCAAAACGGGTATTACCCAAATATAATGTCCGGATTTCGGAGAGGCCGAAGATCTATTGACAGCGTAATTGATCTCGTGACTTCAGTGGAACAATCTAAGTCGGAGGGGCGCATGTGTGCCGCTGTATTCTTAGATATCAAGAGCGCATTTGATTCTATCACTCATAGGGCCATTCTAAAATCCTTAGAAGAACTTGGACTGGGTGGTCATATATACCGCTGGATATCCAGCTATCTCGACAACAGATTTATTTACATCTCCACAGAATCAGGAAATACACGACTCTTTCGCGTAACCAAGGGAGTGCCACAAGGAGGAGTGCTGAGCCCAACACTTTTCCAACTACCGCTCATCAGCCTTGTTAAGACACTTCCTAACACAGTTCATGCTTCGATTTATGCGGATGATATTTGTATTTGGGCGTCCGGAATTACGCGATTGCATATAAAAGCAAGACTTCAGAGAACATTGGATATCCTGCATCATTACTTAACATACCGGGGACTACATATAGCAACATCAAAGTCTGCTGCAATCGCGTTCACACGCCGAAGCATGGACAAATACCCACTAACTATCTGCAAAGAAAAAATACCTTTCGTAAAGAAACATCTCTTCTTGGGTGTCGTCGTTGATCGCGGTCTGACGTGGACGCCCCATATTCAACATCTTAAAAAGAAGCTCTCAGCGTTTGTCCTACTAGCCCGGTTCATCAGTGGCACAACATGGGGAGCGACAGTTCCTGCTCTGCTACGTCTTTACCAAGCTATTTTTGTGGGCATCTTGCGCTACAGCCTCCCTGCTTTCAACGGCACGTGCAAAACAAATATGAAGATGCTACAGAGCCTACAGGCTCGAGCTCTGCGCTGCTGTCTTGGTCTCCCTCGGTCAGCCTCCACGCCAGGCACTATAGCCGAATCCCGACACTTCCCAGCATGTGTTCTTCAAATTCAAGAAACCTTAAGAATACATTTACGGCATCTAACCAGACATAAAAGACATCATCTAGCCGACATTATGTCGTCTAGACCATCGTCCAACTATGCATGCTCGTGTTTTAGCACTGTACCAACAAGAATTTCCATCACGGTTTCTAACACCAGAAATTGCAGCTACTCCACCTTGGACCATACCTACGCCGCTAATATCCCTCGACATTCCTGGGATACATACAAAACGCAACACTCCTCAGGCGGTGCTGTACCAACATACAATGACCGAACTCTATGGATCTCATATATCTCGTATACACGTTTTCACCGATGGTTCTACAAGTATAATGAGCTCAACAGCTGCTGCTGTGTTTCCTACCAGAGATATAACTATTAAGCACAAACTAAGTCACAAAACATCTTCAACAACAACCGAACTGATTGCCATTCAAGAAGCGGTGAAGTATATCGAGAAACAACAACCTCAAACATGGACTATCTTCACTGACTCCAAAGTGTCCTTGAAAATTCTACAATCGGCTATGGTACCTAGCGGATACCAAGAACTTGGTTTGAACATCATGCTACTTTTAAACCGCTGCCGAGTTAAAGGACATGATCTGCGCCTCCAATGGATTCCAAGCCATAGTGGGATTTCTGGCAACGAGGCAGCAGATGCAGCGGCTAAGTCTGCCCATAAAAATGTGCGCACCTTGAAAATTCCTTACTTCAAGTCAGAAGCTAACTCAACAGTGCGTAACGTAGCCAAACTCCTGACATCACATCTATGGGCTGATCCCGAATACCATCACACCCGATTATACGCCCTCGATCCACATATGACATTTAGATATCCGTCTGGACTTCCACGCAGGTCCCAGGCAGTACTACACAGACTCCGACTGGGGGTGGCGTTTACCCGACACTTTCTGCATCGAATAAAAAGAAGAGACAGCCCTAACTGCCCAGTCTGCGATGTCCAGGAAACTGCAAATCACCTTATCTGTGAATGTACCATCTACGCCGTGGAAAGAGAAGACCTTCACAGAACAATTCAGAGGCTAGATGACCGACCTTTCTCCTGTGACAAAGTGCTGGGCTCGTGGCAGTCCACGGAACATTCAATAAAAGCCACAAAAGCCCTGGTGCGATTTCTCGAGGACACCCGGTTGATGCAATCCCTGTAGGCAGAGACTGATATTTAACTATTCAACCCATCATCCTTTCAGCCCTCTCTTCTCATATTCATTAAGCACCTCATCCCACCTTTTCATCCCATAATCCTTTCCCCTGTGCAGAGTAGCCAGCTAGGACAGAAGTCCAGGCTTACCTCTCTGCCTTTCACTCATCACTTTAATAAAAATTAAAAAAAAATAAAGCAGTACTTATTTATTGCAAATCTGACTATATTACATGGCTTTCAATTTATCTTGATCGTCTGCGTGCACAAGGACTTACTTATCCAGTGTTACTGCGTAGTTCTTGCCGTCTCTTCTGGCTTTCCACATGTCCTTCGTTCGTTTCCATGCTGGAAAGCGTCGACCCCGTGTTCACGCTAACAGTGTCCGACAGTGCACATAAATACAGGGTGTCACAAAAGAAAATTTACACGGTCTTTTTTACCGCAAAAATAAACTAAGCCTCGCCGAACGCTCATTCTCCGCCCAAAGGTAGAGATAGAGGTCACAACCAGATGCCAAAGTTTCAGCTCGATCCGATAACTTAATCAAAAGTTATAAGTGATTTTCTGAAAATTTCAATGGGAAAATGGCGGCCGACGGAGTTTTTAAACACATGGGGCTCTATGACACCAGAAACCGAAAACGGGCAAAAATGGGCTCCACTTTCCCATTGAAATTTTCAGAAAATTACTTATAACTTTTGATTAAGTTATCGGATCGGGCTGAAACTTTGGTATCTGATTGTTACCTCTAGCTCTACCTTTTGGCAGAGAATGAGCGTTCGGCGATGCCTAGGTTATTTTTGCGGTGAAAAAGACATTGTAAATTTTCATTTGTGACACCCTGTACACGTGCGAAGTGGTTTCAACACCGCTTTTCATGTCACGAATTTCAAATAAAAATGCTGTAACTGACCAATTATTTCGTCTGCGTGACTGAGAAATGTTCCAATGTGCCTAGTACATACAAATTATTCGGGGTATTTGCTCTTATAATCGAGCGCAGAGAGAAAATGCACTCGCTTTTTCCCATAGAAATGCATTACCGGAAGTCAATTTCCGACTGCTTGCTGTCTGCTTCAAAATGCAACAGCACACTAGCGCCACCTGAGCCTCTAGCGTTTATTGTAATAACTCTATGCATCCGGTACGGTGCGATGGGCCCTCCGGTACAAACTGCGCATGCGCCACAACAGAAGACTGGCATGTGCGCAGTTCGTACCGGAGGACCCATCGTACCGTACCGGATGTGCAAAAACGGTTCCCTAAAACTATGGTGCCTGGAACGCGTCTCCGACTGGTGTGTTTACCGCGCCCAAAAGAGTGGTTCCTCGATTTCCGCCTGATGACGTCATAGAAGTGTCATGCTGTCGCCGGTCGCGACCCTGGTGGTGTCTCAACAGCTGTGGTGTATGTGGCGGACGCCTGTTCTGCTCCAGGTCGCTCCCCACTGTGACAGTCCACGGAAGCTACTGCAGCGGGAAGTTGGGACGCCTGGGACGCCGTGACGACAGCGACATTCGCGTTCGCTCGCGCTTTTCGCCAGCATTTCTACGGCCAACCGCCAGGATCGCGACAGTCAACAGCATGACACTCCGGCTTCTGTGACGTCCTTTGTTGCCACTTGGGGACCACTTTTGATGTATTGGCAGCTTAGGACGCTAAACACACCAGTCGGAGACGCGCTCCAGGCACCATACTAAAACTCTCTAGTATCAAACATCTGTAGCGAACATGAATACACATTCGTAAACCCGCCGGCCGAAAAGCGAGTTCACCACGATGAACGCCGGCTCAGCAAAAGGTTCAGAACGAGCCCCGACCTATCCTCGGAGAAGGATTGTAATGTGAGCCATAAAAATTAATAATTCCAAAGTTAATGAACAGGTTTTAGTTAATTAGACAGCTTACTGTGGTGGTTATTGTAATGGTCTATTAGTCTGATAAATAGACTGTGAATGTAGTAAACCCATGTACATTCCATTTTGTTTTCTTAAAATTCTCCTCGAATTAAATAAAATACCCAGCAATACAAAGGGAGATTTCAGGCACGACAGGAGGTACGGGCGGATGCCCCATTCCCGTTTATGTTTTCATATTGCGGTTTATCATATTCACGACAGTAGTATGTTGCTGGGATTGGCAGTATCTGTAATAAAGTGATTTAAAATAAGCATTTATAATACTTTTAACGTTTTGTATTTGCATTTAATTACAAATTCGAAAATACTGAGCAGTATTTATATGTATTTAAGCAAAAGAAAAGAACAATTGGTGTTTCAAATGCAGTTGTATTGAGTACAATTATCGGCCCTCTTTAAGGGGTATTCACACGAGGGAGAAATCCCGGGGATTTCTCCCCGGCACGCGCATCCTACGACGAAAACGTCAGGCTTTGCGATGTGCAAAAGCCTCGCGTTTTCATCTCGTGATGCGCGCGTGCCGGGGAGAAATCCCCGGGATTTCTCCCTCGTGTGAATACCCCTTTACCGCGACGGCACCGTACGCCAAGAGAAAAAAAAAGAAAAAGAAAGAAAGAAAGGAACAATGTTTGTTGTTTAGACCACGTGAGGTAAGTCTGCCCTTGCATGCAACACTGGTTCACTTGGTTCACGCTTGACTCTTGCCACGGAAGTTGAGCACAATAAACATGAAAATGTAGAAGTACGACTGGGTGGATTAGATCTAATGACTTTCTGCTTGGGAAGCTTTTATTTTCCTGCTTCAAGAGCACTGACTACGTATGTCGCGAGCTTCTTTTCAAATTTCGAGGCTCTTTCTTGGTTTAGCGGGTTCACCACATGTAGGAGGCAGAGATAAAGGCGCGGTGTCTAGGTTTGACCTATAGACAATATTATCCCATTTCTAGAAAAAAAAAAAGTTTAACTTTTTGGGGAAGAAATAGGGGAGTTTATTTCATATTTTTTTTTTAGATGATAACAAATGTGCACACAATATAGACGCTTTACATACGTGCTAGATTACAGCCGCCATTGCTCAGTTGGTAGAGCGCTCCACTGGAAATGGAGAGCTCCCTGGTTCGATACCAAAACCAGGCGGATTTTTTCATTCGCGCACCAGTCACCTAGCTGTGTTTGGAGTTTTGTGTTTGTCCTTTGTCCCTCTTGTTCCCCCTCTCCAGGGATTATTTTCTTCATTGTTATCCAGCTCGCTTGCACCTTTGTATTAACTGCATTATTATCGCTAACCTTCTCTTGTCTTACCGAGACGACGAGTCAATGAAGCGGGCGTTGGCGAGCCTCCACAAAAGCCAGCGTTGGGAAGGATATAGTCAAGTCTAAAATGGCAATAACCTGTCGAACTGTGGTGATGATGGAGTGAAGTAAACGGAATAGGAGGAACCAAAAACTGAAGGTCGGTTATAGCGGCGCCCATGCAAAGCTGATGCAAAGCGTCTATAAGATCTAAACTATGTAGTTTATTCACTATTGCATTTTTCCACCGCCAGGTGTTGTCAGCTCATTTTCAAGTTTCGCGCATCCGCAGAAAAGTCGAACTTGAGTCGAACTTCGGAAGTCTCATGACATCCCCTCAGTGAACTATTCAAAGATCCGTTGGATGCCACGGAGTGGTACGCATGACATGAGCGTTCTGCTAGTGCAAGCCACTCAGGGCCTGTTCACAGTTCCCGCCGCAAGCCTCGTGCCATGACCAGATGTGAGGGACGCATTCTTTCACTTTGCCGATCACTCTAGTCTATACGTCACCTGAAGTGTCAAGTACAGCGAGCAGCTTGACAATTTTCGGTACTTTGAGGGGAGTCGCACCACCATCACAATGACCCTGCAGTGAAGCGTGTTTTATTCTTGTTATGCATACAATAGCAGACAAAATTTTACTGTTACCATAGAACGCCGATTTTTCCGTCAGCCTTGTCTCTGAACAGATGTCAGATTAACGACATGTTGTTCAAAAAGCGTTTGACGTCGTGCTAAAAGTTTTATAGAACACTTGCAGATTGGCTCGCAATAATATTATATACCAAAAATAAATGGCCTCTCCTGGTATCGTAAATGTCTGTCTGACGCCAGATTAAGTTGATTGTTAAAAGATCTACGAACTGTTTTGCTTTTTACTTGAGTTAAATTTAAATCGCCGATGTTGACGGGACTGGAAACTAAATGTCTTTAGAAGAGCACTTGAGGAGGATCAAATACCTCTCGTTATATTTTGTATGTAGACTCTTCCTTTCATAATTTTAATTGCATTTGTAATTAAATGCATTTCTTCCAAAGTATCTTCTTTTCAATTCTGATAAATTGGTGCATAAATAATTTTCCAATCCATGGTTTGTCGCACAACACAGAACTACAGGAGTAACTCCGTCAACAAGAAACAATGCTCGAATACGATGATGATGATAATTGATCATTAGACGAAACTCTTTTTTTTTTCTTTTTTTTTTTTGTGGGAGCCGATTTTGAAAGAAGGACGCTGACAAATGCCCCTCCCTTTCGTGACGTCAAAAAATAAAATAAAACGCTTTCGTAATGATTGGCATAGTGTCGTTATTTTTTTCTGGAGATTTTGGAATCGAGCCTTTCTTGCAGTACTTACGTTGCTATAAAAAAATGGTTGCCCTTGCCTATAATATTTACATACATTTCTTCATTGTTTTGTTTTCTTTGACGCACACACACACAATATGGCGTTGTGTGTACGAATGTTTATACAGCCGGAAGTTAGTGAGCCTCAATGCGCGTCTGGTGTATCACTGTAGATGAGCAATTTAGCCAGTGCGGTACAACCGCTAGCCTATGGGTCTTTAACGTGCACCACGCAGTAGTGATTCACGACCGCACGCCGGTATACGATGCTCATCCAGATCGGAACGGGCAGGGGTGGGGTTGAACACAGGATCCCCATGGGCTCTGCAGCGAGAGCTTTCGCTTTGGCCACGTGCTCCGCTCTGTTGTTTGTTAACGGGATCGGCCACCGATCCCCCTCGGTTGACGCATCAGGAATGTTAATTCTGTACAGTAAATATTTACAACGCCACGTAACATACAAAATCAGTCACAAGGAAATATTCCGTTTATCCCATTTTATGTTTAATTAAACGCGTAACACAACAAGGCTTTTCGTTGTAAAAAAAAAGTAAGTCTGCGCTTTGATAGTGAAAGTTTCAAGCTTAAACCTTATTCTTCTCGAAAGATTCAAAAATTTTAAGCTTCGTAGTTCGATTTGCTTTTTCCATATACGTGGTACCGTCAATGTTTGACTATATTCGCGTGGGGCGAGTTTAGAGAATTCGAGAGGAGCATACACATGTTTAATTTCTCCTTTTCTAAATGTTTGGAGGCACGGCTGAGTGAATATGCCCTACCGGTTTTCAATGATTACAAATTCAGAGTTTGATCTTGTGTCTAGTATGCGAAAATGTTTTTGACTGATTTCTTGGTGGGAAAGTTCCGCACACCAACTGTTGAGGTCGCTGCCGCCCCTCGATTTGAAATTGCAAACGATTTCCCCGAAACATGTAATTAATCGGGTTCTTGGCTTTCTCCAAGGGGGTCGACGTCGTATTACGTACCTTCTGCGATCCATGAGGGGGGCTAGGTATTCGCCGACCTTGAAAAGGACTCGTTGACGCAGCATCGTTATCAATTCACTTTTAGCAGGGAAAGTCGCTTTAACCGTCCACGCAAGTTAAGATTAATATCACGGTTTTCGTCCTTCAACCGCTCTTTACCAGTCTCAAAACGGGGCTAGTAAAGCGTCAAACAATAATTAAAAAACAAACAAACACTTGCGCAGTTTAGTTGTGGGAATTCAAATTGAGTAATGAGCATGCCTCGTTGGCGTACCTTTATTGTTTGCAGACTTTAGGGACTTTAGTCAAGACAAGGGCCCGCACATAAAGTTCGTATCTCCCGAATTTCGCAGCTCCGTGAAAAATCAAGATATGCTAAAACTTCAATTCGTTCTTGGAAGGAGGAGTACTTTCTATGGGTAATAAGCAACGCGCTGCATTTCGTAGGTTGTCAGCGACTACTAAAATTCAAATTTATCGCGGCAGGTTGGTTTGCCGGTTTCAATGCGAGTTGATCAAATATTTCCAGCGCCTGGTGGTCTAAGTACGAAGTCGTAAAAGCAGGTTTGAAAACATGCTTTGAAAATCGCAAATAGCTTGTTTGCGTTCATGATTTAAAGGGGCCATGAAACGAATTTTGGGTTGGGATGAATGATTTTCAATTGGGACTTTACTAATCGCATATCGTTTAGTTGGCCAAAAGAAAGAGGCTAGAAAGTCAAAAGCCAGCTTTTCGGTACGAACATTTGAAAATATAGCGGACTATTTTGTACCTTCTTGCCTTCGAAAGCTCTCCGCCTTTTCACTATGATACATCCGCGGTTTCAAAAGCGCGTCACCGGCGCCAAACTGACGTCAGCAGAGCCGAGCTCACGCATTGGACACGAGAACTGCGTCACTCGGACGTATGCGCTCGTCAACAATCAATCCGTGGACGAATATTTGGATTCGCGTTCGTGGCCAATGAGTGCCCTGACGGAACTTATTGTCACTGGGGAATGACAAGTTCTATGGTGTGCATAAAAAGCACGGTGGAAGCTAGGAGTCATCGCACCGGTGCCGAAGGAATGTCACGACCACGTGATTTCACAATGCGCATTTGGGTTGAGGATTAAAGCTAAGGAGGAAGAAGTAGGAAAACCGTTTCATGACCCCTTTAAGACAACCCTGAGGCAGGGGAAAAAAGAAGGACAAACACGAAATCTAAAATTCAATCAATTTGAGACTTGATCGTGTTTGTCCTTCTTGTTTCCCCTGTCTCAGGGTTCTCTTAAATCATGAACGTGAACCACCTCGCCTGCGCCTTTTCACTCATTTCAGCTTGTTTGCACAGGTTAGTTGCTCTCGCGTCACGTATGTGCTCCTCTTTCACGTTAAATTTATTCATTTTATGTCGCTTAATGTGACGGGAATAGGCATGGCTGACGGACGACTTGTTGGCCGTCGGTAGCAGATCCCACACATAAGGGCATTTCCACGTTCGAGACGTCGCGCCTCGGAGCGACCCTGCTACGCCTGGCATATAATCGCTTTATTATTATTTTTTTCGGCGAGTAAGTCGCGAAGAAAGATTGAATGCAGAGGGAGACATACACACGTCGGCATTTGGCACAGAGTTCCCACACAAAAGCTTACTTCTCCACGCATATAAATAAGGTTTAGAAAGGAAAATGACAACTCAGGGGGGGCAGAGCACGCGCGCGCATTCCCGCCCCAGCAGTGCCAGCAGTAGTGTGTCGGCTGGCCTCTTTAATGTTTCCCGCCAGCCGCTAGGTGCCACTGCTTGACACTGGGGGACCGTGGCAGTGTCCAGTGCGTGCGAAGACCCCCAGGAAAAAAAAGTTTTTTTCAGTCAAAAAGATCTTGGGAGAATGGTAAAATAGCGCGGCCCAGCGGGTTCGAAAAGAAATTTATAGACTTTCCATCCCCCTAAGGGCAAACGAAGCCATACCACGCCGAACTCCTTTCAGAGGTTGGATGGGGTGAGAGGGGGGGGGGGGGGGGGGGGGCAAGTTTGTTGCCTTTACATGTTTTCAAGTTTTTTTATTTCTTATTTTGTTCCCCCGTTCTTTTTCTGGAAGATGGGAAAGTTGTGAGATTGGGGGGTACGAGATGCGGGACTCCCTCCTTGAAGACTGATAGATCTGCTCTGAGCAAGTTTTTTTTTTTTTTTAATTTGCTTGACATCGTTTATGGTGGCGCCTGCTCCGATGGATACGTCACACTGGCGCGGCTGTGCCGGTAATTCACTGCTTTTCTGAGAAAATGTCGTCTGGAAGCTAAGGACCCACCACGCTCTTGCCCGTGGGCGACGTCCTGGTGCTTTCTACTCGACAGACAGTGGATAGGCCAGCTTGCACTTTCGGCGTAGATACAATTGCGTCTTTCTGTGACCTGGAAATGGTTAAGGTTCCAAGGCCACTTCAGCAACGCACCGTGACACTTCCAAACCAGTTGCGCTGGAAGGGACTGTGCTTCTCACCTGAAACTTATTTGTCCGTGTGTATGAAGGTCCGTTGACACACTTGCAGCCGTGTACGACCGAGTGAGACAAGACCGGTATTTACGCCTCTTGCGACGGCGTAGGACCAGATGAACTGCTGCGGACCAGGTCCTAAGCAGTCGCAAGAGGCTTGAAAACCGGTCTCGTCTCAGCCGGTCCTACTCGGTTGTAAGTGTGTGAACGAGCCTTTAGAGACAAATCGGAAGCATTTTTAGAAGTACCAACATCACAACCACACGGACAGTATAAAAGAAGACTGAACCAACTAGCCGAATTGTCTACGCCAGGGGTCTCCAAACATTTTGGGATATGTTGCTGTTTCAAGGGCCGGAAAATAAATAAGGAAATATAAATGGGAAATAAACCTAATAAATAATCCTAGATAAGCATCTAAATACATTATTGAAAGTTTAGAGTAAAAGAAATGAATCTAAGGGGGATGACAACATATACTTTATTTAAAAATTCTATATTTAGCTATGATATTACACAATAATTGAAACCCATAAAACTCAAAAGGCATACATGAAAGCGCATAGAAACTTTGGCATATGTTCACGCAGGGAAGAAGACTAAAGCCGGGTAACACTGCTTATGCATCATACAAGACGGTCTGCATACAGATCCGAAGGCGAGTCACCGCGAGATCCGTGCTTGGAATGAACTCGTGTTTGCAGACTCTCTTTCGTATGATGTATGAGCAGTGTGACCTCGGCTTAAGGAGAAAAATAGAACTGACACTGGACAATATGCAATAGATACGACACATGACACCAAGCGCAATTTACATGGGAACGCCGGGAATTTTAACAAATGCGTAGTTACGCAGATATGAGAAAGGGGACTACGAATGGTGATACTGGTGATGACAATGTCCAAGGAATAATATGACGAGAGGACACGCCATATCGATAGGCATATGTCTCTCTATTTTTTCTTCATGGTATCGTCGTTTACGAGGCTGGTGTGCGTTGCAACGCCATTTCTTTATGCGAGCTTATTTTTGTGCCGGTAGCACCGGGCTTCATTGGAAGGACCGCGGCCAGTCACGGGCCCGATTTGGCCCGCGGGACGGGGTTGGGCGACCCGTGGTTTACGGTGTGCAAATGTTTTCGCGGCTATAGAGGCCATTTAAGTGCATGTGTAGGTGGAAGATGCACATCACCTTTTTCGCACATCGACGGCTTAATTCAGGTGTTTATCCAGGATCGTTGATCTGAAGGTGTATAAGACATTCATGAGAGGGGCAGAGGCAGGCACGTAGCCAGGATTTTGTTCCGGGGGGGGGGGGGGGGGGGGCGCCCATGACAAAATGCTGTATGAGGGGGAGGGGGGAGAGGAGGTCCCAGCAAAATGAAAGATTTCGGGGGGGGGGGGGGGGCGGGCCCCATGGAACCCCCCTCCCCCCCCTGGCTACGTGCCTGGGCAGAGGGTATTAGAGATCATTGGCCTGGAAAAAGAGCTGGTTAGAACACCAATGATGCCAATCTGGTTTCAGAAAAAAAGAAAAAAAAAAGAAGAAGGTCTGCAAGAAGTTGTTTGAGTTCTGAAACGCACATGAAATGATATAATCAAAAGCGCGACATTATCCACTAATGTGCAGGCGCGCCAAATGTTAGAAAGAATAGAGTAACTCTATTGTTCCAATCCTGGGAGCTAGTTTTCACTTGTATACGTCTTGTCTTGTTTAATACTGCCTCCGTGACTGCGGGACCACGTCCCAAGATGAGTCTGCTGCAAAATAAGAACTACGGAAGAGGCTCCAATTTCTAAGAACAACGCTCCACTTGGTGCCTAATGCGTCGAGGAGGCGCATTGGGAATCAAGCGGGCACTAAGCTTAGAAGAAAAGGTGTGGACTCAATGCCTCTTTTTTGTGAAGCAAAAAAAGAAGAAAAAAAAAAGAAAAAAAAATGATGTTCTTGTAGTGAGTGCGTGGTGGCTCCATGTCTTTCATGGGAGTTCGGGGGCGGAGTCTTCACTGCAGTCATTGTCTGGTAGAGCGCAACATACTATAATCAGATACAAGTTAACAATCCACCAAATAAACATCACCACGTACCGGCCACGACATTAAATTTCTCCGCTAACCAAGAAAGGAACTAGCCGTAATTGACCAGGTATGTGATGTGTGAGTTTATGGAAGAGAAATGCGCTGACACGGCCCAGGGCGCGCTGGGAGAGCACTTGAATGCTGTTCCTGGTCGAATAAAAGTAGGTTCTTTCTGTGTCCAGCCCGTTTTGTCCCTCTTGCGGGTGAGCAGTATACGCCCTAATCTTCAAAGACGTCAGCGCGACGCGCGTCTGAGTAGTGGGTTCTTTGCACATCGCGGAGGAACACTGTCTGGCAGTAAAGAGGGTGTGGCTGAAGCCTCTATAGTCACGTAGAAAAGGTGTCGCAGGTGGTTTCGCCTGTACTTTACAAAGATATCCGAAATCTTAAATATTTGCTACATCCTGAAACAAAATAAACCAAAGTGCACACGATATCGGGTTGGAATGTTCATGATTTTGCCGAGGCGAACTGGTCCTAGTCTGATCCAAGTACACTCGCACAGCCGCCACTGATTCAGAAGCCTCTTTGTCGGGATGAAATTGCGAAAATAAAAGGGGACTATTTCTTTCAGTATTGCGTTCGCAAAACTTGATGATGTATAATTGTAGTATCGAAGCCACCCGTCTGACGACAGTCGAGCGCGGCTCATGGATTGGACACAACAATTGTGTGAGCAGTGAGAACTCGACTTCGTCTCGTAACAATCAATTCCTCGGCGGACACTCGGGTAGTGGCTCGTGCCCAACCACTGCGGTGCTGAGAAGAGCCGAACTGTAGAAACGCCAAGAGCTCAGCGCGCATTTTCTACTTTGGCAGCATAGTACAGGCACCAGGTCATGTGTCCGTTTATTCTGGCTCCGAGTTGAGGGGATGAACGATGCTGATATTTTTCGAATTTTTTTAACGACTGCCATTGACTAGACAAAAAAATGAAGACAAGTTTATTTGGTTGTGAACGTTAGGGAGTGATTATAAGTAGTATTTAGCGAAAGTAGAAAAATAGTTTCTTGGCAATTTTAATATGAGACCACGATTCGTCCAGGGTAGTGTTATAGACCGCTACACACGTCGAGGAGAGAATTTAAATTGACCGTTAGAGAACTTGTCACCAAGTCTACCGTCAAAATAAATCAAACTAGATGCCATATCTCAGAAAGTTAAATTCTGCTTCATGCTATAATAAGTGACGAACTTAATGAAGGGCAATAACGAAAGTATGACGCACAATGACCGCAGGAGTTCTACACCGGAGTGATGTAAGTGGCCGATGCAGGGGCTAAAGCCCCTTGACGGGGTTGTGTTTGACTTGCAAGCAGCGCCAAATACTTGCAAGACGGGGCAGCACGGGGCCCCTGCCTCGTGCGGCCCCCGTCTTGCGTGCGTCGCCAACCGAATGGGGGCGCAGCAGCAGCACTAGTTGCGTGCAATGCAGGCAAAGGCAACACCAGGTGAAGAGAGAAAGATCGAGCACTAGGAAGGTGGGACGGGAGAGGAGGGCGGGGGAAGGAAGGGAGAGCACAAAGAACGTTAGAGAAGAGGAGAGGTTTATGAGCTCCTCACTATTCTTTCTAGTGCTTGCCCTTTCTCCCCTCTCCTGGCTTTTCCTTCGCCTGTACAGCACGTAGCTAGTTTCGCGCGCAGGGTTGGGCAGAAATACTCAAAAATGTATTTCGAAATACAAATACTGGGATACATTAAAATAGTAGCTAAAATACTGATACTAACATACATCTGTAAAAATGTATCGCGTTACGTATCAGAAATACATCTTAAAAAGAGGCAAAAAGTATTTGGAAATACAAATACAGGAATACTTTTTAGGGAGGGCAGAAATACAAATACAGAAATACTGATAGCGGAATACATTTTCCAAATTTTTTGAGATGCCAACTGAGATGGAGCTTGAAGTTTGAAGTGGATGTTTTCGATCCCGAAATTACTTTCCAGTAGGCTTGGCACTTTCCCATGAAGATAGTGGTTTCGGACGACAAGGAGTCTTCAATGGGCCCAAAAAAACGTCCCATCAAGGGCTGACCGCGGTCCTTTCCATGACTTCCTGTCTGCCTGACGAGGGAATCCTGTCAACATTGATCACATAATGTCACGGTGGAATGAACTAATATTCTTTATCTGTAGGTGTGGCCTTGAACATAAAACTTTACCACGCTGCTTTATGAAAGGACAATACGTACTTTCGTTGTAGGTTACCTAGTTAAAGATCGTGCATACAGTGTCATTTGGCATTTTTGAGAATAGTGGACAACCTGAAGCATCTTGGAATACATGCCTTATCTTTTGTTACGGTTGAAAAACGATACGGTAGCATCCCTGTTCTGAAGGTCCTTACTACCGACCCTCCGTCACTGACGCACGGATTGCAGTCCTCAAGTTTTACCTAGCATTATCCAAACAGAGACCTCGTGGATTGTGAGCTGATATTGCCGGCACAGGTGCGAGCTGTCCGAGAAACAGCGGTCTCGAGACGAGTCGTGGGAGTACGTAGTCTGGGATGGCACAGCGAGGCCATTTCTGGCCTCCTTCTGGGTTTCGGATCACCAGAGCAGCGGGTCACGTTCACGTTCGCTGATGACGTACCCTTGAGCCATGCAATATTGCGGGTGCAGCCGCAGATGAATTCGAATATGTGTTGAACTTCACAGCGTGAGCCTTCCTACTATTTCAAGTCAACCACCACTAGGCTCGTGCTACAACGGAATGTGACTCAGCTTTGCCGGCTGGGTGTACTCTGTACGCTAAGGCACGAGAGACGGTTAGCAGCGGGCATTAGATGCCAGCAAACAATGACTCAAGAAATCCCTACCTAAGGACCTGCGGCAGAAGATGCTCTGACTCCACTCCTGGCACGCCACCTGGTTCGAGTACCCGACTTCGCAACACTTCTCAGAAGAGAGAAGAGGACGCATAGAAAAATAGTTTGCAGAATTAAAAGGAACCTTGGTCAGCAGAGTAGCAATGCCCCCGCATCTCCTTGACTCTGATGCCCTGAGAAGTAAAAAAAAAAAAAAAGTGTTTGGACTTGCTTTGGGGGGGGGGGGGGGGGGGGGGGGGAGTATTTCTCAAGAAATGTAACGAAATACATTTCATCCTGATTTTATCGCGATACAAAGAAACATTCCAAATGTATTTCGATGCAGGAATACAGATACTGGTGAAAAAAATGTATCGCGATACAGAAATACAGATACGAAATGTATTTCTGAAATACTATCGCGATACATTTGTATCGCGATACTGCCCAACCCTGTTCGCGCGTTCATACAACAGTGGTTGTCGGTACACGGAAGAAAGGTGGATCGTGAATTTCATCGTCGTGATTTCATTAAGGGGGAGACTCGGGAGAGGAGGGCGATAGCTCTTTGCAGAAAAACAAACAAAAATTCAAACTGAAAAAAAAGGAGAAAAAAAAAAGGGAGGATTGTGGTTACGGTTACGGTAACGGTAAAGCTATAAGATCGATTTCGTTCCGGTGTTTTGGGGGGTTCAGGTTACGAGAATTTTGGTTACCTGTTTCATCTATTTTGAAAATAGATCTTGAAACTTTCTTGTGCTTCTTCAGCATATTTTAGTTACACGCCAGATATATTTTATGAAATTAAAGATCTAATCGCGTTCTCCGCCGGAAAGTGTAAACTATACATACTCCACTCATTCAACGCACCGGAAGTTGAGTGGGTCGATTCAATCTTCAATAGATCACAGAAATCATCCTCGTATAGTATACGACAATGTAATTGTACATAGACGTGCGGCTAGTACATATCTTACGCAAAATTGGTGTAACCTTCCCCACTTAACACGGTGTGAAATGACCTCATACAGGGAAACCAAAAACATTCCAGACCGGAAGAATCAGTGAGAAGAAAATAGACATTCAACGATTCAAGTTTGAGACATTCTTTGTGTCTCTACTACTGCCATTGTTTCGCGTAAATCTGGAAAGAACAAATAAAAAAGAAAAAAAGAAAGAAAGAAGTATCTTAAACCCTGCTTTCCGCTCGTTTACCCCGCGCCTTACTTCCGCGGGCCAGGGCCAGAATCTTCTGCCACAAATAAAGCGAATGATCGTGCCATCTTCAGAGAAGTCTTTCTATTTATTTTTTATTTTTATATGGGCGGTGCAACGATATTTAGTTAGTGTTTTTCACTTTACACGAGCTCCCTTGGGACTAGTGGGACCCAAGTATTGGCAACTTTCAGCGATGGTGGTACCGCGGTGTGAGAATCACCCTCCCTATAGCTTCTGGATGGTCGTCTTCAGTATGAAAGTGCTCGCTTAAAACTTCCCTGACGTGTAAGTATGAGGTAAGTCTCCTATATTGCTCATATTTTACAAAATTAGAACTACTTACTCGTCGCAGACCCAATCTCCTACCATGCTATCCTACAGTGTTGTAGACGTTCCTCAAAGAAAGGACGAAAGCTCATTCCTTGTTCCTTCGGACCTTTGGAACGCGTTCCTGTTACAATTTTCATTTGTGAAAAAGGAACTCGTTCCCGTTACAGTTTAAAAATGGAACGTGTCGTTACATATACATTACATTTGTATTTGGGTGATTACTATTTTCATTTGGATAAAAAAATATTTGTTTTGTTGTTTTTATCTATTCCATCAAATGACACCATACGAATTTGAATACCGTGATGGAAGGACACCAGGAAAAGAAAATAAGCGGAAAAAGGTTTCATTTGTTGATATATTCACCTTTAAAAATCTCAGCTTTGGACCATATTCTTTGTGATGAGCGATTCCGACGAGCCAAATATACTGATACCCTATATTGAAGGAGTGTTTTACAACAACCTCACACCTTTCAATCTAACAAAGTCCCTTGTCCGAATTTAACAACAGTTGCTTCTCGATGTTTCTGTCCGCAAGACTAGCAAGTGAAGAAGAGGGTCGGGATTTCGGAAGGCCCGTCTTGAAAAGTGCCAGTCCTTCGTGAAGGTTGGATTCGTTGTTCAGCTTCAGGGGGCGGGGGGCATGGGGAGAAAGAATCAAGGTTAATTGGTGTGTATCTTTTGAGTGACCAATGTTCGGGATATAAGGTTGCGTTCGGTGTCCGGTTACCTGTTCTTCTGTTGTAACTCAAGTAGGTCTCTTTGTAGAAGTCCAATGAGGGCTGTAGTCGGCCTTAGGTTTCTGGGTGTATGAGAATTCGTACAAGGAAAGAAAGTAGCTGGAGTTTGACTTTTAGACGTCCCTCTTTCTGTGTCTTTTCCATTGACGAAAAGTTTTTTTTTTTTTTGTACCACAGTTTTGGACACTGAAAAAAATGTATCAATGTCCGTTAGAACTCCTGCACCCAACTGTTACCACGCGAGAACCCTGCAACATAAACCCTAAGATAAGTAACAAAAACATTAACGACACTCTGCTCTTCGTAGTGATATCGTTTTTATACATTTTAGAATCTGCCTCTTAGAAATAAATTAAAAATTACTCCACTGGACGAGAAAAGGAACGCCGTTCCTTTTTCCGTTCCAGTGAAAATGTAACGAGTTCCTGCTCCAGTTCCAGCGATGAAAAATGTAACGGCGGTGTTCCTTCGTTCCTCCTAGAAGGAACGCTTTCCAGGAACGCCGTTACGTACAACACTGCTATCCTACTATGGTGCACTAGACTAGGGGGTAGTGTTGGGCCTGTGGGACCAGCGCGGCTCGGCAATGGGAGCTCGTTAGGCTGCGTGTGTAGACAACAATCTCGGCGCTGCAGTCGTCACGGTAGTAAGAAGTAGATGCAGAGGTTTATGCGAAGGAAGTGTACGTGCATTTTGTCCGACTTGTGACGCAGATCCAAAGAATCGACGACAGATTATCACTCAGAGGCAGTGTTTAGGGCAATCAAAAGCATGAGACGAGTTTGAACAAAGCTCTCTCAAAAGTGCTCGAGGGTTTTTTAAGAGTGACGACGCATTGTTCAGGTGCTCCCCTGTTGCTTAACCCGTGTGGTTATCGCACCTGCTTCGCGATCCCGGAAACGTGGACGTTTTTCAAGACGCCAGCTGCATGCGTGTGTGACTGGGGGGCGTCACGCGAACTGCTGCAAAGGCCATGCCCAGCTTTCTTGGAAATCAAAGCCTCGGCACATGCACTAAAAGGAAAATTTAAACTGAACAACAACAAACATCGCTATGTTCCCCGGGAATATCTTAGATGACATTAAAAAAAGATATCAATACGCAGTAATTATATACTTTTGAACGCGTACAGTTTTGATTCCACGGCTCTACAGATATTTTTTTTTTCATCGACTCTTATGGGCTACTCTCACAAATTTATCAATTTCTGCCTTTTTTCGCAAAAGATCGTATTGTTGCCGAGGACTGTAATTACGTGGGTAACATAGGAGGCAAATCAATTGCAATTTTGATATTTCCTCGAAAACTTGTTATTCCACGGAATCTTCCAGAAAGTTGACCCTGCCAGGCCTATGTTAAAAATTTGCGGTATCAGTATGAGTTCCTGGTGGCGAGTAGTCTCGAGCCGATTTAGCAGCGGCTCGACCTCCCCACGTCGCGTGGTCGCAGCCACAGTTATTATAATGTACGCTAGAGCTCCAGCTACCGCTAATGTACCATTTCAAATCGAAGCAGACGACAAGCAGTCTAAAATTAACTTCCGGTAACGACTTCATATGGGAAAAAGTGGAGGTATTTTCTTTTAGCGCTTACTTATAGAAACAAGTGCAACGAAGAATTTTTACGAACTAAAAGGCTTAAAACATTTCTTAATCACGCGGACGAAAATATTGATCAGTTACGGTGTTTTCATTTTAAATTCATGGCATTAAGTATTGTGACAAACTTGTTACATTCATTTATGTACACTGTCCGTCACTGTTAGCGCGACCACGGCATCGACGCTTTTCTGCGTATGTAGACGATTAAAGTTGTGAAAACTAAGTAATTGAAGCGATTTACAATAAATGATATTCGCCTTATTCTTTCTGCTCATGTATAGCTGCCAATTAGTTTTGTTCTATGGTCGGTGACAGGTTAAAGGAACCGTGAAATGACTTTTCTTTACTTTTGCCGAACAACTTTTACATTAAACCTTCAATGTTCACTGAGCGCCGAACAAGCATTCGTTTTCGTTTCGTTTCTACACGAAAATTTAATGAAATATTGAGTTTTTCTTCCTCTTCAACTAACCGCAAAACAAGCCGCGGAGTAATTTTGACGGTCGAGACCACTGATCTCTATGACAATCGCTGGATCGCGTTTGCCCGCCCCACGAATGCGGCCACTGGCGGCCATCTTTTTGGCAGAGTTATTTTACCTCTGGCCGATGTAAGCTGCTGCAGCCACTATCATCCATCCATGGCAGACAGCGTTGGGATAGTTGTGGTGGCAGGCTGCCGTCAAAATAGCGTGGGTGATATTTCGTGCTTGATTGAAATTGTTTGACGAAACATATTTTTGAAACCCGGCTGGAACGGTAGCCCGATCTTTAAAGACCCGGTGAAAGGTTCACGAAATCGCAGCACTGGGGAAAAGCAGCACAGCACGCATCGAAAGTCGCATCGAAAGAAGCATCGAAAGCAGACGCCGGTACGGAGCGGGTACGGAGTCTGCTTTCGATGCGAGCTTCGCTGCTTTCCCCCAATGCTTCGCTTTCGTAGAACTTTCGCCGGGTCCTCAAAGATAAGGCTACCGTTCACGCCGGGTTTCAAGAATCTGCTTCGTCGAACAACTTCAATCAAGCACGAAATATCAGCCACGGTACAGTGTACTAGATCCACGGCTATTTTATGGGGGTGCCTGCCGCCATTGCGCTGTCGCCAGATTACTATGATGGCTAGAGATAATATAACTCTACCAAGAAGATGGCCGACCGTGGCCGCATTCCCGTCCATAGGTGGAGCTGGTCAAACGCGATCCAGCAAATATACATAGAGATCCGTGGTCGAGACGTACTTCGGCACGGGAACCAGATGTTCACTCGGCAGTAGGAGAGAGAGAGCGTTAGCGGCGAGCTGGTGGTGTGCCGATACGCTTTACCACAGGATAACAGGGTTTCACCAAACGCTGATGGTGCCAATGCCACCGACTTATTTTCTGAATCGGCGCCTCTCATCATCGCGATAGCTAAGGACACATCGCAGCTGTGCGAAATTCAATTGATATGTTGCGCTACAGCGAGAGCATGGGACTGGGCCCATACGTTGGTACGCATGTTGGAAAGTGCGGCGAGTCTTCCGACGAAGACCCCAGTTCCTCGTCGGAATCGGAGAAGGAGTGGCGACTCCAATGTATGGTATGTTCCGAGCATACTCGGATGAGCTTAGACCTGGGTCCAGGCGCGTAGCCAGGGGGGGGGGGGGGGGGGGGGGGGGGGGTCAGGTGTCGGAACACCCCCTGAAATTTTAATTTATTATACATATATATCTTTTTTTTTATTGTGTGTGTGATTGTACCAGTCTCTTGAAACACCTCCCGAAAATATTTTGTGGCTACGTCACTGCTGGGGTCCCTCAAACCCATGAGCCTGCACCAAGTGCTTCGACGTGGTTAATTGTGTGGCAGACTGTGAAACTGCAGCCATTTATTTTTCGGCTCTGGACTGCACAAAACTGCAATTTGGACACTTGCAACGAGCGCGTTAGCTACCGCTGCGTCCGTTGTGACAGGAGCGACCGGAACAACCGCTCTGCGCCGCGCGTGCACACACCTGCAACCACTGCAACAGGCGCAGCAGGTCGTCAGTACGACGGCCGCTTCTCCACCGCCGTCAGCTGTTTCCTCGTTGTCTCTAAAAAAGAAGGGGATGCGCTGCCACTCGCTGGAGTAACAGAAAATAAAAAAAATTTTTCATCTGCTCAATATGTTTTTTTTTTCCCTGTGAGCGAAAAGGGGTATTCCTGCGATTTTTTTAGCAACCCCAGCTAACTATATTTTCGAAATCGCCGTCCTTTACTCTTTCCGGTATGCTGTTTAGTATCGCGAAATTCAGAATAGTTATTGTGAAATCGGTAAATGAAAATTACGCTAAAACGAAGATTCAAATATACCCGCGCTTTTCAATGCAGTGACGTCACACAAGGGCAGGCTTGCGGTTTGAGCGGGCAGTCTAAAAATGAACTATGCCCAGCATTTGTTTCGTGCTGCTGCGCGGGAGCTGGAGCGACCTCCCAAAGCAGTCATTTTACACCATGAAATTGTTTGTGATCAGCTGGGAACGAAGTTTACAGTCCAAAGAGTGAACCCCTGCCTTCCCACTACGTCACTTTTCCAATGTTGCCATAGAGCTTTTCACTTTGAAAAACGCGATGATGACCAAAATTGTAAATGCTGTACCTTCGCGGTAAAAAGTTATTTTGTCCAAATATTTGGGTTACTATGGTTTTATTTCGGGGGAAGGGGGGGGGGGGAGGGGGGGGGACCCATGACAAAATGCTGTATAAGGGGGAGGGGGGAGAGGAGGCCCAGCAAAGTGGAAGATTTCGGGCGGAGGGGGGGGGGGGGGGGGGGGGGGAGGGGTCCGGGCCCCACGGACCAGGACCCCTGGCTACGTCCCTGTTTGTTGGTGTTTTTAGCAAGTTTTTAGGCAAATCGGGGACTATGAAGAAAACGGCGGAGTGGATGAAAGCTTAAATTTTTATTCTGTCAGAATAGGCTCGCAGGGCAAAGTGGATGTAAAAAGAAAAGAAAAAGATGCAGTGCGCCGTCTTCGACGATCAAGACTTTAACACACGACTTTACCGGTAATACATATCTCGCCACACGCCTCTTCTACGATTGCAAAAAAACGATGTAATCTTAGCAGCGATATAAAAATGTAGAAATGTGATTTCGTGATCACATACACTTTGTGAGCGTTCAAGAATGCTAACACTAATCGCTTTTCTTGGGTGATGAAAACGCGTCAGAATTCGTATCCTTCATACACGCGTTTAAGTACAGCACGCACCAGTAATACTGTGAACTCGAACACGCGCACAAAATAAGATATCCGGGCGATGTTCGAAGACACAAATGCTAAGAAAGCACCACTGTAGTCGAAGAAAACAAACACGACGGCATTTCTGCTGTTTTGAGGGTGCCGCCACTGCATCGCCCGACGAATAGATGATCTTCTCTTCCAGGACGTGCTGGGCACGGTGTAGGAAGGCTCCTTCCTACACCGTGGTGCTGTGTTATCATTGCGACAAACGACGAGAATTCAGTCAAGGATAGCGCTCTACGCGGAACGATGAGCTTCCCCCACGCCGACCACGTCGACGATCACCACTGACTCAATATAATTCAGCAGATAGCAGGAACCGCGACCGGCATGCAACGCGCGCGGCCGAGCTCCCTCAGCAGACGACGCTTATGGGTTGACAGCGCAGGCGCAGTCTGATCTTTCTCTTGCTTCGTTTACCACACGATAGATGGCGCATGGCTCCGAGCCTTATAAAATTCGGAAATTTCCGTCAGATCGCTAGTTATGCTACAAAATGTGGATCAGAATATTCTTTAACAAAACTTTAAAGAAACATTCGCCGGCTATTTGTTGTTTACGATCGCGGTGCTGGTGAGGTAGGCTCTTATCCAATAGGCGACCTGGATTTGACTGACGTGCTTTGGCACCGTGGATGCATCGCAGTGAAAAGTCAGCGAGCTTTCGAAGGGAAAAAAATATAAAAGAATCCGCATTTCTTTAAAAAAATGGCTTTTAATTTTTTTTTTTTTTTTTTTTCTTTTTACACCTTTTTCAGAAAGCCGTAAAATGCTTCGCGTGCCTTCTATCGTTCTGCAATTTGTTGGTTTAGTGGTTTTCGATGATGCTGAGCAATTTTCTAATTTAAACCATGCCCTTAAACACAATATTAAAAAAGTTAATTAGGCAAAAATAATTAACAAGTTAATTATCCCGGACTTTAATAATTTTCTTAAATGGCCCCTTGCCTAGGACCACAACGCCACAAGCCTTTTTTCGTTGCGATGAGTAGTTTTCGCAGGAGCGATTCGGCCTGCGTTCTCTGAAACACCCTGTATATGTCCTACTGGTCGCTTTGATGCGAAGTGCATTCGTAGCCTACGTCTTCAATTTCCTGGTCGCCTTCTTATATGCGGAGATTTTAACGCAAACCATCCTCTCTGGGGTAGTAAACGCACGACGCCTCGGGGTACGGCTCTCGCAGATGAGGTTCAATCAACAGATTTGATGATTCTGAATGACGACCCTCCTACATTTCTTGGTCATTGCGGAGAACCTAGCGTGCTGGACCTTACTTTTGCTTCCCCAAATCTAGACGTGTACTGGTCGTTGGATGCGGACACACGTGGAAGCGATCATCTTCCAATTTTGATGAATATATCCGAAGCGACCCGCCTCCCGCGTAGTGTAACAAATTGGGACGTATTCCGTGAAACGTTTTGCATTCTTGAGCCGTCAGAGGATATAGTAAAAGTTATTCCTGCATGTCTCGTTCAATCCACATATAAAATATCTTTAAGGATATCTCAGCCGTCCCCGGATTTGAAGATCGCACGCTTACGTGCTGTTCGCCGCCGCACTCAGCGTCGTGCGCGCCGATCTGGTAAGGTCTCCCATTGGATAGACTGTCGTCGTGTTACGTCAGCTTTACTTCGTCATAATCGCACACTGCGTCGTCGACAATTTCTTCAATTTGCCTCGTCATTAACTTCATGTACACCAAAGCCAAAGATCTACAAAGTACTGAGAGGTATGGGCTCCTCTCCAACACCTCGAGATGTGTTCATCGCCCTCAGTATTAAAACTGGCCTTGAATTATCACGACTTGCTGATGATTTTGCGGTGCCCTTCATTGTACCCCAACGCCCTTCTGGATCTTCATATCCTCGATCACTGACCGGTCCTGCATGAAGCCCGGAGAGTATGGATCATCCTTTCACTATGTCGGAACTAGATGCGGCTCTTAAGAAATGCAAACGCCACAGTGCTCCTGGGTCTGATGGTATTACTTACCAAGCATTGCGTAACCTGAGTGACAAGTCACGCGTCGTCTTGCTCGAACGCTTAAATTTGGCGTGGACTACTGGTATTCTTCTGCAAGAGTGGAAGCATGCTGTAGTGACCCCTATTTTAAAACGAGGCAAGCCTTCGTCGGCATTGTCATCGTACCGCCCAATATCTTTGACCACGTGTGCTGGAAAACTTCTAGAACGCTTGACGACATTGAAGCACTGTCACCTGAAATAGCGGGATTCAGAAGTAAACGCTGACTGCATTGCGAGCCTTACATCAGCATTGGAAGACGCTCGTTCACGAGGAGACACTGCTTTGGCAGTGTTTCTTGATGTTGAACGAGCCTTTGACTCGGTTCCACATGATGCAGTTATTGCCTGCTTGGATCACCTTGGCATAACAGGAGGAATGCTAAAATATTTCCAAGAGTTTCTGAGCAACAGGACAATTAGTGTTTGCTTGGGAAAGACTGAGGAGCTGTGCATCCACTGTTGCGTGGGTTACCTCAAGGTAGTTGCCTTAGTCCAATGCTATTTAACATCGTAATGACGGCAATACCTTTATTTACGCATGCATAAATTACCATACCCTAGTGGTATTATCATCTATGCAGATGACATCTATTTGTGGGCTTCCCCTTCTGATCGACGCATTCTACGTCCCTTTACGCAAACATGCCTAGCGCGTGTTGCAAACATGCTAGAAGACCTCGGACTTGCCGTCTCAGCGCAAAAAACAGCGGTGCCCGCTTGTTCCCGCCGCTCTTTCCGTAATGAATTTCCGCGGCTTACTTTATGTGGGACTCGAGTACCGCGCGTGCGTAACTATTGAAACTTGGGGTCCATCTTGATTCACGAATATGTTGGCGTCGGCACGTCACGAATCTTGTACGTCAGACGGCGATGACGACATCTCTTATTCGTCGACTTCGTGGACTTGAGTGGGGATCGGCCCCTAAAGCCCTACTATGCGTGCACCGGGCGCTTAACCTTTCCCGCATTCTTTATGCGGCGTCATATTTGGCGCCTATACGCGATCTCTATGGGATCAGCTGGAACGATGCCACCAACCCGGAATAAGAATGGTTCTCGGCTTTCCCTTGCACTCTCGAATCGATGCAACGTGGATTAAGGGCCGAGAGATGCAGGTGGCTTTACAGTTACACGCTGTGAACCGTGCTCTTAAACATCTGGTTCGGCTTGTTGAGTCGACCAGTGGTGTCTCGCTGTTCACTGACATGCAGCAGCGTCATCTTTCACAATATGGCGGTCACTGCACCTGAAGCTCGGCTTCATACACTCCATCCCCCCTCCCCCAGTTGACTCCCCGTGGAGCAAGCACCCGTTCACCATCTACGAGGACATCCCGGATTTCCACGGAAAATCACGACACCCTTGTGTGGTTAGTAGAGCCCTGACAGAGAAGGTGATGACGTCTCGACATTCCCTCATTTACGGTCATTTATACTAATGGCTCTGTCGACTTCATTCATGATGTCGCGTCTGCAGCTTACCATATCCCCTCAGAACCCTGCTCATGGTCAGGACGGTTCGACCATGTCGTGTCGTCGACTACAGCGCTGGACTGAGTGGAATCCATGCAGCTCTTCTTCACATCACGACGAAACCACCAAATAACTGGCTTTTGGCAGCAGACTCTCGGTGTGCCGTGCATAATATCCTCACCAGCAAAGGCGCCAACCCCGATTTGGTTCGTGAAATAATTAGTCTGGGTCACCTACTTGTCTCCCATGGCTCTAACCTGCGAGTACAGTGAATTCCTTCGCACATTGGCTTACCCGGAAATGAGATGGCTGACCATCTGGCCTCAACCGCTCTAGAACTGCCCACTGCCACGTTGAATCTCCCCAGCCACTCTGACCCGAGATTGGCTATTAAGACTTGGATACAACACAAGCATCCCGTTTCCAGTGCGGCGTCTGATGAACTTCCTCCTTCAGCTTGCACGCGTGGCCTAACACAGACGTTCGCTTCCCTTCTCTACCGCTTAAGAGCGGACTGCGCGTACACGCAAGTGAACCTGCACCGCATCAAAAGAAAAAAAAAACAAAAAAACAGCCTCTTTTGCGAGCACTGCGATCAGCCAGAAACGCTGACGCATATATTTTTTTTAATGTGGACACTACAATACAGAAAGAACTGTGCTTCTAGCTTCACTGAAGAGCCTCGGTGTTTCACCCACCGTCGTGGATATACTATTCCCCAAGGGTCCACCATCCACGTGCACACGTCTCCGAAAGACTGTGTTCAGCTTCTTGGATGCCTGTGGGCTTCTGGCAGGGCTGGGATGAGTGAGAAATTACGACCGCCCGCTTCTTTTTTCGTGCTTGTGTGCCAGTGATAGTTTTTCCCGTGAAGTTTCCTGCGGGAATTTCACGAAAATTTTGTGATACTCGCGTTCTAGATGTGCCCATTTTTTCCACTTCCTGATTTCTTGCCGACTCTTTATTTGACTTTAATTTGTTAACTTATGTTTCATCATATGTTAACTTATGTTTCATCATCCTATATTTCTCATCGCCATCTGTTCCCCTTCCTTTCCCCTGCATTCATTCTCATCAAAAGTGCAATAATCCAAGCCCGTGAAACTTTTCCACAGCCAGTGAGAAAAACCTCACGTCAGGCAAACACCACCACCACCACCACCACCACCACCACCACCACCATCAATAAATGTAACTTGTTAACCCGATATCGATTTGACTTACGTAAGTACAAGTCCACGGAGCTGGCACTACTATAACAAAAAGAATACATAAACAGTTGAGAATTATTCGCAGGCTTTCGATTTGGTAAATCATACTACTTTGTTAAAAAAAAAAAAAAAAAAAGCTTGAATGCTACGGTATTCGCGGCAAGGTATTGCTGCTTTTAAAGTCGTACTTATCGAAAGCAAGTTGTTCACACAAATAATATGTGCTTCAAGGCTCAACCCGCACTTTGTGGCGTGCATCAGAAAGTATACTGGGGCCGCTACTTATCAACCCTTGCCAAGTTTATAATATACGCGGACGATACAAGTATTTTATTTTCTGGTAATGACATCGACGAACTGATAGATAAATGTAATTTTACAATTAAAGCACTAAAAAAGTGATCGATGTCTAATTCTGCGCAGATAAATAAAGTAAAAACAAGCAGCTATATTCAGACAAAAAGAAGAAAAAAAAGTTTTAGTACATAACGACATCCCACTAAACTCACGTTCCATAGACACTGTTGAACATTTTAAGCGTCTTGGTGTCGTATTTTCTACCACTGATGTGGGATAGACACATAAACCATATAGTTAAAGCCCTGCGCGGATAACAGTTTGAGTATCCGCACCCGATCCGTATCCGCATACTTTGTATCCGTATCCGAACCGCATCCGCAAAATGTGCAACCATGTCGATATTCTTGCTAACAGCAAAAAAAAAGTTCCGAAAGAGAGGAGGAGAAGCAGTGGTTGGAAGACAAAATCCTTTCTGTTTAGTTACCGAGCGTATGTGGCCGCCTCGAGTCTCACGGTGTTTCGCGTCCGCCAGCGGGCAAATGCCCCGCTGAGTCAGACTCCAAGGCCTGATCGGATCGACTAACGTGTTGTTCGAGAAAGATCGCGGCCTGCAGGCGCCACAATATATATATATAATAAAAGAAAACTTTATTTATTATTATTATTATTTATTTACTTATTTATTTTGGCTTCGGGCGGCTACGGAGGTTGCGCGCGGCAGCCGCTGGCATTGCTGGCGCTCTGGCGTCGTAACAGGACGAATATGAACTACCAGACTTTCTTGGCTAGAACTCTAAGCATACAAAAAAGAAACGGGCAATTGACCTTTTTCATAGTTCGGCCACGATCGTGGCGCGCCCTCGCGGGAATCACTCGAAACACTTTTGGTGGCTCTGACACCGTCTCTCCGTCGTCCGTGCCAGGCCTGGCGTGCCTCCAGGTCCATGTGTTTACGCGTCTTCTCAGGTGGCGTTGTTCCGTCTTTCCCCATTCTGAACGTGTCTTTCTGTCTTCGTTTGGAGTGCACATTTTCTTCCAAATGGCTGGGGACGACCGGGAGGATTAACAAAAGCTACTGTCTACGATACAGAGGACCTCATTCGTTTTTATACCTCCAAGGGTGCATAGACATCCGACGCTGCGTCAGTTTCTACCATCGACTCGGAGCCAGTTAATCGTCACTTCGGTATCGCGTCTTGCAATTGGCTACTATAAGGGGGGTCTGCTTTCAAGGCAGAGTCGCAGAGTGTTATGTAAGGAAAGCAATGGTGACCAGTTTCGATACCGACCCAACCATCTACCCTGTGCGGAGCTTGTGAGCCCCGTTTATAAGGCCCGACGACTACAAACAGCTGATTTTTCTCCCCTTGATCGCTTAAGTTGTTCGAGCTTATTGCTTCCGTCACTTAGCCGTCCTGTGTACCGCGCGAACGCACGAGCATCACCGTATTCGGGAATGTGTAAACAAACTAGGGCGGTGTGAAATCCGGGCGGTCTTGATATCGCAAAGGCTCGCCTGCACCAACAAAAACTAAGGAAAGGTACGTTAGAAACAATTTCTCTTTAAACTCAGCACGTTTACGAACCTTCTACAAAGTGAGCCCAGCAAACAAAGGAGTTCACGGTTGGTTGCCAAGGCATTCCATCAGGGTTCTGTCTCCGTGAAGCTTAAATTCGTTTCGCACGCTTTAAATGTTTTGCCAGCGACTGATATTTTTTATGTTTTTTCTTCTCTTTTAACATGGCAAGACGCGAATGTCTATAGCGCACGCCTGAAGGACGGAAAGCTTTATCATGTTATTCTTTACTTGAGTACCGTGTATGGCGTGATTACGTCACACAACCTCGCGTGCACATTTACTGTTAACGGAAAAATAGTCATAGAGTAGGCGAGCTGGTGTAAGTTGAACATGGTGGTAAACATGATATACGAATATGCATCGACGACAGGGACGGAAACAGGACTTCTTTTAAGAAGTCCTGTGTCCTTGAACTTTTATCCTTTCATGCATTCGTACCTATTCACCAACACGCTCATTTTGAAGCATTAAACCTGAGACTGGTGTAGGAAAACGAAAACGCAAAAAAAGAGCAAGCATCGTCTCAAGAGACGTTTTTTGTCTCCTTTTGCGTTTTCGTTTTCTTTCCCGTTTCCGGCTTAACATCATGTTCAGATTTACTGTATTTTAGTTAAAATCAGAATGTCGCGCCGTCACATTGATAATCCAGCCAGCTGACACGGGCGATTCGCGTCCTAGGCTATTGAAAGCAGGGCAAAAAGGGCGGGGTGTTCGATATCGAGTCTTTTTGTGCACCACCCGCAAAGGCTGTTGAAACTCCATAAAGGCTTTCATTTGAACTATTTTTGCTTTTATTTGTGCAACCTACAGCTGCGGGGTGGTGAGGCGCGACGACTATGAAGCCAAGCCTCGAGAAAAGCGGAGGAGTCAAGCCGAACCAGCACTGTCTGTGCGGCCCAGCGGACGAGAGAGCCACCAAAAATGGCGCCTTTCCCTTTCCTCCCTCTCTCTCAGAGTCGGCGCATGCGCCCAGCGATCTCTGAAAAAGGTCAATTTACGGGCTGCCTATGTGCGTGCGCCGCTGATTCCGAAACTTAGCAAACCGTGCCGCCACAGGGTCGCGCTCGCTGTCGAAGCACTTTTGTTTTTGGTGTCATGACCACACCACTCTTTGCGGACAGAAGGAGGTCTCTTCTACTTTCTTGTGACTTGTTCGTTTGAGGTTTTCTTTGCCCGAGAAAGTTTTCCGCTCTTTCCCTGCCAAAGAACAAGCTTTCTCGGGACCACTGATGCCCTGCATTTTTTACTTTTACTTTTTCTATAGATAGCATTTTTGACGAGATGAAATGCACTAACTGAAGCGATCTTCAGTAAGAATCTGATCTTTCTTAGGATCTCTATCGTTTCTTCGAAACGCGTTTTGTGAAAATACGTTTCGTGGACAACTTTTCACCGACATACATTTTATGGACACACGGTTCGTCGACGCTGTACGTTTTGTGGGCACATGCCCCTGCGACGTTTAGTCGACACGTATTTCTTCACTAAGCCGCTAAAAGCTAGCGCGCGATTCACTAAGGCGTGCTTAACCAAACCATGTCCCCTTCCCCCTTGTAATCCTGGCGAGACGCAAAAAGTTTGTTACGAAAATAGCAGGGTTGTGTGCGTCGAAACGTCTCAGGTTTTTCGATGAAACGAACACGGGAAACCTTTCGATCAAACGTCGCATGTCGACGAAATGATCTGTAGATGAAACGTCAGTCGACGGACTGAATGCTACTGGGCGACAATTTAGATCCGGATCCGCGGATATCCGCATCCGCAGCCCCTGACATCCGCATCCGATCCACAATCCGCCCAAATCCGTCTAATTTTTATCCGCGTCCGCCAGTTTACTGCGGATAATCCGCGGATATGCAGGGCTCTACGTATAGTAACGAAAATGGCTCAGATCACGGGGGTTATGGATCGTAATAAACACGTTCTTTCCACAAAAATTAAGTTACTCCTTTATAATGATTAAAAAGCGCAACAGGACAACGGACACAGAAGGAGACACAGCGCTACTCACAACTGAACTTTATTTCCGCTGCGGCTCGGTATATATTACCGGCAACAACACAAACAAGTTAGGAAGATATAAAATACACATCGTAAAAATCTTAAAAAAACAACATAAAAAGGCTAAAATGCCTGCATCACTCATCGGCACCCACCCGAAACTAGTCATGCTTGGTCAAGAAACTGCAATTCTTTTTTCGGATGACGATGAAGAGGGTGCGCTGACACATTGCAGTAGCAATACTCGAGAGGGTGCACTGACACATTGCAGTCCTAATCTAGCAATTTCTCGAGCCTCGAGTATTGCTAGATTAGGACTGCAATGTGTGCCGATGAGTGATGCAGGAATTTTAGCCTTTTTTATGTTGCTTTTTAAGATTTTTCCGATGTGTATTTTATATCTTCCTAACTTGTTTGTGTTGTTGCCGGTAGTATATACCGAGCCGCAGCGGAAATAAAGTTCAGTTGTAAGTAGCGCTGTGTGTGTCTCCTTCTGTGTCCGTTGTCCTGTCGCGCTTTTTAATCATTATGAATCACCAACTCGCCCAACTTTCTATACTCCTTTATAATTTGCTTTTTTACTCTTATCTAAACTATTCTAAATTGGTATGAGGAACAACAACATTTTCAGACCGAGAACATGTTTATGTATTACAAAAAAAAAAAAAAAAAAAAAAAAGCCTCCGGCATATTTACAACGTGCCTTATGGAGCGTCGAGTACCAACTTGTTTTACCGCTCCCATGTGATCGGAGCGTTCAACCTGTACAGTTATCGATTAAGTTCACGACTTAAATTAGAGCCGCTAAACAATATCCATACCATACGTAATCTGGCTCATCTTCAAATAAAGGACATAACTATAGTTGATCAACAAGACAGAGAAAATTGGGTAGTGCCTACACCTCGTTCAAACTATGGAAAAGATTGCTTACATTGTATACTACCGTATCTATTGAACACTTATCAGCTTGTGGATTTTGGTTTATTCACTTGTAAATGCAGTGAACTCCGTACAATGTATGACAAGAGAGCATGATTTTTACGATTTTTTGTCTAAATGTGTACGCCCTGAACTTTTATGTTAATAATTATTTTTCCTTGTGCTTGTTTTCACCCAGTGCGTTATTTTTCCCTGGTGAGTGTGCTTTTGAAATATATTGCTAAGATTATTTTTTCCGCTCTTTTTGTCTCAGTGAATATTTTATCACGATGCTGCTTAGCTCAGTTAGCTGGCGATATTAGGGGTCTGTGGACTCATCAAGTTGCAATGCTGAAGCGTTTTGTTTCCAAAGCTTCTTCATCTGTAGTTGTACTGTGTACACGGTGAAAATAAACTTTGATTTGATTCGATTTGAGTGGGCTAGCGCACACCAGCTCGGAGCAGGTGGAACGAACGCTCGCGCTGCAGAACCCAGGGATTCTGGGCTCAATTCCCCACCCCCGCTCGTTGCAGTCTGGATGGGCATCGTACCGGTGCGCGGTCGTGTATCGTGGTACCCGTTAAAGATCCCAGGCTAGCGGTTGTACCGCACTGGCTAAATTGCTCATCTACAGCTGAAACTCCAGACATCCACTAAAGGAGGCTAACTTCCGGCTGTGTAAACGTACACGCGCTATTTTTTTTCTACTTTGACGACGGGTAGCAGGTAAAAGTAAACTCGGAATTCTAGATAATTAGTTCGACAGATATCCCGTTCTATTCGTGGCCCGATCTCCGCCGCGGTCGACAACGCTTTTCGGAATGAACCGTTTCTGGATTTCAAATAGCCTTTTTTTTTTTTCTTCTCCACAGTTTATCCAGTTGACACAAAAACACCCCTTATATTTAATGGGCGGTGCTACGATATTCAGTTGGAATGTCTCTCACTTTACACAAGCTTATTGGCACTATAGTGGGGTACCCAAGCAGGGAGGGAAGAAATATTTAAAAAAATGTATCAATATATGCAAATACAAAATACTGCGACAAAAATGTGTTGATTACAAATCCAACTACACTTAAAAAATTATTTAAATACAAGATAGAAATACAGCGAGTGTATTTGATCATCTTCAACTAGTTTTAGAGAAACCTTTTTTTTTCCCAAAGTCGGACACATTAAACTTAAATTTAATCCCCCCCCCCCGCCAATAAAAAGATAAAAAAGTAAAGAACTGCTTGAAAAAAGAGCGAAGTTTATACTGTGTATACGAAGAATCAAGCGCTTAAAAAAAATTACAACTCTAAAAATAGAATTCGCCATAAGATAGGCGGGAACAACACCAATCAATATAATGTATTCAGTGCGAGTTTGATCTGAAAGGCTCAACTGAAGCAATAAAGACTTTTCAAACACTATGGCATTAATGCGACGTCTCAAGAATTAAAGAAGTCAAGCAAAAATTCAATAATTGCACACATCCTTGTTAATCTATTGCTCTACTCTTCTTTCTTTTACCTTTCCATTCATGTCTAGTACGACTAAAGTGCAGCAAGTTTAATTATCTCTGCACACGGCTGCCATCGCGAAGAATGCATAATATCGCATTTGACTGCGAAGAACCCACCATTTTATTTGGGCAGGATTTGAAATACTACACATGTCTTAATATTTGAATACAGGTGACAAATACATGCCCCAATATGTAATTAAATAAGAAATACATTAAAGTATTTTAAATACGAATTTCGAATACTCGTATTTAAAGTAGTGACCATCTCTGGACTCAAGTATGGACCTTTCCAGCGGCAGTCTCGAACGAAGCGAATTGCAGCGCGCGTCCCTGGTTTGTTGTCCGCACACACTGCACACGCGATTCGTCATCTCGTTTTTCCGTTGACACTCCCGCACAGGTCATGCATGTGGCAGTTTCCCCCTGTCGCCCCTTGAGTCCATGCTGCTCCCGCCTGGCGTCTGCTTGAACCCCAGGGCGTACGCGAAGGTGGCAGTAGGCGCTGGCAGAAGAGCACCAAGTGCACTACTGTCTCTGCGTCTTTCTCGCACGCCCGACATATGGTAGAAGTCACTTAAGGGTCGATGCTTTTTCATGTAAGTCAATGCCCGCAGGGCCCCCGCTTTTGCCTGAAACAAAAGACGATAACCAAACTGTTGTCGTACAGTTGAGCTTCAGTCGAGATTTGCTTTTGGTTTTCTATGTAAACCAGCAGAGTTGACTTTTCTTGGGCTGCTTTAACCCACTGGGGGGTCTCGCTCTCGCATACTTTCCTCCGGACCTCAGCCTCCGACTTTTATTTCGTTGGTGCCTCCACAGGCTCAGCAAAGAAGCCACACTTTTTCACGAGTCCATGAAGCCGCTTGTGCCGCCACCTGGTCTGCACTCCAGTCAGGTGCGCATATACGGATAGTTTCTTCACCCAACGGCACCGGTCCATGTGCCGCAGCCTTCCATCATACCTTATTTCACTCGATGCCTCCCTTACCTCGAAGCTCGCCCATCCTAAGCCTTTTTGGATCGCTTCATTGGCGACATTGCTGTGGCAGCCCAGGGCGTGGCGACCAACCTCTCGCTGTTGTTTCTCCAAAAGGTTGCGCACATACGCAGGGACGCAAAAACAGCGTTGGCAAATGTCAGCCCTGGCACAATCACTGCCTTCCACACCTTCGGGTGACCATGCACGAACCTGTTACAACTCCACAGGCTGCGTTTCCGGAGGATGTTGCCTCCTCGCACGGCTGACTGTCGAAGGTGTGCATGGTATTCCCGAAGGTAGTCCGGTGTATTGGAAAGGATGACTCCCAAGTACTTGTAGGCGCTTTCGACCGGCACGGCCTCACCACTCAACCGGAGGGAACACACCGTGGTCTGTGTGGGACCCGAGAACTGGACTGCCGACTTGTTTGCGTTGAACCTTAGGTACCGTGAGGCAGCCCCTGCGGCACATAGGTCTAGAAACCGCTGCAGATCAGAGGTCGGCATTTTAGGTCGCCCTCACTCACTCTCACCCTCACAGCCACAGTCACCTAAGCCCCTCACTCACACTCACCCTCACAGCTACACTCACCTTCGGCCCCTCACTCACCCTCATCCTCACAGTCACACTCACCTTCAGCCCTTCACTCACCCTCACTGAACCTCACGGCCTTCACGCCCCTCACTCACTCATGGCCCTCACGCCCCTCACGCACTCATGGCCCTCACGCCCCTCACCGCCCTCACGGCCCTCACGCACTCATACCCCTCACACCCCTCACACACTCATGGCCCTCACGCCACTCACTGCCCTCACGCCCCTCACGCACTCACGGCCCTCACGCACTCACCGCCCTCACGGCCCTCACGCACTCATGGCCCTCACGCACCTCGCGCACTCATGGTCCTCACGCCACTCAGGCCCGCTTCAGATCGGGCAATTTCGCCCAGAAACTTGACGTCGCAACACCAGCAACACGGGCCGCACGCATTCACACGCAGCAACCAATTGCTGCAAATTTCCGTCATCGTGAAATTTTATTTTTCTTGTTCTATTTAGACACACAATTACGCGCTATAAACATGTTTTTATGCATTTAAATCTCGTTGAGAATACTAATGCATATTTCTGAAACAGATTATTTCCAAAAACGATGAATTTAAAACCAGAACCAAGTCCTTTGTTGTCATCATCACCGGCACGAGGTATCACGTGAAAATATCGCGTCCCTGATTGGATGCAGCCGCTTCAAACGTCTTCGAGTTGCTCCGAGTTGTCGCTTGTTTCGAGCCGGACCCGATCTCAGCAATTCGTGTAGATCTAGGGCACGGTGATCTAGGGAAGCTAGGGAAGAACTCACCAGCAACACCAAAATTGCTGAGAAAGTTGCTCCGTATGAAGGGGGCATCACGCACTCACCGCCCTCACGCCCCTCACGCACTCATGGCCCTCACGCCACTCACACACTCACTGCCCTCACGGCCCTCACGCCCCTTACGCCCTTCACGTACTCATGACCCTCACACCCCTCACGCACTCACCGCCCTCACGGCCCTCATACCCCTCGCGCTACTCACCGCCCTCACGCCCCTCACGCACTCATGGCCCCCACACCCCTCACGCCCCTCACGCACTCACCACCCTCACGGCCCTCACACACTCACGGTCCTCACAGCCCTCACAGCCCTCACGGCCCTCACTCACCCTCACACTCATGAATTTTCCTGATTTAGAAACTCACTCACCCTCACCTCACCTGTGAAGATGAGGGTGAGTGAACGTGAGTAAGGGCCCTCATGAGTGAGGTTTGCCAATGTATGCTGCAGATCTTCAGATCTTCCATGGTCTCCGCGGTGAGCACGATGCCGTCGGCGAAGGTAAACAAAAGAAAGATAAAAGCAAAAACAACAACATAAAAGCTGGAGTAAACAAGAACGCGGCGGCGTAGCGTCGCTTCAAACAAAAATAAAGCAGACTAAAAATGGAAGGAGTTTCAGGACCGTACAACGGGTGCCGGTCTTTATCGTAGAAGTCGCAGAAGACGTTAGTCATCCCGCCGCTAACAATCGGAATTTGTGCGCCGTATATAACGTGACCGAAATCACCTTTAATTGTGCTACGACGCTCTCCTCATTCTTCTTTTGCACGCGAAAGAAGTCTTTTTTTTTTTTTTTGTAACTCCGCTTTTATTAGTTTCAGTATTAGTGTCAGATTTGCATGTGTACAATAGACTTCTTCCAGAGCATATTGACATTGCAGTAACGTACTTACGTGGTTCGAAATTGCCTTTTGCTCCTTCATCCGGAGACGATTGGGGTCAGCCAGCTCGCATATTCGTCAAAGCGGTTTTAAGCAATACATTCATGAGAAATGGGAATTGCAACAACAAAACGAATTGATCGATAAGAACAGTAGAGTTGAAACGTAGCTATGTTCTGAAATTTTTGTACATTGCCTTTTTTCAAGAAACAGGGCGAAGGTGCATTCTTGTTTTGCCTGGCTGACATAAGTTCTGACAGAGTGTTTTGTTCAGGAGAGCCCTAAAATTGCACCCTAAAAGCTGTTACATCGTTCCCACGCGATGAAAATCTCCTTCAATCATGGGGTGGAACCTACTTTTTAACATTCAAAGCAGCGAATACCCGTGAAAACCTTTTTTCATTGGTCACCTCGCACGGGGATAGGCAAAACGTTGTGGAGAATTCGTCTGCTTGCGGAAACTCCTGGCTCGCCAGGGGCGCTACGATCACTTTCGCCCGCGCTCCGCGGGAGTTGGCAGTATTGGCTTGCATGGTATTTGCTTGGAGGCTTTGCTAAGCGGAATTGGCTCACTCCCGGAAAGCCGCTGTCAACATTGAACTTTTTCGACATTCATCAACTTCTGGGCTTCCCCGAGGGCGGTCTTATTGACGGCAAGTTAATTTGTTTACTCCACTGCGAGAGCACGCTTGACAGCTCAGCCGTGGGTGCTCCGGCACGTTTGATTTTCTTAATCGGCGTTCGAACGTTTGACAAATACCGATTCGATCTCCAAACACCCGATATAATGATCGCTGCATGTCATAAAATACTCGCCTTCGAGCACAGCGCACAAGCTTCAATATTTCTACTTTTGTTTGTTTATACCTTAGACTTGCGTGTATACATGAACTCATCTCTGCTACGTCACGGCGCGGTGGTGGCGCGTCGGGCGCACTTCCGGTCTGGGGCTGTGGGCGTAAGCATAGCGTTATTACAATGAACGCTAGAGGCTCAGGTGGCGCTAGTGTGTTGTAGCATTTAGAGCCCCTTCATACGGAAAAGTAGCGACATCCTTTGAAGAATGCCGCCCGCTATTTTGGAGTGATCCAGGTGGCGCTACTGTCGACGCGCGGATGTAATAAAGCAGAACATAAAGATAAAAGGTGTGCGCGTCAGAGGAGGAGGGAGAAGGAATGCCTATGCTGTCGGAGTGCAGCGCATGCTATGAGCTCATGTCGCCAATCAAATAACGCCGACTGTGCAACGTTACGGCTTTCATCGTCTTTCTTTGAGCACATCCTTCGCGGCTGGTAGACCGTGACAGTGCGCTTTTAGCCTGTGCGTATGTATTTGCGTGTCTTTCAGCTTTTGACTGCGCTTTGACTCAAGTATACACGAAGTATAGGGAGGCCGTCTGCTATCTTGCAGCGTTCCAGGCGGCGCTACAGTCGACGCGCGGGTGTAAAAGAGCAAAACATAACGATAAAAGGTGTGCGCGTCAGAGGAGGAGGGAGAAGATGCCGCTACCTTTCTTATTTAGGGACATTAGTTGCATTTTGAAGCAGACAGCAAGCAGTCAGAAATTGACTTCCGGTAATACATTTCTGTGGGAAAAAGCGAGTGCATTTTCTCTCTGCGCTCGATTATAAAAGCAAATATCGCGAATAATTTGTACGTACTAGGCACATGGGAATATTTCTCAGTCACGCAGACGAAATAATTGGTCAGTTAGAGCATTTTTATTTGAAATTCACGGCATGAAAAACGGTGTTAAAACCGCTTCGTACGTGTATTTATGTGCACTGTCGGACACTGTTAGCACAAACACGGCGTCGAAGCTTTCCAGCATGTGGGATATACGTGCCAAACGAACGAAGGACATGTGGAAAACCAAGGGAGACAGCAAGAACTACGCAGTAACACTGGATAAGTAACTCCTTGTGCTTGCAGACGATCAAAATAAAATGAAAGTCACGTAATATAGTCCGACTTGCAATAAATAAGTACTGCCTTATTCTTTCTGCTCATGAATATGTGCGAAGATGCTTGTTCTGTGTTCAAATCCGGAGTCATGCGGTTTACAGAAGCTCGTTTTAGCGAACGCCGTTTCACCGACCCCAGTTTATCGAATTCCTTTATAGACAAACTCAGTTTAGAGAAAATGGCGATTAACCTCCTTTTAGCGAATTCGGCCTCCGCGAAACGGCGTGTGCGGATAAGTCTGGTGAGTTAGCATTTCTGCAATGAGCCACCACAGACTGCCGCCGCGAGGCGGCGGGAGCGCAGCGAGGGGCTTGGGTTAACACGCGCACCAGTGATACACGTGCGAAGTAGAAAACCCTCTTTTAAATAGCGTCCCCTTTTCGATAAACGGCATTTCTCTAAACTGAGGCTCTGCCTTCTCTAAACTGTGCTTCGATAAAACGTGCCCGTTCTCTAAAATGTGCTTCGACGAAATGGCATTCTATAAAACGCAGTAAACCCTGTTGTTCAAATCATCACCCGCACGCTCCAAATCTTTGCAAATAGGGGGAAGCCAGAGAACAGGTGCGCGATAAAAACTGCCCAACATAGAAAATAATAAGAAAACACACCTTTCGTAGCCCACGTACTTTATTTTTTACGTTTCGGACGTTTTTTTTAACCACTCGTAAAGATGCACGACGGGATGATTTTCATATAGTGAGAGGACAGGCATACATACTAGCAATCGACCCCGTAAGTAATGACGTCACAACTTGGCGTCTGGGTCCAACAAACCGTTGCTAGGGTCGTTGCTATGGACTAATGCATGGAGACTCCACACGAGGCTAGATTTTCGCTTATAAATAAGTAAATAATTTTTTGTAAGCAACCTAACTTTTTGATATCTAATTATGAAGATGTTGTTGTCATCTCAGCGTCGTGTTGCAACGATGAAAGCCATTTCTGAAGTGTTCCACCCCGCTTTGCTTTGGTAGCAGACGACACGATAGATTTGCTGGCCTCTGTTGCAGCGGCGTCTTCATTGAATTGCGTCGGTAAACGAGCAACACAAGCAAATGCATCGCCCTGGCCGCAGAGGCCTCCGCAATGTGCGTTTTTTTTTTTTCTGTGAAGAACACAGTTTAGTTCAGAGGGGCGGAAATTCCGTAAAATCAAACCACGTCATGCAGATCAGTTACGACGACGACCTGAAGTGCATTACCGGCGTAGTGCAGGCCAGCATAAGAAACAAATCGTACGCCGTCGAGATAAGTCGTTTGTTATTATTATTATTGAGGTTGTCAGGTTATTAAAATATTGCATGTCCATCGCAATTTCGCAATTTTTTTTTTTGTATACATTAAATTTAGTGGATGCGCTCTTTCGGTGAAGATCTCCATCGAACCCGCGATGAGAGTACAATCTCTAATAAACTCACCTTATGTCTTTTATCCAGTTCTTTTGCGTTTTGGGGTTTTGCGGCAATCTGAAGAAACTGCAAGAATCTTTCTCCACGCGATGGTTACAATCAGATACGAAGCACCCTCCCATAGCGCGAGTCCGCAAACAAAATTTGGTATCTCTACCGATCGCCTGGAGTGCTTTTCTCATGGATGCATTGCGATCTTTTAGCAGGCGATCATCTCGATCGACGCCCGGACTTTCGATAAACCATAATTTGCATCGCACCCCACTATGAATTCTTATAAGTGTCTGAAACTCATTATATTTTAAACAAATGCAATATCAGAATATCGTCTTTATTCGCCCGATGCAGACGCCGGCGCCGGCTTGGCCGGCGGGCGTGTGGCAGACGGCATTCTTCTTGAATTCGTCGTCTGCTGCAGGCATCTTGAGAACCGGAAGTTGCCGTCGTAAATATTTCAGAAACAAGCGATTACCGGCACACTTCTGTTGCAACATATATGACATTCAAGCTTTCTATATCTGTGATTTTTAGAAGTTTAAATCCTACTCCCGATTTTTGAACGGTCGGGTTTTCGTAGCGAAACCTAGCCACATGTATTTGTCCATAACAACGACCCTAGCAACGGTTTGTTTGGACCCATGACGTCACACTTACGGAGTCAATATATAAGCACCAACGGAATGCTGGCGAAATTTGAACACACTTACATTCTTTTCTATCGTTATTATGCTTAGAATCGTCGCTCGTTTCTACATACCTGCCATGGAACAGAGGTTTGGGCTTAAAATATAGCGAAGTTTAGCATCGTTCAGTGGTAAAGGAAAAACGCTGTAACTAAAGTAATTACACTTTCACAATATTAATAAAGGTACATGCTATCCGGTACAACCGAAATAACAAAAGTTATTCATGTTATTTTCCGGCGACGAGACAAAATTCACGCGTGTTTTCCCATAGGAATACACAGGAAGACAGGAAAAGTAGACTGCATGCTGTCTGCTTCAATTTGCAACCGGAAGTCCCATAGACACTAGCGCCAGCTGAGCCTCTAGCGTTTATTGTACTAACTCTATGGGCGGATGTCCCCATGTGAGACGTGTATTCCTGCGTTGTTTTGAAAGGAACCTGACAAAACCCCGCCTTCTTGTCAAAACGCCGCGACTGGGGCTGTACCAAAAGAGTCGAGAAAGGTTTGAAGATCAGTATTCATATGCTCGGTTCGTCCGAAAACGTGGATATGTGCCGTGAAAATCGGAAACCAGAAGCCGTCGGACCACGGTTGCTTGGGCGGGAAGCACTTTGGTTTGAATTCACGGATACTTGTGGTCGTCAGATTTATTTGTTTTGTTGCAACATGAACGGCAGAAAACCGTCAAGTTGTACGGACCACCTGCGGACTACGTTCAGTGCGTCCTCAAGTTCGAACGGCCGCCTGACCGTTCGAACTGTCGTCTGCTCTTTCAAACGCGTCTGCTTGTCGTTTGCTCTTTAGACGACACCGGCGCGTAGACTAAATTTTGGCCTGGTACTTGCAATGTATGTGCAGGCCTCAAAAGACTTACGTTGGAAGGTTGGTAAGCAGGCTCGATGTAAACAGTAGGTACAAGGAGATGTTGATCATTGTTACCAGTGGCCATCACCGACTTGTTATGCCTGATTCACTTGGTCCGATTCTGCTCACGATTTTCAGCATCGACGTCGACCATCTCAGCTACGGTTCACGCTCTTGCAGCCCGAGTGACGTCGCGACTGAAAATTGCGAGGGAAATCTCATCATGCGAATCAGGCTTTAGCGTCCATTCATCGGCGTCCACGCGGAATGAATCGCCGCATGTCACATTATTCACGCGAAGTTTCGCGGTGCAACGAGCCTCGGTAAGTTCGCTGAGGCCGCTAAAGGCGTCAGGCATTGCCAGGAAGACGTAGAATCAACAATTCGAACGCGCAAAAGTGCAGGGGGACTCACACCGACGCCGACAACATCGCATTTCAATGGTATGTTTATGGGCGACGGCGAGGTTCTTGCCCAAACTCCATCGCGCATGCGCGGCGCCGGTGGCGTCCGTTAGGGGCGCTCTGGTTTTTTTTGTAAACATGAGCTGGTATATAGAGAGAGTTTGGTCAATGGGAGGAGCGGGCAGAGCCAGGGCGTGCACCAGACGCAGAAAGAGTGCTTGGCATGCTTTCTTGGCCAACCTGCAGCCGAAAAGAATCCCCTAGCGGTGTTAGCCAGAAACAGTTTTAATCATAGATATGTGGTTGTAATGCGGGTAAGAGTAAAATGTAGTAACCCTTCTTGGTTGAAAATAGGGTGCACGTGATGACGAAAATAATCCCTGGAGAAGGGGAACAAGGGGGACAAAGGACAAACACAAATCTCCAAACACAGCTAGGTGACTGGTGCGCGACCGAAAAAATCCGCCTGGTCCGGGTATTGAACCCGGGACCTCTCCATAACAGGTGGAGCGCTCTACCAACTGAGCTAACCAGGGGTTGGTAGAGCGCTCTACCTGTAATGGAGAGGTCCCGGGTTCAATACCCGGACCAGGCGGATTTTTTCGGTCGTGCACCAGTCACCTAGCTGTGTTTGGAGATTTGTGTTTGTCCTTTGTCCCTTTTCTTCCCCTTCTGCAGGGATTATTTTCGTCATTCTTGTCCAGCTCGCTTGCACCTTTGCATTTAATTGCATTATAATTATGCACGCGATCTTTCGTTCATGATCATGCAGAAAGATGTAAGAAACAAATGTGCCACTCGAACTCTGTTTTGCTCGAACCTGGTGAGACCATTCGGACGGTCGATTCCCGGCCCTCGGCGTATGTCGATCGTTACGCTAGTCGCACTCTTCCACCATGATTTTGGATGACCGTGATTGAAACATCACGTGCACCATATTTTCAGTCACCGAGAGCTACTCCGACGCACTTATTAATTTCGTTTGTCACTACCACTGCCAGGGTATTATTTCCGGCTCCTGGTTGGCCGCATTCGAATTTGTAAAGACGTCTGAAACGCGCCTAGCACGCTTTCAGCCAATGGCGTCTCCTCATTTGAATCCTATACTTCCCAATAAATGGCCAAACTCTCTGTATATGCGGCTCTGCCTAGGGGGGACTGCTCGTGCTAGCAGCGTCTATGGGCAGTTCTGTTGCTGATCCGCTTCATACTTAGTACGCAACGATGTCAAAGCTACTGGCGCGAGTGCGCGGCTTCATCTATGGTTTTGTTTGCGCGAGAATGCGAGATCAAGCCCCGTGCTCGAAGCAGCAGCTTTGATACCGTTGTACACTTAGTATGAAAGAGACCAGGGATGGGCAAAAAATACATGCAAATATGTATCGAAATACAAATACAAAATACTTTGTCAAAAATGTATTTAATTACAAATCTAATTACATTTCCAAAAAAGCATTTAAGTACAAGATACAAATACAACCAAATGTATTTGGTCTCCTCCAAATACTTTTCCAAATACATTCCTCAAAATTTGCGTCAGCGACTTCAGGGCACCTGCAACGGGTTTCTGGGTATCTCATTTTAATTTTGCATCGCACACTCGGGAGTTAGTGTACGAGGCTCTAGTAACGTAATAGAAATATAATCAGAAAAAAATGTAATCAGCTTGGACGTAATAAGTGAAAAAAGTACAGAGCTTCAAGCAGCTTTTTTTGTCGATTACATTTTGGTATAGACCACAAAGAACCGAGAGGACCAAGACGCGCAGCACTAGCTAGATAATTTTTTATTTTTGTAACTCGCACCAGTTACGAAAATCTGGACGACCCGCGCATTTAGAATGTTCCAGGCAAAAATATGGATGGAAATCAGGCTGGAAAGCATCACAAGTTGTCACAAGCACGTATTTAGCCAGTCTGGCTGTGAACGTCGATTTCCTCACTATTCTTGCCCTCGACTAGCACCGTAATCACAAAGTCACTAAACGCTTCTGCTTGATTGAGAGACACTGCATTCGGTGCAGAACGTAGTTTTCTTCCCGCTCTGGACAGTGACAATAAATTTGTGGGATGTATTTTCGGCCACAAAATTGTATTTAATTACAATTGTATTTGAAATACCCACGTTTTAGTATTTAAATACACACGTCAAATACATTACCCAATTTGTAATTAAATACAAATGCAAAATACGCAAAGTATTTCAAATACTTGTGAAAAAATTGTAAGGGTGCAGGCGAGCTGGTGGAAGTTAACCATAGTTTTGTTTAACCCGAGACTGGGGTATTTCGGAAAAGGGACGAGAAGAAAAGAGGCCACAAGGAGGCGACGTCTCAACGTCTTGAGACGTCGCCTCCTTGTGGCCTCTTTTCTTCTCGTCCCTTTTCCGAAATACCCGAGTCTCGGGTTAAACAAAACTATGGTAAATACTTGTATTTGAAATACTGCCTATCCCTGAAAGAGACTATAGTAACGTTGATTGGACCCGGCCATTCCGTGAGCACTCGACTTGGGCTGATAATCAATAGCTCGACAAGCATTCGGGTAGTGGTACGTGTCAAATCGTTGCAATGACGACGACACCCGAACCCTAGCAATATCTGGAACTCAGCGCGTGTTCCGTGCTTAGCCAACCTCGTTCTTTTTCTTTTTCGACTACCCTTGCGCGGGGAGAAAAAAATCACGAGCTTCATAGGTGATAAACGACACGGATTCATTCTAAGTGGTACTTGCACAAATTATAACAATCGTTGCACCGCCCCTTTAGATAGATACCGTGGAGCTTTGACCTCATGAGCGATCTTATCCCTCCAGAATGTGTCACCCTCGTTAAAGTCAGGTAGAAGTACCATAAAAACCTTAATTTATTTACAGTAATCTAATCACCATATGTTTTTTTCGCAAAACATTTTAAGACACAGTACAGGAACCTCTTTTACACAGCGTTTTTGGAAAAATGGCAACTCCACAATGGTAGCACTTTGCGAAAACGCGATTGAAAATGTTCGTGTGTTCCTGCAAAAAATCTGTGCATAACCCAATTTCAGGCTCCGATCCTGATGGCTTTTGTATGTGCAGCATATTGGGAAGGGGTACAAAAATATTCCTCTTTTCCATTATCTGCACATAACTGATAGACGGACAGATAGGTATGAAGAAGGAAACAACAAAGTAGTCAACCTTCATTCACAGTAACCCTGAGACGCAGGAACAATAAAAATACGAACAGAACAGCGAAGAATAGATTTCGTTGTTCTGTCAGTTTTTTCTCACAATTACTATGGATGCCATTCACCAGTTCGCCTGCGCTTTTTTACGTTTCTTCACTAGTCAACCTTGCTCATCACGCTGTTTGGGTGTGCTCCACTACCTGTTGGAATATAGAGAGGAGAGCAACATCTTTTGCCCTCCCCCTGAACTTATCACCAGTACACCACAGGAACACCACTTTCTCTCAGAAGAGAAAAATAATTTCCTATGCCAGATACACTTTTCATGGACCTTTTAAAAATTTAAGAATGGTAAAACCAAAACCCTAAATCAAATGAATAGGCAGAACAGAGCTGTACCTCGATAAAGGAGTACTGGTTCGCCATTAGATGAATGCAGCTGAACCATACTTCAGCTTCTAGATGCGCTAGTAATTCAGAAAGAGGGGAATGAGTGTACAAGATAAAAAGAACAATGTGTGAAAGTGATATCACTGTGCCTAAATGCAATCTTTCACATTATCTTGGCCTTTTGTCAGATAGCGAACAGGTTCGTTCAGGTCAGAGGGGCGTATCCTAGGGCAAAACAAGGTTCAACACAGCTCGAAGAATTGCACAAGCTAAGGTATAACATTTTATTAACAAACGAAAATCAAGTACAAAAAAAGATCTACTGCATTATAGCAGTGCAGCACAAGCCCACAATTCCTGGATTCCATAACAGGTAGAGTCAACATAACAACGCTCTGGGATGCTTTAAACTGTGTCATTTCAGTAGACTTGGGCCCTGGGTCTCCTTAACGGAGTCCTCCCTGATATGTTTGTGACAATAGCAGAATTGGCACACATGATGTAAATAGTGCTAAGATCTCTCTGCTATTCCTCATAACATTCCACAAAAAAAAAGTATACAAAAACCGACAAAATAGTCTCTACACGGGGCTGGGTTTATATTTCAGGGACACTCGGGAGAATGTTAGCGTGAGACTAGTTGGCAGTTGCATTCACTGTAACAATTCAAGGTTCATCAAGGAGCTCGGTATTTGGTAGCTCAAAATATGCCATAAAAAAAGACTGGCAAGAAAACAATTGAGGCACTGCCCACGCAATCACTGGACTACAGCCCAACTATGCTAATACAGAACAGCAGGGGCATCTAAAATATAATTAAGTATTAAATGCCCCAGCATAACACGCGATTCAGGATTAATAGTAAAAATATCAGTATTAATTCTTTAATATATCAATATCAATCCTACGAGTCCTTCAAGCACCAAATATAAACAAGCAAGTTCTGCGGACAAAATCTTAAGTTTTGCAAAAACTACAGAGATAAACTCCCTGTAATGAAAATCATGCATATTGCAAGACAGATGATTTTAGAAGCTAAAGCAGATGTTACTACCCTTTTTAAAGGATCATATCTGAGGAAGTGCCATTCTTTTGCTGGGCAAAGTCATTACCAGGAACAAGATTCATTTGACTAGGAAAATAAAAATCGTGATTTTAAGGGCAGGTAACATGAGGCAGCAGTTATTGCACAAGAAAGACCAGAAAAGTGCATCGATTAAAAAAAGAACAGCACTGTTAATGCAAATAGCGTTAGTTGTGTCCTTTATGTGGCTAGAATAGCTGTACCTAGAGTCACATATGTGGAATTACACCGGCTGTAAACCTAAGCAACTTCTAGATTCACAAAAAATAGTGATCTCTCCTTATATATCCCTACCTATAACTTCTATGAATGCGACGGATGCATGGTCGTGACTTGGCCTTGCATGTGCCGGGTGGCTGGCGTGCACAGGTATCAAACAGCATTGGAGTGCTCAATAAGAAGGTTACAAAAATAAATTATGCTTACTACAACAATCATATCCCACCAAATTGCTCGAGACCAGAACATGTGTGACGAAGGTACACGCCAGACTTGCTCGTCGCCCGACCGGCTTCACTTGCGGCTTTCTGCAGAGGGACGGCCTGTGGCAGAACTCACAACTCCTGGAGCATTGAGAATAGCAGTTGGAATGTGGGCCTTCGTTCTGCTAATGGACGTTCCGAACAGCTCGGGACACCCTTCGGCCCCCTGCTGGATCCTGCACATTCGTACAAGGAGGTCATAGTTTATCCTTTCAGTGACGACTGAGTCTTGCTTGTAATCCGCATGGCTGGTGACAAACTTCCGGATCCACCCGGCAGTCGTCATCAGTTCCCCGGACGCCCTCTTCTGGATCAGCGTCAGATACTGCTGGATGGTGCACTGCGTGTCGACGTCGACGTCCATGCTCGACACAAAGGTCCGGACGAGCGGCACGAGCCCGGGGAATTCACCAGGCTTCCCGTTGACAATCTCGTTGATGGTCATCTGGGTCAGGTACTCGTCCTGCGCACAGAGCGGGTTCAGGTTCGGGGCCAGGATAGGAGGGCTGCGGCAGGTGAGGATGTCGTTGCGGAACCAAAACTTCCGCGTGTTGACGGCGTCTCTCTTTTGTGCCACCTCCATGTTCTCGTCCACCTTGGAGATGGGGATGAGGAAGTTGAGCTTGTACGACAGGATCGCCCGGGTGAGCAGGACCACAAAGACGACGTAGGCGGCATTCTCGAACTCCGTCATCTGCAGCTCCGTAGGCCGGAACTCGACCCTCCAGCCGATGCTCGTGTTGGGGGGTGGAGGCTTGAAGCGCATAGAGTGCCAGTTCGTCGACTGGAGGTTCTCGAAATGGTCCGTGTCCAATTCATCGTTCTGGTCCACCTTCTCGCTGAACAGGCTGATGGGATCTCGGATGAAAAGGTGGGCCACGTGCTGCGCCAGCAGGGAGTCTATGCCTTCGGAGCGTAGTTTGTCGTAGATCTTCTGGTCGTAGACCAGCTTGACGTCGTTGTACTTCTCGCCTGCATCCGAGATGTAGCACTCGATGGTGGAGTAGCGGGACTTCCGGATGACGAACTGGTTCTCAGAGAGTGGCTTGAGTCCCAGCTCTTCGTCGGTCCTATCGTCGACGGAACTGCAGATGACGTTCCACCTGCAGTCGACGTCGGTGAGGTAACCGCGGTAGGCAGGAGAAGCTGCGCTCAGGGCAAGCATGATGGGGCAGACGGGTGCCAGCTGGTCGTAGAGTATACGGGCCTCCTCAATGTTACTCGCCTGAAAGGTGACCTGGAGGCAGCAGTTGCCCATGCCGAACCCCATGGAATCCATGTAGACGTGGTCGGGAAGGGCGGCTTTGGCTGCTTCGCCGTCGTCTCCGAGGGCGGAGAAATCCTCGACGAAGGGACTCGGCGTGTTCTTGTCCTTGAATATGGGCACGTTGATGACCACCTTCTTGCCCCTTCGTTCGCGGATGTTCCGCACCAGGGTTCGAAAGCGGGGGTGGCCCGGGAACGTCGCTTCGTCCGGAAAAAAGAGCGAGCGCATGTTGCTGTCCCCTGGGTGCGGCTTGAACACCGGGCTCGTGAAATTAGGGCAGCCCAGGCGCGGAAAGGACGTAACGCAGATAAGTTCTTCGCCCTCCCGGAGTAACGCGAGCACCTCTTCCCGACGCGACTTCATGTTGGCCTCGACCACGTTGAAATGAGATATGAGACCACCGTACGGCTGTCCGGGCGTTCCTTCGACCATGTAAGCGCCGAACTCGGGTCGCCAAAGGGATTTGACTCGCTCCGGATCTTTGTGCTCTTTCTCCTGAAGTACGGGAAGTATTTCGTGCGCTCGAAGTCTTACCTGGGCGGTTTTCTTGACGTGATCGAAATACACGAGCATGTATTCCACTTCGTCGCCCCACTTCAAGCAATCGTTCTCACGGTTTTTCAGGCGGCGGTACAAGTTGATAAACTGTGTCACAGCATGCTCTCGGACGTGGTTCGATAATTTCTTCGTCTCCGGCCAACTCAGCGGCGAACCTTCGCTCAACAGTCCCATTTCACTAAATGCCGAACAGCTACACGAAGCACACACACACACCGACCACTACCCACCTGCTGCGCCTCGCTAGCACTAAAGAGGCCGTACTGCGCGTGCGCGGAACAAGCAAGTAGGGAGCAAAAACTGGTTGAATTATGAAAACAGGGCGTACCTCGCGCCCTCTGTTGAGTGAGGTATTGAAGTTATTCGCGGCGCATTTGCGTTTTGGGTGGGATATTGCAAAGGGGCCGAGTTTTTGTCTAGTATGGAGAAAGCTCAAGAAGTTACCAGTTTTTACAATTTGTGTCGTTTAAAATTACATAAATTGTTTATAGCTAAGGAAATTAATTCCCTATACTTAAATTTTTTCTTCTTTTTCTTTATCTTGATTTTTGCAGATGTGGATTGGCTGTTTCGAATGCGCACGCTTGACTCATTTAACTTAGGTATCTCCCAAGTATTCATACTATGGGTCTTATAAACCCATTCGGCACCTGGTTTTTAAATATTTGACTCCGAAAGAAACAACAATAAATAAAATACCGACTGAGGAAGGGAGTTTCGCAAGGGCAACTCTTTTAACGCTAAAAGCTACATACAGTGGCGTCACAAAAGGGGTGCGGGGGGTGGGGGGGGGGGGGGGGGCGCGGACCGCCCTGGGTACAGCGCTCTGGGGGGGTGTCGCGACGGGCCGGGGGGTGGGGGGGGGGGGGGGGGGGGTCGGAGCCAGGATATGGGGAGCTGCAGCGGGCAACGAGCCGTGGGGGGGGGGGGGGCTGGCGACCGAGGGGGGGGGGGGGGGGGGGTCGCCGCGGGCTATCGCCGCGGGCTACCGCCCCGGGCTAGTGACGCCACTGGCTGCACACACCAGCTTTTCTGAGGAAGATATGCTTAGTTTTGGTGAAATATTGGTAAAATGGCAAATAGTAGTTCAACAAAATAGAGCTTGGGAACGGTTCGGCCGGACTAGGAAGGGGCACATGCCACATGAATGACGTGTGCACCGTGATCACGGTGTTCATCGAATTTCTGTGCATGTTCTATCGTCGCTGAACCAATCATAAACAGAAAAGGCCTAGTGACTCGCGTTTTTAACGCTGCTTGGTTGGTCCCATTAGTTTGTAGTGTCGGCTGTGTCTGGATTATAATACAAAATACAACCAAAAAGAAAAAAAAATGTTTCCGCGTGTGTAGTTAAAAGGGTCCGTGTTTAACTCCCTTTTCCAAGCTGGGAACAACCATATAGACCCCATTCGAAAGACTGCCCTCTGTTGGCACCTGTGTAGTCCCTGCGCAATGGCGGACAAACACCGCAGCGTCAAAACACAGTTTATGTTTGTTTGGTTTTTAATTAAAAAACAAAAACACCCGCAAAAAACAAAAAAACAAAAAAACGATCAGCGTAGTGACGTTGCACTTGCGACGTTCTTTGATTGACTCCTCCGCTTCTAGCTTTGACCAGTTGTTGCGACCGTCCAGTCATCGGCACGTGACTTTCGAAAGGAGTCTATTACAGAGCACCTTTTTTTAATCACGCATTCGTCTAAAAAAAATATCTCAAAGAAGAAAAAGCTCCGAAGGATGCAAAACAAATAGATAAACACAGGCAGAGTAGCGTGCATACTTGTCCTATTGACATGTTTTATTAAATTAGTATGTTTACAGTTGCAGGACAAGGATTATTCGGGAGTTTTTGCTAGTGAAGGCTAGCATCATAGTTTCCCCGGTTGTGCAGCCCAGTACTGCCACGAGAGCACGTGACCTCACCTTGCGTCTTTTTTTTGCACGCGCTCGCGCACAAGCAGCCTTAATAACGTCGGAGCAGCGCGGAAGCGACGTTAGCCTCGACAACGTAAACCTCACAATGGTTTATGCCGAGCGCGGTAATCGTACAAATAAAGTAATTCATCGAATTCTCGAGTAAGCCATTATTAGTGCACGGACGAGCTGGTGGGTGTTAGTTGGTCATGTTGTGTAAAACCCCCAGACTGCGATGAGTAATATCGACGAGGCGATTCTTTCCAAGTGTTGAAATTTCGTTTTGTCTATATCTCCGACTCAGTTTATGTTCGACCACAGCTGAAGCTGCGATCCGACGGAGCGAATCAGGCAGCGCCAAAAGTGCCTCGTCGCGGAGGCTCATGGCCTTTGCTCATTCGCCATCGCCGACTAAATGCTCTGCCTGCTACCCTTCGCTTTTTAGAGCGCAGCTCATAGGCGCCCGTTTGCGCGTTTCGCGCCGCCGCCGTCGGCGTAACCATTTGCTAAATTTAGCAGGAAATTGAATTGGTGTTGAGGTCACGTGACGTCTATTTTTCCGCTAAATCTAGCGGAGAAACTGATTTTGTTTATGGGTGACGTCACACGAAGTCGTGTGACGTCATTTTCCCCGCTAAATTTAACGGGGAAGGTGAATTTGGGTTTAGGCCACGTGGCGTCAATTTTCCAGCTAAATTTAGCGGGGAAACTGTGGGAGGAGGGGAGGGTATCGAAGAGGAGGATGGGGGGTACGCAGGTGGAGGAGAGAAGGGTACTGGGGAGGAAAAGTGGATAGGAGGAGGAGGGGGAAGGATGAGGGGAAAGGAGAAGGAGGAGAGGAAAGGAGGAGAAGAGGGTACGGAGGAGGAGGGTATACCCTCTCCTTTGTCCCCTCCGCTGCTCCTCCTCAAGAACTGCGCTTTAATTTCGCATTACAAAAATTTATTTGCGAAGGTCTTTCATTTCTTTTCCTCTGCGTGATTGGTTTCGCCTTTGATAGCATACCCACAGAGGCATCGAGCACGGGGACGATGCACATACGGTGCTGCTTGGTTTGCTCTACTGGATCGTCAGCTACGGTCGGACCTATAGTAAAACGGACTGTAGTTCAAACACAAAACATACTGACAAGCTTGCCTCGTGTACGAAACGTCAACAAAAACCTCAGTGTCGCAAGGTATGCGGAGGGCAAGTCGTATGCTTCTTGCACAAGAGTTGCGCTGACGTCAGAACAACATAGAGCCTTTTATTGGCTGATTGAAAAAAAAATTGTGGGTAGATCTCAATGCTAGATGTTTTCAGGTCTACCCACTATTTATTCTTTTAATCAGCCAGTAAGAGCGCGGCGTCAGTCTGACGTCACCGTAACTCCCGCGCAAAAAGCAGATGACTTGCCCTCCCCCGTAAACGGCGCAGAAAAGAAGAAACCGCCTCCCTCTCCCCTAAAACACAGAAAGGAACAGAGTTGCAGAACTTTTATGATCCCCACTTCTGTATTCTGCTCGGTTACAGCGAGCTCCCTTTATCACGACCCACCGAGTCACTGTACACGCGCCCAAAAGAAGCCGACCTCTGGTCACAGGTGTGCCCTCACGGGGGGCGCTATACGGACGTACCCTATACCGTGGCGTAACTGTTTCCTCTTTTGTCTTCTCTGCCCCCTCTAGGCCCGTACGGCAGATGCATTGCACGCGTTTCCTGCGCTGTTCTTCGGACCCGCCACGCCGTACTAACGAGTTGTGATGTATGCGCGGCAGCCACCGCAATCGCGCCTCCACGAATGGGTTCGAGGTTTCGGGGAAGAACGCCGGGACCCTGGCGAGTTTGTTCTCGGTGGTTCCTCTAGCACGTACACGTAGGAGTGCATGGTCTCTTAACGAATGAGCCGTATCTCAGTCCTCGGTGGTGGTCACGCTGGTTGTCGTCTTGTCGGCGTTCGCCTCGAGTCGAGGATTACGCATAGCGACAGCGACAGCGTCCGCTTGAAAAGAACGTTCAATAATGTCTTCTTTTTTTTAAATTTTATCGGCAACAGGCCGTCATGGGTGAGGTTTCTCACCGGATCGCCGTGTGTGTTTTATCATGCAGGGCTGTCGCGAGACGTCGTGTCAAAGTGTCAGGCGACGTCCTGTGTGACGTGACGTCGAAGTGTCACGTGACGTCACGGTATCACGTTACGCCAGGTAACACCGTGACGTATAAAAAGCAACTCCGCTTCAATTTCGTTTTCTAAAGCCCCCCCCCCCGCCCCCCCCCCCCCCCACCCCCCTCCCTTCGGTGATGCAAAACGATAAATTGACTATCGATATATATCGATAGTTTTTTCCGAACTATAAATAGTGCCGGCAGAACTATGGATAGTCGATTATCAACAGTACTATCGATAGTTTTTTACTATCAATAGTCAGATTTCTGGTGACTACCAATGCTATCGATAGTCCTATCGATAGTTTTTTCAAAAGTCGACTCTCGATAATACTGTCGATAGTTTTTCGATAGTCGACTATCGATACACTATCGATAGTTTTCCTTACTATCGATAGTCAGATTTCTGGCGACTATCGATACTATCGATAGTCGCCCCCCCCCTCCCCCCCCCAAAAAAAAAACAAAAAACAAAAGCAGTTTTCTTTAGTATCACCTGGAAAGACCACACGTAAAATTTTACGACCTAGTTCTGCCTAAATGCTTCTTAAACCTTTCAAAGGCCGCTCGCTATCTATAGTGGTAAAATAATTCTTCACAAACTTCGGTTGGCAGGCATGGAGTATAGAATTCTACTAAATTGTTTAAATTACTCAATATACAATATATTCAAGATAAAAAAAATGCGAGGGTTTTAGATGTGCACATTTGTGAGCCATAGCATTTGAAAGGGGTTAACGGTCCCGCAAACCTTGGAACGCGCGAAGTTGCCGACATCGGCTGACTCTAGTGGGCGAATTGAGGTGCAATCAACACTGCAGTCATGGTTAAGGTGCTGGTGCAGCTAACATTGAGCTAAACGTCATCAACTTTGCTACTTTTGGTTTGTTTTTTACTTCACCGGGCGTGCGTAACAGATGACATCGGCTGCTCAGCGGTGCTCACTTGATTGGCGTAACGCGCACGCGCAGCGTTCTTCTCAGCCTCGGGAGCCCTCCGAGCCGCGATCACTAATAAAAGGGAACTAGTCCCTTTTAGTAATGTTTTTTTTTAATGGTAAATCACTCATAATGCCCATAAATTTCGGAATTGAACGGAATTGCCCTTTGACAGAGAAGTTTTCCAGCGGAAAGGTGTTTTCGGTGGCGCCCTCGTTCGGTTACCTTTCATGACCGTCATTACCTTGTGAACAACAACTTCTATGGTGTTTGTAATGGGCATGGTGGAAGCCTGAAATCATAGCGGTCACAAAGCAACACTGCCAACACCGTCAAAATTGAAGTTCTTACATTCCTCTTATTTTCATCGATGAGACATCCTTTGCTGACGTCATAGTCAGCATTCGGCCATTCGTGGTGGGCCGACCACAGCGACGCTTTCGATCGCTCACGTCGCCAATAGCGAAAAATATATCCGATATACGTTTAACGGGAAAATTTCACCGCCATATTTAATGCGAAAATTAACCCCACTATATTTAATGTGAAAATTTACCCTACTAGATTTAGTCGGACAATGTTTCTGCTAAATTTAGGGGGTGTTCCAGTGTCGTTGTGAGTAATGTCTGTAACACCTGGGTGGCGCCGCAGTTCATTTCCAGGACGGTGAGGAACCAAGACTTTTTTGGCCATATCTTTTAGAAATTAGAGTAAAGACGCAGGAGAACTGGTGACGAATCATAGTAGAAAAAACCCACAATTTCTGGGGTTAAAACAAAAAACAGTGTCACTAAAAAAAACAAAAACAAAATGTATATATCTATTTTTTTTTTGCGGCTTGAAAATTGGGACGTGTATTTCAGTTTACGCGGGTTTCTATCAGTCTTTGTATCTCACGTAAGCTGAAACAGATGTCGCCTGGAATTGGGAGCACGCGAAATTCCATGCCGCGACTTTTCCGACAAATGAGGGCAATTGCAGCACGTAAAAAGAAATATATAAAGCAAAAATCAAGAAATTAGTAAATTTGTATCCGCGACTGTCAACAATAAACTAATATGATTACCGTATATGACATGACGATCGCGAATATATGCCTTTAGCGAACCCATAGTTGTCACATCAGTAAAAATTAGTACCCTAGCTCTTTTTTTTTCAGTCACATATATATATATATATATATATATATATATATATATATATAATATATATATATATATATATATATATATATATATATTTTTTTTTTTTCTTTTGCGATCTTAGGTTGGTGTTTGCACGGAATTTATATGTGCCTTTCACCGAAGGTTGAAGTCCGTGGTGTGACAAAACGTGGTATTATACTCGTCACCTGAAGAAAACAAAAAAAAAAAAAAAAATTTTTTTGTGTCTGAAACGCCTAATTTTACACGAAAGTACAAATAAATGGTCTTAAATGCGTAATCATGAACTCATTACATGCATGCGGCATTTAGAGAGCCAGCTCTTGGCGCTTTCGTGTCCGCGGCAGGGAGCCTCGATGGTGACGTCACTCTGATGACGTGCACAAGGTTCACGTGAAGATCTGCATTTGAATTGTTCACCGTGACGTCATCGCGTGGACACCGCGATGACGTCACAGCGTTCACGTGACGTCATTAACTTGACGATCGTCATGTGACACCCTGATGTCACGTGACTCTGTTACACCACGTGACACTGTGCCATCAGGTGATGCAGTGACGTCAGAAAGTGTAAGCGCCTTCGGGATGTACCAAAGAGACAAGCAGCTTTTTTTACTACGGCCCTCGGGGTCGGATCGAAGTGTCACGTAGAAAAAAGATACCGATCTTTGCTGACGTGAGGCCTTCGCTTCAAATTACAAAGTAGGGGCGTAATATCACTAATAGAGGATGGATTTCAGATTATTTGCGTACCAGGAGCAATCATGCATTTTTGTACTTCATGTATGGCTGCTGTATACGTATGTCATCCAGGTGGCCTCTACCTCGATGGGCACAATTATCGACAACGATTTGAATAGTCTAATCATTAGACTATTCAAATCGTTGTCGATAATTATGGTTCCCAGGCTCCTATAGCTTGTGTCAGCCGGCGAAGCTCTGATTGGGCGACACGCTCACCTTTTATCGTGCGTGTTATCTCCGCTGCAGCGCCCGGTGCATATTTGGCCCTAACCCAATGCGCTCTCACGCACCGACGTCGACCGATAAACACGCATCGCGACAATGGCCAGCACAGCTGCAATTCTCGGAATGCATACCCAGCAGCATGGGAAGCGCAAATGGCATATGGAAGGGTAATTTGTTAGATTTAGCCGTGGTAGCGAATAATTCTGTGTCACGAGATATGAATAAGTGAGAAGGGAACAGTGTCCAATCAGTGAACAATGAGTCGTCGTTCTGCTGGAGGAGTCTTTGAGCAGGCTTTCGGAGTTAGTCAGTCAAGGTTGATTGATCTGTAGAGAACGTATCTTCTGAGAAGTGCAGATAACGAGGTCGATGAAGAATGCAATCTGCCTATCAGAGTGTTCATGAAGCTTGAATTTGTTTTATGTGTATGCTTTGAGCGAAGATTTTAAAATACGCTTAGAATGAGCAAAGCAGCGTAAACCGGGCCATGGCATGAAAAATAAATTGCCATCGTTGTACCTGTCTCCCGATTTTTTTTTTTTTTTATGTTTGGTGGCATGGGTATCACAATTACCTTGGTTTTATCATTCCCGATGCGTTGCGCTTCGTGGTGGGTGCACGAGTTCAAAACCTTAATCAATGATATAAAAAAATATTAATTTTTTTACATTTGGTGTTTTGAAAAATTGTTTTGGATGTGCTTAAAAACACTACTTTCTCAACACACACTGTTCTATCCATCAATATACAGATACAAGTTCAAGCAAATATAGAAGCGGATTAATACACACGTGTCGTCAAGTGAAAGAAATAATGGTTAAAAAAAACATAATTAAGAAAAAAAAAAGCTTTTGATAATAATAGCGTTTAAATAATAAAAGGGAAGGCCAGGAAGAAAATTTTAATTCGTAGGAATTGTCCCTATCTCGCTTGTAAATTATAGACCCGTTTCGAAAGTCACATGCCGATTACTGGAAGGTCAGAACCACTGCGCAATGGCGGAACAACTCACATCCGGGAGGTGCAGGCCGTTCCATTAGATAGCCAACGTCGTAGCGCGACCAATGATAGGAGCCGTCGAGTCTATCAAAGAGTGTCGGAAGTGCAACGTCACTGCGCTCATCACCTTTTTTTTTTGTGGGTGAGATTTTTGCCTTCTAATCAAACCACACGCAAAACTGTGCCGTGACGTTGCGATTTAAGTCCGCCATTGTGCAGCGGTTCCACAGCTGCCAACAAAGGGCACTGTTTCGAAATACATAAAAATGTGCATGGGCATGCAGTCTTTCAAAATATTGACCAAGCAAAATATCGGTAATTATCTTCACGCAATTAAAAAAAAAGTAAAAAAAGTAACGAAACTTTGCATATTGAAGCATGTCATTTCCTCAGACGACACAAAACGGCACAACACCCGCCACGTTAAAAAAAAAAACAAAAAAAAAAAAACATGTAGCAGTGAGCGTAATACCACACCCCGTGAGCGGGCGTAGCGTGCAGGCCGCATTATTTACAGGCCACGTAAATAAAGATGGAGTCAGCCCCAGGAATGCTGTGCGCCCTCACGAGTGTCGCAGCCGCAGGGAGGGGACAGCGAAGCATGACACATGTTGCCAGACGAATGACGTTTAGAAGTCGCGAGCGAGCTGCGGGATTCATTATTTTTTTTATTCTGCGTTGTTTTCTGCCCGTAACCTACGACGGTGTCGTATGCAGCGTCTCGCTGGGACGTCTCTTTGTTCGAGCCAAGTAGCGGAGAGCCTAGATTTAAGAGAGAGAGCAACACAAACCCTGATGAAGGAGGGTTTGTGATTTCATGGCGGACGCATCCTGCGCTAACTGGTCGTAAGTACGCACGCGCTGCGTTGTCGGGTGGCGAGGAGGAAATCGGGTAGAAAGGCGGAGACACTTGCGGACGATCGACGCTTCCGTCCTCTGCTCGCAGCTCGTGTTGCAAACGAGGCCCACACACCGCACGACCTCGAGCGAGCGGTTGTAAACACTCTGACATCTAGGCACACTGTAGTATCGTGACGGCGGCTCGAGAATTCCTTTCAGGCGTTTAAGTCGGTCAACGTGTGAATCGCAGGACGGATAAAAGCAGTTGGGGGTTCGGTTTCGCCCCGACAGAAACGTAAGTTCCTCCTTTGATATTTACATTGGGCGGTAAAGGATCCGGCGTGCACGCGTCTATGAGTTACAAGCACTACTTTTTCTTTCTTTCTTGCAACTTCCGCCGACTCAGCAGCTCAGCCTGATAAACAGGCTGTCTCGTAAATTTCACCTTTTTACAAACCTCATGGGCTGCAACCGCGGCTATATTCGCAAATCGGAAGGAGAAGACGACACCTAGCGGAAAAGACGTCAAGGAGGGAAGCAGAGGAGCTGCCGGGGACCAGCTATCCAAGTGTGGAGGAGCAAAACCTGCCGCGGCTGGAGGCCGAAATTTGAAACAGAGGAAAAGGTGAGATTTAAGAAAACCGGAAGAGCCTGCGTCAGCCCCTCTTCTTTTTCTAGGATAACACTCGAAAACAGGTTGACTGGCTGTTGTGCTTGAAAACGAACAGAAAAACAAAAACGAATCAGCTTGATGGTGGGGATACAATACGAGTAAAGCAGAGGGACGGTGTGTGGATTTGGGGAGTATTTAGTACCGACCAAATCAAAGAATCAGGTGTTTTCTACAGGAAAGTGTTTACCTGAAAAGAATTGTGTCTAATGTAAAATTGCCTTTCTTAAAAAAAAACGAAAAAAAAAACGAAAGAAAGAAGAATAACTAAACCGACTGCATGTTGCAGTGTCTTAATCTTAATTCCTGCTGACAGACGCGTCCCCTCCGACCATATCATTCCCTCTAAAGTCTAATTAGTTCTCATGTCAATTAATTTATTTTTCAACGTGTTTTCCTGTCTTCGCTGATGCCTGAATAAAATTTGAGCGTACCGTGTTTTACCTTATGCACTGACGGACAGTGACGGCCCATCGCTTCAATTCTTCATAACGATGGTATCAAAGTCCCAAGCATTTACACTCAAGTTCATCATTTAAGATATCTCCCCGAAGTCGAGACGTTTCCAACTCAAAGCCCAGTGTGCGAAAATTATACAGCATGTAAGCTTACGCGCTATACATCATACAAAAGACAATCTGCATACAGAATCGAACACGAGTCCCTGCGATATCCGTGCTTCGAATGCCGCATGCCAATGAGTTCAAGGAGGAAACTTGGAACGCGGCATTCGAACCACGGACATTGCGGTGACTCGTGTTTCCAGACTGTTTGTATGATGGATGAGCAGTGTGACACCGGTTTTACGCTCTTGTGCATTTGTTTACCCACCAAATACACCCAAAAAACACCAATGACGATGTAAACTGCCTCGTCCTCGCGCGTCCTCTTGGTGGCCCTTCGGTTGACATGCTTCTCCTCGCGTTGCGAGGCGCCAAAGATGTCTTCTGACTTGCTCGCCGTATAGCCCTGGGGATGCGAGCTTCAAGGGCCATAGGGCGATTCGTTTATGCAAATTGCCCTATATGGGCTTTTAGTGTGTGTGAGTTTACATGTTGGGTGTCTGTGACGCGCCCACGCCTTCCAAAAAGGTCGGCTCTTGTCGCTCGACAGCTCAACATGTGACGAAAAGTGTCATGCATGCTCGCTTTCATCATGCGTTACACTGCTACATTTTTGAAAACAGTCGAGTGGTGTATATACTACAGTAGCGATCTACATGAAATTGAACACACTAAGAAAAGAAAAAAGTGCTGTAAAACCCTTCATTTTCGCGGCCCCCATTTTTCGCAAATCGGACACGGAGATCAAAATCGCTGTAACTAAATTTTGCGAATTCCAGATGCCTGCACCGAAACTCGTAAGGACCGAAATTTTCGCGTGCCCTTAAATTTCGCGAATTTTTGAATTAAAAAAAATTAATGGCTCGCCAACTTAAAGGGTTTTACCTTATATTCTTACACAACTTGTCCCATATAATACACCCCAAAACTTCAGTTCGTCGTAAAGCACACTGACTTCGAACCGACGGTACCAACTTTCACGCGGCTTGACAGCCAGCGGTACAACTGAACAAAAAAATCAAACTGTTACTAACTAAAAAAAAAAAAAAAAATCGTAATTTTCTAGTTTTTGCGCAAAACCCCCGTCTTTTTTTTGGTAGTCTTTGATACGTATTTTGGCCGTTTAATAAGTTATATTGCACCGTTATCAAGCCCATCGTAAAATTTGGGGCTGTCGGCTCGACGTCAGAGCGCTGTACGCCGAACTGAACTTTTTGGGGTGAATTATACGGGACAAAAGGGTGCAAGACCATACCCTCTTCTTTGAGAGCACGCGTCATCGTCGATCACCCCTGTACAGACAGCGTCACAAAGTGGCGGCCGCGGCGGCGTGTGCGCACTGCCAACCAAGCGTGGCAAGGCGCGAGATATATAAAGGATCTTCCAGACATTTCCGTTCGAGTCTGACCGACTGCGTCTTACGACCGCTTACGTAACGACTGCTTACGTCGAGATGGTTGCCATGTCAACAGAGATGCGCGCAGCGGATCGTAGTGGAACAAAAAGGACTCTCGATGCGGTCGGTTGCACTCCGCAAATACCCCCAAACGCGCATACGCGTGCAGCGGTAAAGGGCGGAACCGGGTTTCACGGCACCGTGACTCGAAGGGCAGGGGAGATGGCCCATGCGGTAGAAGCAGCTTGGGGAGCTCCTCACCTACTAAGAGTGCACTGCGGATGCTTTGCTTTCACTTAGTGTGTCAGCATGAAGCGCGAGACACGTGCACATGCGCGAAAAATCCATCTGATCCGACGTCCGATCCGGCAATACGACTGCCTGATCCGAAGAAAAATTGGTCGCTTCAGACGTCGGATCGGCGTTCCGGCGTGCGTCCAACGTGCCAGACAGTTTCGCACGGCGGACGGACTGTCGGAAGCGTCCAGCCAATGACAGCATAGCTAGCGCGAATGCCATGATGACGTACTGGCTCTGGCGGGACGAACAGAAAAACAGGACGCGCGACGGGTATAGTTGGACGCGGGAATCTCGCTGACCCATGCGAGAAAGACGGCCCCAGCAAGGAATGCACGCGCTAGCGAGAACGAGCTCGTAATTTCTTTCGTGCGAGCTGAACAGTTAATCTGGGACGAGATATCTAAGTACACTGTATATATCAACGCATACCTCTGCTGGAGCGCTCAATTGGATCTCCTGGGCGGAGCCGTACGGATCGTCGTGTCGCATGATAGGTCGGAAGCGTGTGTCTCAAACTGTCGCGTGCGGCAATTCGGAGCGGCGTTCGGGCTGTCGGATCGGACGATTCTGCCGTCCATGTGTCTCGCGCTTGAGAGAATGGACGCACGGTCAACAGGAAAATACGGGCAAACCAAAACATACCACCGCATTGTCTACTCACCACTGGGGCCCTAAACTCGTCAAACACAAAGTTGGAGCCCAAAGTTCGAGGAGCGTGCTAATTGAACGTCGGCGAGAAAAGTGCCGAGTCATCGTCGTGATATAGTCCAATCGGTGCGCTCCGTCAACTTCGGCCCCAACTTCGTGTTGGACGAGTTTAGAGGCCCTGAATGCCAATGCAAATATGAACACGCCACACTTGTCGCATAGACACCATACTTAAAGGGGCGGTGCAACGATTTTCGGACTTCGGTCAAAGATTTCTGGAAGTTGCCCCCTGACACTTCTGAAATAAAGAACAGAAAACCGATTTCGCCTGCGTGTCCTAGTTTTTGCGTAAAAAAAAAGAGAAAGATTGGTATTTCGTGCACCCCTCAACTCACTCCCAGCCTTCAGGGTCACACCTGGTCGCACTCCCAGTGACGTCATTCGGAGTGCCGTGTAGCTTCCCGTGTGCTATCTCGGAGGACGCTTCCCCTCCCTCTCTCTGCGTACATTAGCAGGCGCTATGCTGCAGCTTAGAGCCGAGCGAGTTCACGTAATCTTTCCGCCGTAGTTCCTTCGGCTGCCACTTGGGGCTGCAGGTGGGCGAAAAAGCTCGACTTTTGCTTTGCGATTATGCAGCGGAATCGCGACATTTTTAATGAAGGAAGTGTTTTCTCTATCCTCTGGGACACGATAAACAACGTAAAAATGACGAGATGCAAATTCTTTTAATCATAAAATCGTTGCACCGCCCCTTTAATGTTTACGCCAAAAGCGCGAGTCCGGAGGCCTTTTCTGTTTATGATTGGTTGAGCGACGATAGAACACGTACAGCAACATGACGAACATCATGAAGGTGCTCTTTTGACGCTCTCTGATTGGTCCGATCAGCTCGTAGCGTCGGCTGCGTCTCGACTTAAGTCGAAACGAAGTGTAGTATTTATTTGGCATGCCCCTTCTGCGAAATGTCAGCCGCCACACGTGCGTCCACAGACCAATGATTTGGCATATTTCGCCCGGGTGATAAGCGGTGGACAGAAGTTGACCACGAAGAGAGCCTGTCAGCTTTAGGAAGGCACGTGCTCTTTACGTGCTGACGTTTTCGTTTCCTTATCGCCGACAAAATTTAGTCTTTGTGCCCCATGATTGCTTGCAAGCTGCAACAGTGGAAGAAGGCTCCCTCATCTGGAGGTTTCAATGGAATTCCATGGGGCGGTGACTTCAAACTTTCTTGGCGTCGACAGCTAGGTAATAAATAAATAACATTCCACTTCGTCTAATCTTACGAAAACTTATGACCAAAACTACGGGCCATCAGGTTAAATAAAGATTGGGTTAGGACCACTTGGAATATTGCTCCGTCCAGTAAAAACGCTGGTCGGAGCAATACGCGCGTACTGGTGCACCGACACGCGTGCACTGATTCTCAGAGCATTACCTAGGTAGTTTTGAACCGGCTCAATGACGCATGGCAATGAGTTCGAGGAAAAAACTTGGCACACGGCATTCGAAGTTTCGAACCTCGGATGTTGCGATGACTCGTGTTTGCAGACTGTCTTTTGTATAATGTATGAGCAATGTGACCCCGGCCCAAGACATCGTGAATGAGCACGCCAGGACACGCGGAAGTATAAAACTTACATTTATGGAACACGGTGCTCCACAAATATAGGACAGCCCGTCTTGAGCGAGAAGTGCTGATTATTAAAGGAACAGATGGTGATACTTATGTACCCTCGCGAACAAGCTTCCTGATCGCGACTTGTATGAATCACGGAGCGAGATAAGAGCGCGAACAGCCGTGGAACCAAATATAAGTTATCTATGAAGGTAAACGTTAGCGAGACTGTGATACCCGGGTTATTTGCCAGTCCAGATTGTGCGAACTTTCCTACAGTCACCGTATCTCGCTCGGCAGACGAGAGGTGCACAGTTCGTGTCGCGTTGCTCATCTTATCATCGTCTTCCTGCAAGACGGGCGCGGTCAGAAGGACCGGATACCGTCGGCTCCAGATAACGCGCTCCTAACACGAGCTGCCCGCGCAGCCCCGATTCCAGATCGATTTTGAAGTAGCCGCGATGGGCGTCTCGTAGCCCTCAGTCAGTGGGATGAGGACATTGCGATTTCTGACGCCGTGTGTGCTTTTATGCATACCATCAATGTATATACTTTTCTTCCGATCAGAAGCGCCTAGGCTATCTTATATAGAACGACGCAGTTCATTGCTAACGCTGCCCAGTACTATTTTATGAAAGCAGGCAGCGCATCTGTGTTTTAGCGCTCGGTTATATCGATGTAACATTTGTAGAAGTTATATTCGCATG